>NC_134360.1:239779373-240115873 GCF_048569485.1 Anomaloglossus baeobatrachus
AAATTGTCCTTGGATGAACTTTCCAAAATCTGGAAGATTCAGGTATTTGCGTATTTTTAATTTCTTTTTCGCTCCTAATTGGGAGACCCAGACAATTGGGTGTATAGCTATTGCCTCCGGAGGCCACACAAAGTATTACACTTAAAAGTGTAAGGCCCCTCCCCTTCTGGCTATACACCCCCAGTGGGATCACTGGCTCACCAGTTTTGTGCTTTGTGCGAAGGAGGCAACACATCCACGCATAGCTCCACTGTTTAGTCAGCAGCAGCTGCTGACTATGTCGGATGGAAGAAAAGAGGGCCCATACAGGGCCCCCAGCATGCTCCCTTCTCACCCCACTTCATGTCGGAGGTGTTTGTTAAGGTTGAGGTACCCATTGCGGGTACGGAGGCTGGAGCCCACATGCTGCTTCCTTCCCCATCCCTTTTTACAGGGCTCTGGGTGAAGTGGGATTCTATCGGTCTCCAGGCACTGAGACCGTGCTCCATCCACAGCCCCTGGTATCTGCTGGACATGGAGCGGAGTATCTTCAGGGACATGGCCCTGCTACATGGAGGTACTCTGTGTCCCTGTGGGGACCGCGCAGACACACGGCAGCACTGCTGGGTGTGTTAGTGCGCCAGGGACAGCGGCGCTGTCCGCACTAGTGCCATCGCACACCACAGCGTTGCTGGGTGTGTTAGTGTATTGGGTGACTACTGCGCTAACCGCCGCTGCCATTTTTATTTAAGGCGCCGCTGGGATTTGTGGTGCGCCGGGGACTTCTGCGCCGGCCAGCACTGATATGCCGGCCGCGCTTATTAACTCGAGTCCCCGGCTTCTGGGCCTAGTCTCTCTTCGTTACCGCCCACAGGCCTGACAGTCAGGGTAGGGGCGTGACGCTGCATAGCACAGCAGCGCTGAGAGCTGGAGTATGTTTTGCATACTCCACCCCTCTCACTGTGTGCACTGTGAAACCGGATTCCCGCACTTTCTCAGGCACGCCCACGGCTTCCTTCTCTGCACAGGACGCCGGCAGCCATTAGTGTCAGTTTCTGTACGATACAGAGACAAGTGTGGAAGACCCTGGCATTCTGATAGTCACACAATCGCTGCAACAGGCGTTAAGCAGCACCTGTGGTGCTAACCCCACTAGTGCAGAAGTGCACTTATAGATATGCTTGTACTATATACATTGCACTGTTTGGTCGCACGTTGTATATACCCTCCTGGATTGTGCGGAGGAGTTATCAGCATATTCTCTGTGTAAAACAAAGGTGCAGAACCACATGTTTTTCTATGCAGCCGGTACAGCATGTACGGCTATACGGCCGGCAGGTTACATAGACCCCCATTATATCCAACTCAGCCGGAGTCTCTGCTAATGGCCAGAGGATGAGGACGGTGTCTGCAGTATTTACTGACAGATTTTCTGAGACTATGGCTATGATACTAGAAGCCTAGCAGTCCGGACATGTCTCTCACAACATGGGCACTGTTGAATCATTGATCCATGGCCCCCCTCAGTGTGAACAACTAACAGCTCCGGGAATGTCACACGCATCCCAGAGTCACGGCTCTGCACAGACGTCAGTCCCAGACAGCCTAAGCGGGCTCACTATGAGCGGCCCTCGGTTTCATCAGGGTCCTAGCAGAAGGACTCTCTGTGTAATGAGGCGGAAGTAGCGGCTCAGGATTCTGATCCTGAGACTGCTCTCAATCTGGATACACCTAATGGTGACGCCATAGTGAATAATCTTATAGCGTCCATCAATAGAATGTTGGTTATTTCTCACCCAGCTCCTCCAGTGGAGGAGTCAGCTTCACGTTTTTTTCTGGACCACTCTGCCTTCAGAGAGGCAGTCCAGGAACACCACACTTATCCAGATATGCGCTTCTCCAAACGGCTTAGGATACACGTTATCCCTGCCCCCTGACGTGGTCAAGGACTGGACCCAGTGTCCCAAGCGGCATCCTCCAATCTCCAGGCTTGTAGCTAGATCCATAGTTGCAGTGGGAGATGGAGCTGCACTTAAAGATGCCACTGACAGACAGATGGATCTCTGGTCTAAATCCATCTATGAGACTGTCGGCGCACCGTTGGCTCCAGCATTCTCACCCTTGGGGCACTCCAAGCTATTTCAGCTTGTCTTACACAGATTGACACGGTTACACGTACATCTGTGCCGCAGGTGGCATCCTTAACCTCTCAAATGTCTGCATTTGTTTCTTACGCGATTCAGGTTGCCCTAGACTCTGCGAACCGTACGGCAGTAGCCTCCGCTGCTCCGTGTTTTTAAGCAGAGCCTGGTCTGCTCGTTAAGTGAATGGAAGGCAGATTCTGCTTCCAAAAAAGGTTGCTTAACCAGTTGCCTTTTTCTGCTGACCGACTGTTTGGTGAGCGTTTGGATGTAACCATTAAACAGTCCAGGGGTAAGGATTCATCCTTTCCTCAGCCCGGACACAACAAACCCCAACAGAGCAGGAGGCAGTCGTGGTTTCGGTCTTTTCGAGGCTCGGGCAGGTCCCATTTTTCCTCGTCCAATGTGGACTCAAAAGGATCAGAGGAGCTCAGATTCTTGGCGGGCTCAGTCACGCCCAAAAAAGAGACAGTCTGAAAACCCGCTTCCAAGGCGGCTTCCTCATGACTTGCGGCCTCCTCTCTCCGCATCCTCGGTCGGTAGCAGGCTCACCCGCCTTGGCGATATTTAGCTGCCATAGGTCAATGACCGTTGGGTGTGAGACATTCTGTCTCACGGGTACAGGATAGAGCTCACTTCTCGTCCTCCAACTCGATTCTTCAGAACTTCTCCACCTCCCGGCCGAGCCGCTGCTCTTCTGCAAACAGGGTGCACTCTATAGGCAGAAAGAGTGATGACCCCCGTTCCTCTTCAGGAACAAGGTCACGGTTTTTACCCCAAATTATTTGCGGTGCCTATAAGAACGGGCCGTTCCGTCCCGTTCTGGATCTAAAACTGCTCAGCAAGCTCGTGGACACCAGGCGGTTCCGGATGGAATCCCTCCGCCATGTCATCGCCTCAATGTCCCAAGGAGATTTCCTAGCATCATTAGGCATCAAGGATGCTTATCCACACGTGCCGATTGATCCAGAGCACTAGCGTTTCTACGCTTCGTTATAGGAGACGAACACCTTCTGTTCGTAGCTCTACCTTCCGGCTAGCGACAGTCCCACTGGTCTTCGCCAAGGTCAGGGCAGCAGTAGTCACAGTCCTGCACTCTCAGGGTCACTCTGTGATCCCATATTTAGACGATCTACTTGTCAAGGCACTCTCTTAGGAAACATGCCGACACTGCCCGAACGTTGCGCTGGAGACTCTCTAGAGTTTTGGGTGGATCATCAACTTTTTGAAGTCAGATCCGACCCCGACCCTATCGCTAACATATCTAGGCATGGAGTTTCATACTCTCTCAGCGATAGTGAAGCTTCCGCTAGACAAACAGCATTCACTACGGGCTGCAATCTCTTCTTTAAGGACCAGTCGCACACATTGAGACGCCTCATGCACTTCCTACGTAAGATGGTAGCAATGGAGGCAGTTCTTTTCGCGCAGTTTCATCTGCGTCCACTACAATGTGACATTCTCCGCCAATGGGACGGGGAGTCGACCTCCCTCAACAGAGTCGTCTTTCTTTCTCAGGCGGCCAAGGAATCTCTACGGTGGTGGCTTCTTCCCACCTCATGGTCAAAAAGAAGGTCCTTCCTATCCCCATCCTGGGCGATAGTTACGACAGACGCGAGTCTATCAGGGTGGGGAGCAGTTTTTCTCCACCACAGCGCTCAGGGTACGTGGACTCAGCAAGAGTCCACCCTTCAGATCAATGTTCTTGAACACAGAGCAGTGTATCTTGCCCTACAAACCTTCCAACAGCAGCTGGACAGCAAGCAAATCCGACTTCAGTCGGACAACTCCACAGCGGTGGCATACATCAACCACCAAGGAAGAACGCGCAACCGGCAAGCCTTCCAGGAAGTCCGGCAGGTTCTGATGTGGGTGGAAGACACGGCATCCACCATATCCACAGTTCACATCCCAGGCGTGGAAAACTAGGAAGCTGACTTCCTAAGTCGCCGGGGTGTGGCCGAAAGGGTATGGTCTCTTCACCCGGACGGGTTTCAGGAGATCTGGCGCCGCTGACAGAGGCCGGACGTCGATCTAATGGCGTCACGGCACAACAACAATGTGCCAGCTTCATGGCACGGTTTCACAATCATCGAGCTCTGGCGGCAGACGCCTTAGTTCAGCATTGGTCGCAGTTCCAGCTACCTTATGTGCCACCTCTGGCATTGTTGCCCAGAGTGCTGCGCTAGATCAGGACCGACTGCGGCCGCGCCATCCTCGTCGCTACAGATTGGCCGAGGATGTTGTGGTTCCCGGTTCTGTGGTGCCTCACGGTAGGCTAACCGGGGGCACTACCAGACCAATCAGACTGGCTGTCTCAAGGGCCATTCTTCCATTTGAATTCTACGGCCCTCAACCTGATGGTGTGGCATTGAGTCCTGGAACCTAGTGTCGTCAGGATTACCTCAGGACGTGGTTGCCATCATGAGACAGGCTAGCATACCAACGTCCGCCAAGATTGACCACAGGACGTGGAAGATATTCTTATCTCGGTGCTCGGCGCAGGGTGTTTCTCCCTGGCCGGTTGCATCGTCTATGTTTCCTTCCTTCCTGCAATCTAGGTTGGAAAAAGGGTTGTCGCTCAGTTCCCTTTAGGGACAAGTCTCAGCGCTATCTGTATTTTTTCAGAAACGACTTCCTCAGGTACGCACGTTCCTACGGGGAGTTTGTCGTCTCAGCACTCCGTACAAGCGGCCGTTAGAGCCCTGGGATCTGAACAAGGTTCTAATTGCTCTCCAGATGCCGCCTTTCGAGCCTTTGAAAGAGGTCTCCCTTCCCGCTTTTCTCGGGAAGTGGCCTTCTAGTAACGGTCTCGTCTCTTAGGAGAGTTTCCGAGCTAGCAACGCTCTCATACAAATCTCCCTTCCTGGTCCTTCACCAGGACAGGGTAGTTCTGCGTCCGATTCCGGAATTTCTCCCTAAGGTGGTATCCCACTTTCATATCAATCAGGATATCACCTCACCTTCTTTGTGTCCTCGTCCAGTCCATCAATTTCAGAAGGATTTGCATCTGTTGGTTCTGGTGAGAGCACTCAGGTTCTACTTCCCGCATGGCGCTCCTGCGCCACCCGGATGCACTCTTTGTCCTTGTCGCTGGTCGGCGTAAACAGTCGCAAGCTTCTGAATCCACCCTGGCTCGGGGGATCGAGGAACCAATTCTTGAAACCTACAGTTCTACTGGGCTTCTGGTTCTCTCAAGGCTGAAGGCCCATTCTACCAGAGCCGTGGGTGCATCCTGGGCATTACGGCACCAGGCTACGGCTCAGCAGGTGTGTCAGGCACCTACCTGATTGAGTCTGCATACTTTTACCAAGCATTTTCAGGTGCATACCTACGCTTCGGCAGACGCCAGCCTAGGTAGATAAGTCCTTCAGGCGGCGATTGCCCACCTGTAGGAAAGGGCTGTTTGACGGCCCTATCACGAGGTATTCTTTTACCCACCCAGGGACTGCTTTTGGACGTCCCAATTGTCTGGGTCTCCCAATTAGGAGCGAAAAAGAAGAAGGGAATTTTGTTTACTTACCGTAAATTCCTTTTCTTCTAGCTCCAATTGGGAGACCCAGCACCCGCCCTGTTTTCTCGGGGTTTTTCTGTTTTTTCGGGTACACATGTTGTTCATGTGGTATGGTTCAGTTCTCCGATGTTTCCTCGGATTGAATTGGTCTTTAAACCAGTTATTGGCTTTCCTCCTTCTTGCTTTGGCACTAAAACTGGTGAGCCAGTGATCCCACTGGGGGTGTATAGCCAGAAGGGGAGGGGCCTTACACTTTTAAGTGTAATACTTTGTGTGGCCTCCGGAGGCAATAGCTATACACCCAATTGTCTGGGTCTCCCAATTGGAGCTAGAAGAAAAGGAATTTACGGTAAGTAAACAAAATTCCCTTCTTTAATGCATTTTGCATTTTCTTATTATTGATTATTAAAAAGGTTTTTTCAATCGTACCATTATATAATCTACTATGCTAGATATCTACTATGCTATAATCTAATATGCTAGAGTTGAGCCAATTCAAAGGACCCTAGGAAACAGAGTCATAAATGGTGCATTCTCTAAATGGGCTATAGTCAGCAGTGGGGTGCCGCAGGGATCTGTGCTAGGACCGATACTTTTTAATCTCTTTATTAATGACCTTGTGGATGGGATTGATAGTAACGTGTCAGTCTTTGCTGATGACACCAAACTATGTAGGATATTAAAAACTGACCTTGATAGTACAAAATTACAAAAAGATCTGGATAAGATGTCAGAATGGGCAGACACTTGGCAAATGAGATTTAATGTTGATAAATGTAAAGTAATGCACCTAGGACGGAGTAATCCTATAGCCACGTATACATTAAATGGAAGTAAACTCGGGACTACAGAACAGGAGAAGGACTTGGGTATTCTCATTACAAATAAGCTGAGCAGCAGCTCTCAATGTCAGGCAGCAGCTGCAAAAGCAAACAATATTCTAGGGTGTATAAAAAGAGAGATTAGATCCTGTGATCCCAACGTATTGTTACCCCTCTATAAATCACCTGTAAGGTCACATCTGGAATATGGGATCCAGTTTTGGGCTTCACATTTTAAGAAGGACATTCAGAAGTTAGAATCAGTGCAAAGGCGGCAACTAGACTACAAGGAATGGAGGCCGCCCGTATGATGAGGAATGGAGGCCGCCCGTATGATGAGGAATGGAGGCCGCCCGTATGATGAGGAATGGAGGCCGCCCGTATGATGAGGAATGGAGGCCGCCCGTATGATGAGGAATGGAGGCCGCCCGTATGATGAGGAATGGAGGCCGCCCGTATGATGAGGAATGGAGGCCGCCCGTATGATGAGGAATGGAGGCCGCCCGTATGATGAGGAATGGAGGCCGCCCGTATGATGAGGAATGGAGGCCGCCCGTATGATGAGGAATGGAGGCCGCCTGTATGATGAATAATGGAGGCCTCCCATATGATGACAGTTTGAAAAAGTTAGATATGTTTAGCTTAGAAAAAAGACGTCTCAGAGGAGATCTCATGTATATGTATAAATACATGTGTGGTCAATATAAAGGACTGGCACATGACTTATTTCTCCCATAGACAATACTAAGGACCAGGGGGCACTCACTGCGAGTGGAAGAAAAGCGATTCCGGAAGCTAAATAGGAAAGGGTTCTTTACAGTTAGAGCAGTCAGACTGTGGAATGCCGACCACAAGAGGTAGTAATGGCCGATACTATAACAGCTTTATATCAGGGCCGGATGATTTCCTCACTACACAACATTGTTGGTTATAAATGACTTAGGGACAAATGTAGAACTGGTGGAGGAAGGGGGAACTAGATGGACCGGGGGCTTTTTTTCAACCTAAGTAACTGGTCCACTGGCCTCCTATGCAGTTGAACCTCCTTCTATCTGCCGACATCCCCGGTGCCTAGAAGCCGCTAGGTGGCGGTTTGCGGTGTTCTGGTCCGGCGGCTTTGGACTCCTGACGTCACTGCTGGATCTTGTGAATCTTTTTGCTCAACTCTTATATTTCCCATGAATGACTGATAATTTGGACCTCATTTCTGGAACATACACCTACTTTGATTTAAAAGCTATGGCACAGTGTGCTTTATTAGAAGTGAATAGATTGAGCCCCTTTAAATTCTCACAGCCCGTCTAACATCTGTCAGTTATAAAATAGCATGGTATATATACTGTATGTAAACCGATCTGTTTGTTCTAATCGAAGCCTTTGTCACTTTTCCCTCTTTGACCAGTCAGGACAGTCATCCACTGTGATAGAGAATATCCACACCATCATCGCTGCTGCAGCCGTAAAGTTCAGTTCGGAGCAGCTCAACCATCTTTTTGTGCTTATTCAGAAGGTAATGTCGCTGATCGGGTCGGGCCTGGTGGGTTCTGGAGCTGGTATTGCTTCCCATCTGTGTATACTGATATGCTACTTTTATCTTGTAAGTGTTAGAGCCATGGAAAGAAACAATAAGATGCGTTTTAATGTTAGTGCCGTTACTACAGCCACCCAGAGTTGCCGCATCCATTAGATGTGACAATCCCGGCACTTTACCCGGCTCATCCCAATTGCCCTGGTGCAATGGCAATCGGAGTAATAAGGGGTTAATCGCAGCTCATAGCTGCCAATAAATCCTAGGTTAGTAATGGGAGGCGTCTGAGACCCCCCCACATTACTAATCTGTAAGGCTAGTTTCACACATCCGGCTTTTTCGCCGGATTCGGTGCACTTCAGTACAGTGTATACAGTACAGTGGCAGCGCAGCAAGCTCCGGTCATATGCTGTCATGTGACCCAGAGTTGTCGCGCTGCCATTGTACTGTATCACACTGTACTCGAATCCGGCAAACTGGCAAAAAGCCGGATGTGTGAAACTAGCCTAAGTTAAAAGAAACAACCACCCAAAAAAATCCTTTATTTGAAATAAAATACAAGCAAACACCCTCTTTCACCACTTTATTAATCCCAAAAACACTCAGGTCCGACGCAATCCACATGAGGTCTCACGACTATTACCGCTCTGCTACATCTGAGGTCACAGTGAGCGGCCATAGAACAATGACCGCCAGATGTGAGCTTCAGGCAGAGAATGTGTCTGAGCCACGCGATGAGCGGGGACATCACTCAGGTTATTTGCGGTCACAGGAGGAGGACCGTGGGAGCCTCCAGCTGTGACCGCAAATCACCTGAATGATGTCAACGCACATCACGCAGCTCACAAGTGATTACTCATGTATTATGTAGGAAGTATTTTCTTGGTAAATATATCGCCAGCGATTCCTTCTCCTATTGTACCGTGTTTTCCATTCATGTTGACGCCATAAAACTTTCCTTTTCACAGAGCTGGGAGACGGAGTCTGACCGGGTTCGGCAGAAATTATTAAGCCTCATAGGCCGTATCGGAAGAGAAGCGCGCAACGAGACCACGACCGGAAAGGTGATCATCCACAGCTGATGAGAATCCACCTGACTATGGCCACGGCACAACTCACCTCTGTCATCTTACAGGTCTTGGAAGTCTTATGGGATCTCGCCCATCTGCCCGTTCTGCCGTCTCACTTAATCCAACAAGCCTTAGAGGAGCACCTGACAATCCTTAGTGACGCCTATGCAGTCAAGGAGACCGTTAAGAGGAGTTATATCATAAAGTGCATAGAGGACATTAAGAAGGTGAGAGAACTTCCCAAAAAGCTGCAAGTCTACCTGCTGAAGCCCTCAGTTATCACATATCGCCAGGGAAGACTTCTGACCTGTATTTAGTACGGCGCCACCTGGTGTTCAAAATGTATGTCCATTTATTGCACTGAATATTGCTGGTCACACTACCGACAGCAGAGTATCCGAATAGTGATCCTCTTATTACTGCATGTCAACTCATAGAAATGAAGAGCAGATCCTCTACAGTACAAGGCAATATAACTGAGAAATAAGAAACATTATCAGCTGCCAGAGGGAGAAGGAGACTGATTGTGAACAGAGCGTGCTCTAAGCAGCACAGATTGGGGGAAATGTGAAAGCAAAGTATACTAGTATTTGCATTTCTGACCTATTAGTGTAAAAATGACAGCTGCAAATAGATTGTCCCTTTCCATATTTTCTATTAAAGAGGTTATTCGACCAATGACAAGCTAGCCAGACACATAGGAAAATAGCTGACAATCTTCATTAAGACACACGGCAGCTCTGCTGAGCATCCCTATCTACTGCAAGCGAGGTAGTAAGGTTTGACCCACCTGATTTTTGGTGGATCCTGCTGAGTTCGGAGAGATTGTGTTTGGTGCATGATCATGGACGAGCGTGAAATGACCGTGTAGATTAATATTAGAAATTGCTGGTAATTCTGCTTTCTTTTTTTTGATCCAGTCATCCCAGCACAACAACCCGCAGGTGGTGTGGGTGGTGCCCGCCTTACGTCAGCTCCACGAGATCACGCGCTCATTCAACAAACAAACCTATCAAAAGCAAGACAAGGTAAAGCCGCCCGGCCTCGAGTATATAATGCATGTCTTATAATTTATATACCGTATTTTTCGGATTATAAGACTCTTTTCCTCCCAAAAATTTGGAACAAAAGTGAGAGGTGTGTCTTATAATCTAAATGGGTCTGGGTCTGCGGCGGCTGGTGCTGGGTCTGCGGCGGCTGGTGCTGGGTCTGCGGTGGCTGGTGCTGGGTCTGCGGCGGCTGGTGCTGGGTCTGCGGCGGCTGGTGCTGGGTCTGCGGCAGTTGGTGCTGACGCTGCTGGGCGGGCAGTGAGGATTTCAAAACATGGCTTCCGGAGTCGGCGTTTGCAGATGGAGTTCTCGGCTCAAGATCTCATCTGCGCATGCGCTGTCTCCGGCCTATTGGTCTCCCAGCAGCGGACTTAAAGAAAATGGCGCCCAGAGGTGGTATTTGGTCAGATGAGATCTCTACTTGTCATTGAGTTAAGAGCTCAATCTACGCACACACTGACTCCGGGTGCCATTTCATTGAAGCCCAGCTGCCCCAGCACAGCTGCCTCAGCACAGCTGCCCCAGCCCCAGCACTGCTGCCTTAGCCCCAGCACAGCTGCCCCAGCACAGCTGCTCAAGCCCCAGCACAGCTTCCCCAGCACTGCTGCCCCAGCCCCAGCACAGCTTCCCCAGCACTGCTGCCCCAGCCCCAGCACAGCAGCCTCAGCTCAGCTGCCCCAGCACAGCTGCTCAAGCCCCAGCACAGCTGCTCAAGCCCCAGCACAGCTGCTCAAGCCCCAGCACAGCTGCTCAAGCTCCAGCACAGCTGCTCAAGCCTCAGCTCAGCTGCCCCAGCACAGCTGCTCAAGCCCCAGCACAGCTGCTCAAGCCCCAGCACAGCTGCTCAAGCCCCAGCACAGCTGCTCAAGCCCCAGCACAGCTGCTCAAGCCCCAGCACAGCTGCTCAAGCCCCAGCACAGCTGCTCAAGCCCCAGCACAGCTGCTCAAGCCCCAGCACAGCTGCCCCAGCACAGCAGCCTCAGCTCAGCTGCCCCAGCACAGCTGCCCCAGCCCCAGCACAGCTGCCCCAGCACTGCTGCCTTAGCCCCAGCACAGCTGCTCAAGCCCCAGCACAGCTGCCCCAGCACAGCTGCCCCAGCACAGCTGCCCCAGCACAGCTGCCCCAGCACAGCTGCCCCAGCACAGTTGCCCCAGCACAGTTGCTCCAGCACAGTTGCCCCAGCACAGTTGCCCCAGCACAGTTGCCCCAGCACAGTTGCCCCAGCACAGTTGCCCCAGCACAGCTGCCCCAACACAGCTGACAGTTTCTGGGACAGCATTTGGGACACCCACCGCCCCTGCCTCCTGTGACCCCGCTCCACCACCACTGCCGCCCCATCTGATCAGACACCACCGGATTATAAGACAGACACCCCCCCCCCCCCTCTTTTTTTTTTATTTTTTCTTCACCCTTTTTTGCTCTGAATTTGGGGTGCATCTTATAATCCGGTGCATCTTTTATAAACCTAAAAAAAATATAGTATAATAGAAACCTTTGGTTACTTCATAATTCTGCTGTTAATATCTGTTTTCGTGTAGCCTCCGGACTGCACTTATTTTGCTTTTTTGTGGTTTTCAGAGCATCATTCAGGACCTGAAAAAGAATTTTGAAATCGTCAAGCTTGTGACGGCGAGTTTGGTGGCGTGCCATCGGTTGTCGGTATCAATTGTTGGTCCTGGTGGGCTGGCTGGATCCTCTTTGGTTGATGGCAGATACACTTACCGGGAGGTATCTGACATTGAACGTCTTGCTGCAGAGAAAACGCAATGTTTAGTAACGTGTCCATTGTGAGGATCCGAACATCCCCCATTAGATGCATCGAAATGTTCAGAAGTTGGGAACTTTGGGTGATGTCCCCTATAGAAATCCCAGGTTACACAGCAGCTGCAAGTGTATTGTAGCCTCGCACAGACAATGCAGATGTTGTACTTTTCTGGCTTCACTAAAATCCCTGCATTTTACCTGCAAATATTTATGCCTCCCATGTCCTAATTATTGTACTTGCATTTTTAGAAAAAATGATGGGTCATTGGAATTTGCGATTGTTAGCTGCATGTATGTCTGATGTAACGCTCAACCAGGAAAAAAAAAATAATGCCATCGCTGTTCTCTATTGCAGTATTTGGAGGCACATCTGAAATTCCTGGCGTTTTTCCTTCAAGAAGCCACCTTGTATCTCGGCTGGAGTCGTGCCAAAGAGATCTGGGAATGTCTGGTGACCGGACACGACGTGTGTGAGCTGGACCGGGAGGTAATAGATGACGACAGCATCTCAGTCATAATGATTATCACCTGCATTGGTTATCAGGATGTTACTGACACATGCACAGAGGTGACCAATTCTGCACAGATGTGACCAATTTTGCAAAGATGCACAGATGTGACCAATTTTGCAAAGATGCACAGATGTGACCAATTCTGCACAGATATGACCAATTCTGCAAAGATGTGACCAATTCTGCAAAGATGCACAGATGTGACCATTTCTGCAAAAATGCACAGATGTGACTAATTCTGCAAAGATGCACAGATGTGACCATTTCTGCACAAATGCACAGATGTGACTAATTCTGCAAAGATGCATAGATGTGACTAATTCTGCAAAGATGCACAGATGTGACCAATTCTGCAAAGATGCATAGATGTGACTAATTCTGCAAAGATGCATAGATGTGACCAATTCTGTGAAGATGCATAGATGTGACTAATTCTGCGAAGATGCATAGATGTGTCCAATTCTGCAAAGATGCATAGATGTGACCAATTCTGCAAAGATGCATAGATGTGACTAATTCTGCAAAGACGCGCAGATGTGACCAATTCTGCAAAGATGCGAGGCCGTGCTGAGGCCTGAATGACCCCTTAGTCTTAAGGGTGCTTTACACGCTGCGACACCACTAGCGATCTCGTTAGCGATGTGACACGCCAGATCGCAGATGCGATCTGTCGAGATCGCACATGGGGTGGTTTTATAGCGCCGATCGCATGTGCGATCTCGGCAGAACGCATCTGCGATCTGGCGTGTCACATTGCTAGCGGTGTCGCAGCATGTAAAGCACCCTTTAGTTATTTATTCTAGTGTGCATTGACGTGACGCTCTCAGTAAAAGCTTGATGTGCACCCTCCCAAATCTAGCAGAGACCGGACCCCTGCACTCACATTTATGGGACCTAACTGCTCTGGCACGTTCTATGATTTTTATATTAGTTTCTCGTATTTTGCAACATTTATTAATATTTTTTTTTTTTTCTTTCAGATGTGTTTTGAGTGGTTTACTAAAGGGCAGCACGACCTCGAGAGCGACGTCCAGCAGCAGCTCTTCAAGGAGAAAATACTAAAGTTGGAGTCTTACGAAATCACAATGAATGGTATGAGAAATCAAGGGGCCAAGTAGCGAGGATACATGCTGGTCTCTGATGCCTGTATGGAATATAAAGCGCAAATAATTTTTTTTTTTCAATTCTTGTGAACTTTATTTAATCCAGACTGCAATAATCCAGAAACTGTCATAATCTAAAAAAATGAACAAACTTTTGAACTAGAACTGAGAGATTATAAACTACTGCTCCTGTGAAGAGAAAAAAATCTATCATTGTAAGGCTATGTGCCCACAGGACAATGCACCCCCGGATATATCTGCAGGTTTCCCGCAGCAGCTCCCCGGAATCCGCAGCTATCCATTGCTGCAGCATTTGTGTGGAGTTGTTGTGGTAAACTTGCGGGACAAGTGCGGAGATACCTGCGGAAGTCCCGCCCTGTATTTCCATAGTGGAGGAGCGGGATTTCCGCAGATATTTCCGCAGGAAAAAGTGATATGCAGTTACGTGCGGCTGCGGGAAATCAGCAGCATATTCAGCAGCCGCACATACAGCAGCATTGATAAAGCCCTCCCCAAATCACATAGGATAACATAGGGAGTGTCTGTACTTGCGCAAACCTGCGGATTTATCTGGAAACTCAATATAAATCCTCAAATTTTCCGTGGCAAAATCCGTGGGTACATTGTCCTGTGGGCACATAGCCTAATAGTACTTTAAACTTCTGCATAGTTTTGCAGGATCTGTGTGTGTTTGCGTGTGTGTGTGTGTGTGTGTGTGTGTGTGTGTGTGTGTGTAATATATATATACAGTACAGACCAAAGGTTTGGACACACCTTCTCATTCAAAGAGTTTTTTCTTTATTTTCATGACTCTAAAAATTGTAGATTCACATTGAAGACATCAAAACTATGAATTAACACATGTGGAATGAAATACTTAAAAAAGTGTGAAACAACTGAAAATATGTCTTATATTCTAGGTTCTTCAAAGTAGCCACCTTTTGCTTTGATTACTGCTTTGCACACTTTTGGCATTCTCTTGATGAGCTTCAAGAGGTAGTCACCGGAAATGGTTTTCCAACAGTCTTGAAGGAGTTCCCAGAGATGCTTAGCACTTGTTGGCCCTTTTGCCTTCACTCTGCGGTCCAGCTCACTCCAAACCATCTCTATTGGGTTCAGGTCTGGTGACTGTGGAGGCCAGGTCATCTGGCGTAGCACCCCATCTCTCTCCTTGTTAGTCAAATAGCCCTTACACAGCCTGGAGGTGTGTTTGGGGTCATTGTCCAGTTGAAAAATAAATGATGGTCCAACTAAACGCAACCCGGATGGAATAGCACGCCGCTGCAAGATGCTGTGGTAGCCATGCTGGTTCTGTATGCCTTCAATTTTGAATAAATCCCCAACTGTCACCAGCAAAGCCCCCCCCACACCATCACCCCTCCTCTTCCATGCTTCACGGTGGGAACCAGCCATGTAGAGTCCATCCGTTCACCTTTTCTACAAAGACACGGTGGTTGGATCCAAAGATCTCAAATTTGGACTCATCAGACCAAAGCACAGATTTCCACTGGTCTAATGTCCATTCCTTGTGTTCTTTAGCCCAAACAAGTCCCTTCTGCTTGTTGCCTGTCCTTAGCAGTGGTTTCCTAGCAGCTATTTTACCATGAAGGCCTGCTGCACAAAGTCTCCTCTTAACCGTTCTTTTAGAGATGAGAAGGTGTGTCCAAACTTTTGGTCTGTGCTGTATATATACACCTATAAGTGAGTCTATTGACCGGTTTCTTTCCCTTTATATATCCTGCAGGTTTCAATCTCTTCAAGACGTTCTTTGAGAATGTCAACCTTTGCGATCATCGATTGAAGCGGCAGGGAACACAACTGGTGAGCGCTCCCGAGATCAGGAATATTTCACCTTCCATCTGCAATCTCTGATTTTCGCTTCTTGAGATGCAAACTCCGGCTCCTTGATTCCCACATGTATATTCAAGGTGACGGGAAAAATAAGATGCCAGGCGCTTATTGACCGCTTATCTTTCAGGAATCTGATGTAATCAAATGTAACTTATGGGATCCATGCTGTTCTTTTGGATTGAGCGCTGAGGGTCCAGCCATCGGGATCTCCATCTATCCTGATAATGGAGCTTAGGTTGCTTTTTTTTTCACAGCACGTTGAGAAACTGGAATTGATTGGCATGGATTTTATCTGGAAAGTTGCAGTGGAATCTCCCGATGAAGAAATCGCCAATGAAGCGATACAGCTGATCATAAACTACAGCTACATCAGTCTGAACCCCCGGCTGAAAAAAGTGAGCCCGTGCATGATTTAGGGGCAAATAGAAATCGCATCCGTGTAACCCTGAAATACAAAAATGTGTCCATTCATTTTCCAGGATTCTGTCTCTTTGCACAAGAAGTTCATAGCCGATTGCTATACGCGGCTAGAGGTAAGGATCGGGCTCGTACTGATTGCCTATTATTGTATTAAGTAAGGGTAAAGACATGCAGGTAATTGGATTGAGCACCGCAGCACAGAGTATTTTAGGAAGTCGATGTAAAGGTTGCTTTAAGATGATACATAGGACAGATTTGTATTTAACGGGCCGTGTTACGATGTGAGGAAGAGACTGGAGACAAGTATATGTTCCAGGCTGAGCTACGTAGTGAAGGAGCACAGTCTCGAGCAGCACAGAGTATTTCAGTATGTGAACGTGCTGATCTTTTGGATGACACAGTAAAGCAAATGTCACTTTGAGGTTATTTCTGCCGTGTGCTATAAGTGAATTTTTTTTTTCTGTGTATAGGCTGCAAGTTCTGCACTCGGAGGTCCCACTCTCACACATGCAGTCACCAGAGCTACAAAAATGCTGACTGCCACCGCTATGCCATCAGTGGCCACCTCTGTACAGTCCCCATACAGGTGAGGGTCCACAGAGCCACGAGGGATGTGGGCGACAGCAGAAATACCCAGCCTGAACTGAACTGTTTTTTCCATATTGATATATACATTGCGTCCCCCTTTACAAAGCTTTTGGAGCACATTGTTGTTTCTTCGGCGCTCCATTGGGAGACCCAGACGATTGGGTGTATAGCTACTGCCTCCGGAGGCCACACAAAGCATTACACTAAAAAGTGTAAGGCCCCTCCCCTTCTGGCTATACACCCCCAGTGGGATCACTGGCTCACCAGTTTTCTGCTTTGTGCGAAGGAGGTCAGACATCCACGCATAGCTCCACTGTTTAGTCAGCAGTAGCTGCTGACTATATCGGATGGAAGAAAAGAGGGCCCATATAGGGCCCCCAGCATGCTCCCTTCTCACCCCGCTTGTGGTTTGTAAGGTTGAGGTACCTATTGCTGGTACGGAGGCTGGAGCCCACATGCTGTTTTCCTTCCACATCCCCCTGAGGGGCTCTGAGGAAGTGGGATCTTACCGGCCCCAAAGCCCTGAGGCCGGGCTCCATCCACAGACCCATTGAACCTGCTGGATACGGAGCTGGGTACCGTTCAGGGACATGGCCCTGCACCATTCAGGTACTCTGTGTCCCCGTACACACAGGCACAGCACACTCCAGACTTGCTGGGTGTGCTAGTGCGCCGGGGACAGTAAAGGGTTACAGTCACTGCAGCCTAGCTGAGTGACTTTATGTATTGGGAATACCGCGCCGGACGCTCCGGGAGCGGCGGCGCGGCTGGGACTTGTAGTGCGCCGGGGACTTAGCGCCGACCGCGCTTTTACGGCGGCGGCGCTTATAAATCCAGTCCCCGGCTTTTGCGGCCTAGCTCCGCTTCGTTCCCGCCCCCACCCTGTCAATCAGGGTAGGGGAGAGACGCTGTACAATCAGCAGCGCCGAGGGCTGGAGCCTTATTTACATGCTCCAGCCCTCTCACTGGACACTGTGGGACGCTGGTTTCCCGCTCTGACTTGGGGCACGCCCACGGCCCGCCCCTACTCACACGAGCTGGAGAAGGACGCCGGCAGCCATTACTGCAGTCCGAGCTGAGAGAACGGACTCTGGGCAACCAGGCACAGGACTAGGGCGACCACACACCCGCTTATAGGCGGGCGGTAAGCGGCACCTGAAGTGCTGACACTAAATACCGCATTTGTCCTTTGTATTTTATGCTTACACTGCATAGGTCGCTATTTTTGGCTATATGCCCTCTTAGATGGCGACACATCAGCAGCAGGAAAGCAGGGGTGCTAAGGCACAGGCTTTCTATGCTGCTTGTATTGCACGTACTGAAGTGTTCATGTGTATTATGCTTGTATGCTATACACTCCACTGTACGGTCGCTAGTCTTGGCTATATTCCCCATAGAATGGCTAGACTACAGCAGCAGAAAAGCAAGGGTGCTGAGGCACAGGTTTTTTTCTATGCTGCTTGTACTGCAGGTGTTGCAGTGTTCATTTGTACTTATGCTTGTATGCTATACATTGCACTGTATGGTCGCTATTCTGGGCGATATTCCCCTAGATGGCTAGTCTACAGCAGCAGAAAAGCAGGGGTGCCAAGGCACAGGCTTTCTATGCTGCTTGTATTACATGTGCTGCAGTGTTCATTTGTACTTTATGCTTGTATGCTATACATTGCACTGTACGGTCGCCATTCTTGGCTCTATACTCCTAGATGGCTAGTCGGCAGCAACATATAAGCAACACAGGCTTTCGTTGCTGTTTCTACTGCAGATACTGTTCCACGGCACTGAACCCCATTGTGTGCAATGCTCCCCTGTAGCACTTGGTCAGCCGGGGTCTCTACTTGACGTGGCCAAAGGAACCACCTCTCAACCCTGTCCAAGGACAGGGACGGAGTTGCATTGGGATAGAGACTTGCAGTCCGGACAGGCCATGGGCAATCTGGATCATTGCTCCCTGGCCACCCTCATCTGGAATAAAATCGGTGCTCCGGGGGGGTCCCAGGGAGACTCTCTGTATGATGAGGCAGACGTAGCTCATCAGGACTTTGATCCTGACACCGCTCTCAATCCGGATACACCGGATGGTGACGCCATAAGGGATGATCCTATAGCGTCCATCAATGGAATGTTGGATCTTTCTCCCTCAGCTCAAACAGCAGGAGAAGTCCCATTTCAGTAGCTCAAACGTATATTGAGTATTGTTCTGGCCACGCTGACTTCAGAGAAGCAGTCCAGGAACACCACGCTTCCCAGAAAAGCGTTTTCTCCAAACGTATTAATGATACACGTTATCCCTTCCCCCCTGACGTGGTAAAGCGCTGGACCCAGGGTCCAAAGGTGGATTCTCCAATCTCCAGGCTTGCAGCTAGAGCCATAGTTGCAGTGGAGATGGGACTTCACTTCAAGATGCCATTGACAGACAGAGGGACTCTGGTTGAAATCTGTCTATGAGGCTATCGGCGGGTCGGTTGCTCCGGCATTCACAGCCGTATGGGCACCCTAAGCTTTTCAGCTGTTCTTGCGCAGCTGGTCTTGAGCACATGTACTTCTGTGCCGCAGGGGCGTCCGTAACCTCGCAATGTCTGCATTGCGACTTACCCTATTAATGCTGTCCTGGAAGGACAGTCGAGGTTTCGGTCCTTCCCAGGCTCGGGCAGGTCCCAATTGTCCTCGTCCAAAAGGGCTGAAAAGCCTCAGAGGGGCTCAGCTTCCGGCCGGGCTCAATCACGCCCAAGGAAGGCAGCCGGAGGAACCGCTACCAAGGCGGTCTCCTCATGACTCTCAGCTCTCTCATCTCTCCGCATCCGCGGTTGATGGCAGACTCGCTCGCCTTTGGCGACATTTAGCTGCCACAGGTCCCAGACCGGTGGGTGAGGGACAGTGTGCCCACGTGCACAGGACAGAGTTCTGTTCTCGTCCTCCGACTCGATTCTTCAGAACGTCCCCACCGAGCCGATGCTCTTCTGCAGGCAGAAGGAGTGGTAATCCCTGTTCCTCTTCAGGAACAAGACACGGTTTTCCTCCAATCTGGTTGTGGTGCCAAAAAAGGATGGCTCTTTCCGTTCCGTTCTGGACCTAAAACTGCTCAACAAGCACGTGGAGGCCAGGCGGTTCCGGATGATACCCTCCGCTCCGTCATTGCCTCAATGTCTCAAGGAAATTTCCTAGCATCAATAGACATCAAAGATGCTTATCTCCACGTGCCGATTGCTACAGAGCACCAATGTTTCGTCTACGTTTCGTGATAGGAGACGACCATCTTCAGTTCGTAGCTCTGCCATTTGGTCTGGCGACAGCCCCACGGGTGTTCACCAAGATCATGGCGGCAGTGGTAGCAGTCTTGCGCTCACAGGGACACTCTGTGATCCCTTACTTGGACGATCTACTTGTCAAGGCACCCTCTCAAGAGGCATGCCAACTCAGACTGAATGTTGCGCTGGAGACTCTCCAGACGTTCGGGTGGATCATCAACTTCTCAAAGTCAAACCTGTCACGACCCAATCACTAACGTATCTTGGCATGGAGTTTCATACCCTCTCAGCGATAGTGAAGCTTCCGCTGGACAAGCAGCGGTCACTACAGACAGGGGTGCAGACTCTCCTTCTAGGTCAGTCGCACTCCTTAAGACGCCTCATGCACTTCTTCGGGAAGATGGTGGCGGCAATGGAAGCGGTTCCGTTTGCGCAGTTTCATCTGCGTCCACTTCAATGGGACATTCTCCGCCAATGGGACGGGAAGTCAACATCCCTGATCAGGAAAGTATCCCTTTCACAGACGGCAAGGACTCTCTGCAATGGTGGCTTCTTCCCACCTCATTATCACAGGGAAGATCCTTCCTACCACCGTCTTGGGCGGTGGTCACGACAGACGCGAGTCTGTCAGGGTGGGGAGCAGTTTTCCTCCACCACAGGGCTCAGGTTACGTGGACTCAGCAGGAGTCCACCCTTCAGATCAATGTTCTGGTAATCAGAGCAGTGTATCTTGCCCTACTAGCCTTCCAGCAGTGGCTGGAAGGAAGGCAGATCCGAATTCAATCGGACACCTCCACAGCGGTGGCATACATCAACCACCAAGGGGGGACACGCAGTCGGCAAGCCTTCCAGGAAGTCCGGCGGATTCTGATGTGGGTGGAAGCCACGGCCTCCACCATATCCGCAGTTCACATCCCCGGCGTAGAAAACTAGGAAGCAGACTTCCTCAGTCGCCAGGGCATGGACGCAGGGGAATGGTCCCTTCACCCGGACGTGTTTCAGGAAATCTGTCACCGTTGGGGAAGGCCGGACGTCGACCTAATGGCGTCCCGGCACAACCACAAGGTCCCAACCTTCATGGCACGGTCTCGCGATCACAGAGCTCTGGCGGCAGACGCCTTAGTGCAAGATTGGTCGCAGTTCCGGCTCCCTTATGTGTTTCCACCTCTGGCACTCTTGCCCAGAGTGCTACGCAAGATCAGATCCGACTGCAGCCGCGTCATACTCGTCGCTCCAGACTGGCCAAGGAGGGCGTGGTATCCGGATCTGTCGCATCTCACGGTCGGCCAACCGTGGACACTACCAGATCGACCAGACTTACTGTCCCAAGGGCCGTTTTTTCCATCGGAATTTCTGCGGCCCTGAACCTGACTGTGTGGCCATTGAGTCCTGGATCCTAGCGTCTTCAGGAGTATCCCAAGGGGTCGTTGCCACCATGAGACAGGCTAGGAAGCCCACGTCCGCTAACATCTACCACAGAACGTGGAGGATATTCTTATCCTGGTGCTCTGCTCAGGGAGTGTCTCCCTGGCCATTTGCATTGCCTACCTTTCTTTCTTCCTGCAATCTGGGTTAGAAAAAGGTTTGTCGCTCGGCTCCCTTAAAGGACAGGTCTCGGCGCTATCCGTCTTTTTTCAGAAGCGTCTGGCACAACTTACTAAAGTGCGTACGTTCCTACAGGGGGTTTGCCATATCGTACCCCCGTACAAGCGGCCGTTAGATCCATGGGATCTGAACAGGGTACTAGTTGCCCTCCAGAAGCCGCCCTTCGAGCCTCTGAGGGAGGTTTCACTTTCTAGACTATCACAGAAAGTGGTTTTTCTGGTAGCAATCACATCTCTACGGAGAGTGTCTGAGCTAGCAGCGCTGTCATCCAAGGCTCCTTTCCTGGTCTTCCACCAGGACAAGGTAGTGCTGCGTCCCATTCAGGAGTTTCTCCCGAAGGTGGTATCCTCTTTTCATCTTAATCAGGATATCTCTTTGCCTTCGTTTTGTCCTCATGCAGTTCATCGGTATGAGAAGGATTTACATTTGTTAGATCTGGTGAGAGCACTCAGAATCTACATTTCCCGCACGGCGCCCTTGCGCCGTTCGGATGCACTCTTTGTCCTTGTCGCTGGTAAGCGCAAAGGGTCGCAGGCTTCTAAGGCCACCCTGGCTCGATGGATCAAAGAACCAATTCTTGAAGCCTACCGTTCTGCTGGGCTTCCGGTTCCATCAGGGCTGAAGGCCCATTCTACCAGAGCCGTGGGTGCGTCCTGGGCATTGCGACACCAGGCTACGGCTCAACAGGTGTGCCAGGCAGCTACCTGGTCGAGTCTGCACACTTTCACCAAACATTATCAGGTGCATACCTATGCTTCGGCGGACGCCAGCCTAGGTAGAAGAGTCCTGCAGGTGGCAGTTGCCTCCCCGTAGGGAAGGGCTGTCTTCGCAGCTCTAACATGAGGTATTCTTTATCCACCCAGGGACAGTTTTTGGACGTCCCAATCGTCTGGGTCTCCCAATGGAGCGCCGAAGAAGAAGGGAATTTTGTTACTTACCGTAAATTCCTTTTCTTCTAGCTCCTATTGGGAGACCCAGCACCCGCCCTGTTGTCCTTCGGGATTTTTGGGTTTTTCTCGGGTACACATGTTGTTCATGTTGAACGGTTTTTCAGTTCTCCGATGTTACTCGGAGGGAATTTGTTTAAACCAGTTATTGGCTTTCCTCCTTCTTGCTTTTGCACTAAAACTGGTGAGCCAGTGATCCCACTGGGGGTGTATAGCCAGAAGGGGAGGGGCCTTACACTTTTTAGTGTAATGCTTTGTGTGGCCTCCGGAGGCAGTAGCTATACACCCAATCGTCTGGGTCTCCCAATAGGAGCTAGAAGAAAAGGAATTTACGGTAACAAAATTCCCTTCTTTGCGTTTATACGTTATTACACTCTTATTACTTTATTTATTTTTTTTTCTTCTTGGCAGGTCAACCAAATTGGTCATCATCGAGAGGCTTCTTTTGCTGGCCGAGCGCTATGTAATCACTATCGAGGTAAACGTGATTGGCACTTCTGCGTACACAGACTTTACCATACCACAGTCCTGGTGAGCTAGAGATGTCCTGTAATATAGAAAAAAGTAGTTTGTTTATACATTTCATTCTAATTGTCACTGATCATGTGAGGCGCGGTGTGCCACATCATAAAATAGGACATAATAAGGCACTGTTCACATGCAGCGTGTTTTTCCTTTTGCCCCATATTATCGCAGCAGCCTGTAGCATTACAGCAGGCGGCTGCACAGTGCCGGTGTCTATAGGAGCTGTATCGTCCACAGTTATATGCTGTTCTAGCTGCATTTTTTTGCATTGGGGTCATGTTTTATCTCTAATTATTGGATTGTGCGTGATTAAAATATTGACTTTTATTTATTTTTTTTCCCCCCTTAAGGATCTGTACTCTGTTCCCAGAACAATTCTACCTCACGGTGCCTCTTTCCATGGACATCTGTTGACGCTGAACCTTACTTATGAGTCTACCAAAGATACATTCACCATAGAGGTCAGTGAGCACGAATTTCTTTTTATATATATATATATATATATATATATATATATATATATATATATATATATATATATATTTATATTTATTTCACTCTAGTCGAACCACTACTGTGCGATTCCTCCAATGTATCTGATTACAAAGGGGATACAACTGCTCAGAATCTGGTGATCTGCAGAAAAAGTTAAAAGGGGGGGGGGGGGGGATGTCAAAGAGAAGGAATTGCAGACAGTTGTATTTTTGGAAATCCCATAGCAGTGAGTGGAGAAATCCGGTGTGACCTCTCCTGTCACTGCAGGTCAATACTAGGGACTCGTAGAGCTGTGACCTGCCTCTGTTAGACATTTATGGCATATTTCTTTATCGTTCCTATGGGAGACCCAGACATTGGGTGTATAGCTTCTGCCTCTGGAGGACACACAAAGTACTACACTTTATCGTAATCCTCTACAATGGGAAACAACGTGACCTGGCCAGTCACAAAAGGCCAGCATTCACAGTCCAAGTAGCCGTGGCTCTCCTGGCTTGATTTTGATAGCATCATTTATGGCTGTTGAGTTGGAGTTTAGAAACTTCGTGGTCCATAGTTGGACCATGAATCTCAGACGTGTACAATCGGTTGCTGTGAAAATAATGACTGTCCTTGTACAGGCTTGTCTGTGACAAATATATGGAATGACCCTGAATAGTAGTAGTATATACTGGCAAAGTGAGTGTAGCCATACAAAATATCTGAAAGCATCGCACCATGGAATATCCCACCAAAGAGTCTGTATTTGTGTGATGTGTATAGAGAGATGAGACTTGTTATTTACGTCCCAGGCCCACAGCAATGAGACGATCGGAAGCGTCCGCTGGAAGATAGCCCGACACCTGAACTGTCCTGTTGAAAACATGCAAATATTCGCTAATGAGAGCTTGGTAAGTAACAGCCGTGAGCTCCGATTTGTCTGCTTACTCTTCCAGGATAGTTTGCAGAATACTTTTTGGACCTATTCCTTTATTATCTGGGGTGTCACAAACCACCGGGGGGGTCACTCAGAAATCCCCCGCGCTGGCTACCAGTACGTCACAATCGGGGGGTAACAAGTGGGGGTCACCCCTCCTTTATACCTCCCGACCGACAGACAGAGCACGTGACGCGCTCTCTAGCGCCCCTCTTATAGTCAGGCCAATTATGGAATTGCCCGACCATAAGCAAGGAGGCCGCTATACTACTTATGCCGATTATTGAAGGGTCCCCGGTGAGAGTAAGGTATATATTCCCCCGACCTCCGTGGGCGGAATATATAAAATCTCCCCGAATCTCACTGGCCTCCCCACAATAATCCTTGGCACAATTCGCTGCCACCAACCGATTTACGGTAACTATTAGCCGAACACACAGACGTGGGATTCAAGATCGAGATAACAGAACAGCCCAAGATTAATTATATAATTTAATCAGCCTAAAGCACACTAGAAACTACAATATATACAATAGGGAATCTACAGAATATACATATGTCAGATTACAGTTACAATCAAAGCATGGGTTACAAACAGGCATACACAGTTCCAGCAGTTACCTTGTTGCGTCTGGCCACAGGGGGGCGCTGTACCCAGGTTTCTAGGATCCTTCCCACAAATGTTTCCTACACGTGCCCCCAGCGAAAAGAACACTGGAAAATGGCCGAAGTAGGGTTATCAACCTGGGCAAGTCCAGGTCCCCTCCTACCTTCGTGACCTCACAGGGAGCACTGCTCCACCCCTGGCTTGAGTTATGGACAATATCCCAACATGGAATATGGGCCATAACTTTGCCTGGGAGCGTCGTAGGCGGACGCCAATGCTCTCATTGTGACAGTTATGAATTTAGCTACAGAACGAGGGGACTCATGACCTGTCTGCCAGTTCCCCATTGGCTGATATCACGCCTGGGGCATTTCCCAATGTCCTGCTCCCACAAAAAGGGTGTGCCGGCATCGTCCGCATGCGGAGACACCATTTTTATGGTTGCCATATTTATCGGAGATATGGCTGGCGAGATATGAACCATTTTTTACTGGAGTCGTTCTGTCTGCTAGTTCCATAGCCTTGCTAATGAGATACAACTCTTGTTACAGGGTGACGGCAGGGAGTCATCCTGTGTCCATTGTTCCCACACCACCTCATCTCCATATCACAGGAGATGGCCATGGGATTTGTTGCTAAACCAGTTGTGTGAAGGAAAGGGGGGGGGTGACACCAGGAGAGGGCTTCCTGACATACTTGAATATCATGATTTATCGTCATATCTCCGGATTTACCTCACACCTCCCCCCTTTTGAGGGCGCTAGGGGGCAGCACACTCCGGTGTTCCCCCGTGCGCCCGTCCGCGACCTCTCCTTGTCGGGACAGCCCGTCTGCGTTACCGTGGTCACGGCCCCTTTTGTGGCGAATGGTGAAGTTGTATTGCTGGAGCGCAAGGCTCCATCGCAACAATCGCCCATTCGTCCCAGAGACGGTGTGCAACCAGCTGAGGGGATTGTGGTCCGTCTCCACGATGAAGTGGCGCCCGTATAGATAGGGTTGCAGACGCTGCAGGGCCCACACTATGGCCAGGCACTCCTTCTCCATTGTGGAATAGGCCACTTCCCTCGGTAACAGCTTCCGGCTCAGGTACAAGACTGGGTGCTCTTGGCTCGCAGAGTCCACCTGGCTGAGCACCGCACCGAGGCCGAAGTCACTGGCGTCGGTCTGTACTACAAACGGCCGCGTGAAGTCGGCTGCCTGTAGCACGGGCGGGCTGGACAGGGCGTCCTTTAGGGCCCGGAAGGCTGTCTCGCAGTCCATTGTCCAATCGACTGCAGAGGGCAGCTTCTTCTTGGTGAGGTCCGTCAAGGGCTTTGCCAGGCTACTATAGCATGGAACAAACCTCCTATAGTACCCAGCGGTCCCCAAGAAGGACATCACCTGCTTCTTGGTCCTGGGGGTGGGCCAGGATGCGATGGCCTCCACTTTCTCAGGCTCGGGCTTCAGTGTTCTCCCGCCTACCCGGTGACCGAGGTACTGGACCTCGCTCATGGCCAGCTGACACTTTCCCGGCTTGATGGTCAAACCTGCCCGGTGGATCCGCCTGAGCACCTGTGCTAGATGCTCTAGGTGGTCCTCCCAGGTGGGACTGAAGACTGCAATGTCATCTAGGTACGCGGCCGCGTACCCTTCAAGTCCCTTGAGCAGGGTGTTGACCATCCGCTGGAAAGTGGCAGGGGCATTCCTCATCCCGAATGGCATCACCGTGGACTCGTACAGTCCAAATGGGGTAATAAAGGCAGAGCGTTCCCTGGCCTTGCGAGTCAGGGGGATCTGCCAATATCCCCGGCTCAGATCCATGATGGTCAGGTACTGAGCCCCGGCCAACTGATCGAGCAGGTCATCGATGCGTGGCATTGGGTACGCATCGGCGACCGTGACCGCATTGAGCCCCCTGTAGTCCACGCAGAACCGAGTGGTTCGGTCCTTCTTAGGGACGAGGACTACAGGCGAGGCCCAAGCGCTGTTGGATGCCTGGATCACCCCCAGCTTCAGCATCTCGTCAATCTCCTGGCGCATGTGTTGCTGCACCTCCAGGGAGACCCGATATGCTGAACGCCGGATCGGGGGATGATCCCCAGTGTCCACGTGATGGACAGCCAAGTCAGTCCTTCCGGGCTGGTTGGTAAACAACCCCCGGAAGGGGAGGAGGGTGGCCCACAGCTGGGACCGTTGGTCTTCCAAGAGCTGGTGGCCAACCTCCACATCCTCAATGGATCCGCCTGCCCTAACCTGGGCTAGCATATCCAAGAGGGTTTCCGCTTCTCCCTCCTCGGGCAGGTTGCACACGGGGAGCGCACATGCCTCCCGCTCATGATGTGCCTTCATCATGTTCACATGGAAGGGCTTCCGCCTTCCACGGGCAGGGTCCAGGGTGACCAGGTACGTTACAGGGTTGAGCTGCTGGTACATGAGGTATGGGCCTTCCCAGGCTGCCTGAAGCTTGTCCTGTGGTACGGGGACCAGTACCCACACCTTTTGACCCACTTGGTAGGTCCTCTCACAAGCGTTCTGGTCGTACCAACGCTTCTGATCGGCCTGGGCTTGAGCCATATTGTCGTGTACCAGTTGCGTCAAGGCCTGCATTTTGTCCCGGAAGCGCATGACATACTCGATAACCGACACTCCAGGGGTGGCCAAATCCCCTTCCCAAGCCTCTTTCACCAGAGCCAGGGGGCCCCGCACACGTCGCCCGTACAGGAGCTCAAACGGTGAGAATCCTGTTGAGGCCTGTGGAACCTCCCGGTAAGCAAATAACAGGTGTGGGAGATACCGCTCCCAGTCCCGCCCATGGGAGTCGACCAACATCTTAAGCATCTGCTTTAAGGTGCCATTGAACCGCTCGCACAGGCCATTAGTCTGTGGATGGTACGGGCTGGCCACCAGATGTCGCACCTGGACTTGCTTACAGAGGGCCTCCATCAGCTGGGACATGAATTGGGTCCCCCGGTCAGTGAGCATTTCCTGGGGAAAACCCACTCGGGAGAAAATCTCCAGCAATGCGGTGGCCACCTTGTCAGCCCGAATGGACGACAAGGCCACTGCTTCTGGGTACCGGGTGGCATAGTCCACTACCGTCAGTATGAAGCGTTTCCCGGAGCTGCTGGGGATGGCCAGCGGGCCGACCAGATCCACAGCCACCCTCCTGAAAGGCTCATCGATGATTGGCAGAGATACCAGTGGGGCTTTGGGGCGTGGCCCCGCCTTCCCCACTCTCTGACAGGTTTCACACGAACGGCAGTAGGCAGCCACATCGGCCCCCATTTTTGGCCAGTAGAAATGCTGGTTTAACCTGGCCTTGGTCTTAGCGATCCCTAGGTGTCCGGCCATCGGAATCTCATGTGCGATCCGCAACAACTCCGTCCGGAACGGATAGGGTACCACCAACTGTCGGTCCCTGGGCCACGCCTCCGGTGAACCCTGCTGGACCGTGGCCCGGTACAGCCGTCCTTGGTCCCAGACCACTCGCTCCGGGTCCGAGTCCGAGGGAGGCTGTGCCGCCTGCTCCTTAAGAGCTTTCAGGCTGTCGTCAGCTTCTAACGCTGCCTGAAACCCCTGACTAGATGTGGCCAGAATCGACGAGACTGTCACATCTTCAGTCAGTACCCCGGGACCTGTGTCCTGGCCTCCACCTGACTCGGCTGCCACTTGGTCAGAAGGGGAAGAGCTATCGGACCTCCGGGAGGCCCCTTGGCTTCCAGCACTCCCACTGCGGGTGACAGCGGCCACAGCCGCTGCGACCGTGGGTCGTGCCTGCTCCTCCTCCGTTCCTGACCAAGTCGCCGGTTCAGGCAGACCTACCTGGCTTCCTGACACCCCGGTTGTGGGGGAACCATGCACCGAGATCTTACCTGGGAGCACTTCCGCTCCTGGACCGGCCCCAATCTCACCTGCCTGTTCCCCTCCTGCAGCAACAGAACCCCGCTGTGAAATCTCTGGGGACCCCACATTTGCTGTGGTAGCCCCCACCCCACACACTGGTCCTCCCCCTGCAGCACCCTGCTCTCTGCTTATCCCTGCAGAGGGCAACAGATCCCAGCTCACAGGCTGGTTACTTGTAGAGGCATTGTCACACCTTTCTCTGACCCCCTCCCCTGTCACAGCTGCAGCTGAGTGTGTGTCTATGGTGTCTATCAGAGTTCATTCCCTCCTCCCTTACATCATTCGTAGATAACACATTAACATTGTTAGGAGTCATGTCAGTACGGGCTGAAGGTTCAGCCCTTGGGGGGGGCCCAAACTGGGAGGTTATCTGCCCCAAATCTGTCCCAAGTAGCACGTTTGCAGGGATCCGATCAGTTACCCCCACCTCCCTCACCCCCCGCCCTGCGCCCCAGTCCACATAAATGTCAGCAACAGGCAGCGCCGGGTCAGTGCCTCCAATCCCGGAGACAGCGAGGGTTTTTCCAGGGATCAAGTCTTGGGGGGACACCATCTCAGGCCGCACCAGAGTCACCTCCGAGGCGCTGTCTCGCAGTCCTATGGTCACAGACCGGCCGACGGTGACAGGTTGGAAGCTGTCCAGGGACCTACCACCACCCCCACCCACACAATACACCTTGGGCGGCCCTTGGGACGGGGACGGAGCCGGGGCCTTGGGACGCTGAGGGCACATGGCCTTGAAGTGTCCAGGTAGGTTGCACTGGTGGCACCGTCTTGGTTCTGCCACGGGCCTGGAGAGGGGAGTTGAGGGGGACACCCCCTGCAGTCTAGGGGCAGGTGGGGCAGTCGCAGAATTCATCTTACCCCCTCTCCAGGTGCTGCTGGTGGCTGCTCTCCTGGCTTCAGGAGCCCGATTGTTGGTGTAGTCATCGGCCAGGGCAGCTGTAGCCGTGGACCCCTTTGGCTTCTGGTCTCGGATGAACTGGCGGAGATCCTCAGGGCAGTTCCACAAGAGTTGCTCCGTGATGAACAAGTCCAGGATCTCCGGTCCGGTGGAAAGCTGCAGGCCTTGGGTCCAGTGGTCGGCAGCTCGGGCAAGTGCCCGCCTGTGGTCAGCCCAGGAGTCCTTTGGTCCCTTCTGTAGGCTCCGGAACTTCTTGCGGTAGGACTCTGGGGTGAGGTTGTACTGTTGGATCAGGGCCCGCTTGATGGTGTCGTAGCCCTGATCTGCCTCAGCAGGCAAGTCCCCAAGGATATCCAGGGCCTTACCCCTTAAACGGGGGGTCAGGTATTTGGCCCACTGCTCCTTGTCCAGATGGTGCTGCAAGCAAGTCCGTTCAAAAGCAGTCAAGAAAGAGTCCAAGTCTCCATCCTTCTCCAGCACTGGGAAGTCCTCAACACGGACCTTTGGAAGTTTGGTGTCTTGAAGGTCACGTGTGGCTGATGAGGGCCGGAGCTGAGCTAGCTGCAGCTGGTGGTCACGGTCTGCCTGTTGCCGTCGCTCCGCAGCCTCACGCTCTGCCTGGCGCTCTTCACGCGCTGCCTGCCGCTCTGCCCTGCGCTCTGCCAGGAGTTCCTTGTAGCCCTCCTGGTCTCCAGCCTGGAGAAGGGCCATAGCCATTTGAAGAAGGCTATCCGAGCCTCCCAGGCTCGGTGGAATGGCACGTGGTGATCTGCGGCCCGCTGCGGAGCCTGGTGATTCACTGTCCATTGCAGAGCGGAGGGCTGGCATCTGGCTCGTTGAGGACCCTTGGGCGAGCTCCTCCTCATTTTGTCCAGCAGTGCCAGGTTGTGCGATGTCCTCTGCAGAGCTGTTCTCTGGCGTCGGGCTCTTGGAGGGCTCGTGGACAACCTCCTCATCGTCTCTGGCCTGAGCATCGGCCATTCCTTTGGCTTTGCTCCTGGTGCTCTCAGCCATTCTTGCAGACTTTGGTCACTGACACAGAACTGACACCTGATGCCTCCACACACCTTACAGTATCTGCACTCTGACACTCTAGTGTTGAGCTAGTCTGAAGACCCCAGCAGCCACAGCTGCTGCAGGCAGTCTTTAGTGTCTGGGAGTATGGGTCTCACACTCACACACACTATTATCTCGATCCCACCGCTTGCCACCAATATGTCACAAACCACCGGGGGGGTCACTCAGAAATCCCCCGCGCTGGCTACCAGTACGTCACAATCGGGGGGTAACAAGTGGGGGTCACCCCTCCTTTATACCTCCCGACCGACAGACAGAGCACGTGACGCGCTCTCTAGCGCCCCTCTTATAGTCAGGCCAATTATGGAATTGCCCGACCATAAGCAAGGAGGCCGCTATACTACTTATGCCGATTATTGAAGGGTCCCCGGTGGGAGTAAGGTATATATTCCCCCGACCTCCGTGGGCGGAATATATAAAATCTCCCCGAATCTCACTGGCCTCCCCACAATAATCCTTGGCACAATTCGCTGCCACCAACCGATTTACGGTAACTATTAGCCGAACACACAGACGTGGGATTCAAGATCGAGATAACAGAACAGCCCAAGATTAATTATATAATTTAATCAGCCTAAAGCACACTAGAAACTACAATATATACAATAGGGAATCTACAGAATATACATATGTCAGAGTACAGTTACAATCAAAGCATGGGTTACAAACAGGCATACACAGTTCCAGCAGTTACCTTGTTGCGTCTGGCCACAGGGGGGCGCTGTACCCAGGTTTCTAGGATCCTTCCCACAGATGTTTCCTACACGTGCCCCCAGCGAAAAGAACACTGGAAAATGGCCGAAGTAGGGTTATCAACCTGGGCAAGTCCAGGTCCCCTCCTACCTTCGTGACCTCACAGGGAGCACTGCTCCACCCCTGGCTTGAGTTATGGACAATATCCCAACATGGAATATGGGCCATAACTTTGCCTGGGAGCGTCGTAGGCGGACGCCAATGCTCTCATTGTGACAGTTATGAATTTAGCTACAGAACGAGGGGACTCATGACCTGTCTGCCAGTTCCCCATTGGCTGATATCACGCCTGGGGCATTTCCCAATGTCCTGCTCCCATAAAAAGGGTGTGCCGGCATCGTCCGCATGCGGAGACACCATTTTTATGGTTGCCATATTTATCGGAGATATGGCTGGCGAGATATGAACCATTTTTTACTGGAGTCGTTCTGTCTGCTAGTTCCATAGCCTTGCTAATGAGATACAACTCTTGTTACAGGGTGACGGCAGGGAGTCATCCTGTGTCCATTGTTCCCACACCACCTCATCTCCATATCACAGGAGATGGCCATGGGATTTGTTGCTAAACCAGTTGTGTGAAGGAAAGGGGGGGGTGACACCAGGAGAGGGCTTCCTGACATACTTGAATATCATGATTTATCGTCATATCTCCGGATTTACCTCACATGGGGTCACAGAACATAAACCACCTTAGGGTCGATGGCGCTCGCTCTTATGTCTTTAGTAACCTGGTGTCTGCTCTGTTGTAGCTGACGGTGAATAAAGACCAGAAGTTGCTCCATCAGTTGGGCTTTTCAGATGACCAGTCGCTCACGGTGAAGACATCGGGTGGAGGTACCCCGTCTGGGAGCTCCGCAGAGACCTCCTCGGCGTCCAGCAGCAGCGCAGGCTTCAGCTCCTCATATGTGATGGAACAGGTATGATGGGGTAAAGCCACAGACATAAGACCTGGGGTGTCAGGAAGCCCCATACTGGCTCCTCTATAGGTGATCTTGTACCAAAACACTCTATAGGATTCTCTGATCTAGTTTGAGTCTCTTTATGACTTTTCTTCTTTCCATTCCTTATTTCCAGGAGAAGTCCCTTCCAGGCGTGGTGATGGCATTAGTCTGCAATGTGTTCGATATGCTCTATCAACTAGCCAACCTGGAAGAGCCCAGGTAATTGTGCGTTATACCTCTGCCTCCCAAACCGCTATATACCAGGTCAGCACTGTATACTGGGTGCACTGATGAGCGTCCGTCTCTGCAGGATCACCCTGAGGGTCCGGAAGCTTCTGCTGCTGATACCGACAGACCCCGCGGTGCAGGAAGCCCTGGATCAGCTCGATTCTCTGGGCAGGAAGGTGAGTGAGGGTTGCTGTCACCAATGGGCATTAATTCACCCCCTCTATGTAACTCTGCATTTTTTTAATAAACGTTCCCTTTCCACTCAGAAGACACTTCTGTCAGAATCGCAGTCTTCAAAATCCCCATCTCTGTCCTCCAAACATCACCACCAGCCCAGCGCCAGCTCCATCCTGGAAAGCCTGTTCAGATCCTCTGCCCCCGGCATGTCCACCTTCCGTGTGCTGTACAATCTAGAGGTATTCGCAGAATGTCACCCCAGAATATTCCTATATATATATTATCTACATAAGTCACTGTGTACATACATTACTGATCCTGAGTTATACTCCAGAGCTGCACTCACTATTCTGCTGGTTTGGTCACTGTGTACATACAGTACTGATCCTGAGTTACCTCCTGTGAGCGGATCAGAGAGAGAGAGTGTGAGTGAGTGAGAATAAAAAAAAAAAAAAACGGATCCGGATCGTGCACCCCGAATCCCGGGTACTGGTCGTACTCGGATCGGGCTCTCAAACCGTGCGGATCCGGGTCCGCTCAACACTAATCCTGTATTATACTCTAGAGCTGCACTCACTATTCTGCTGGTGCAGTCACTGTGTACATACATTACATTACTGATCCTGTACTGATCCTGAGTTACCTCCTGTATTATACCCCAGAGCTGCACTCCCTATTCTGTTGGTGCAATCACTGTGTACATACATTACTTATCCTGTATTATCCTCCAGAGCAGCACTAACTATTCTGCTGGTGCAGTCACTGTGTACATACATTACATTACGTATCTTGTATTATACTCCAGAGCTGCACTCACTATTCTGCTGGTGCAGTCACTGTGTACATACATTAATGGATACAAAGGAAAAGGAAGTCATTCATTTTGTACATACATTATATTACTTTTCTTCATCGTTCCTTATGGGAGACCCAGACCATGGGTGTATAGCTTCTGCCTCCGGAGGACACACAAAGTACTACACTAAAAAGTGTAGCTCCTCCCTCCTAGCATATACACCCCCTGGATGACCACATCTAGCCAGTTCAATGCTTTGTGTTCAGGAGGTCACACACACATGCATTCTCATCTGATTTTTTGATTTTTGATTTCAAAGAGTTGGAAGAAAAGCGGGTCCAACCTGGACTCCCGGCATGTCCCTTCTCACCCCACTGTGTCGGCGGTGCTGTTAAGGTTGATTTACAAGGCTGGAGCCTTACATGCCGCGCTCCTTCACCATCCCTTGGGCTCTGGCTTGAAGTGGGAGCCATCACGGTTCTCTCTGCTTTGCAGGAGACCGGTCTCCATCCGCAGCCCTTTCAGGACCCTGCCGGACGGAGCGCTCACCCCTCAGGGACCTGGCCCTGCGTCTCATAAGCTAAGTATTGAGACGTTATTGAAGGGTCCCTTGTGTATTTATTGTGGGGAGAGTGTGTTATTTCACTGTGCTGTGATTTCCGGCCGGTTCTCTGGTTTTCTCCTGAGAACCGCGCCGAGGGTGCCTGCTCGTCGGCCGCATAAGAAAATTTAGGCCCCGGCTTCGGCTGCGGCCTAGTTTCGTTTTCACTGCCCCTGCATGTCAGTCATGCAGAGGGACAGTGCGGCGCCGCCCACCGGCCGTTCAGCTCAGGGGAGGAGACTCCTCTCTGAGGAGATGTTTCCCTCCCCTGTATTTCTCCTTGGCCCTCCGGTTCCCGCTCTTGGACTAAACCCCGCCCCCCCTCCTCACTCCGGCGCCATTTTATCAGCGTTTACACACTGATCGGCGCTGGCTGCTGCAGCTCTGCATCTGTCTGGGGGTCCAAGCTGTGGAATTCGGAGGGCACATAAAACGGTCTGGTAAGCCACAACCTCTGGTTGTGGACTTTCTTGTACACTCTCTGGGAGTCATTCTGAAGGAGTGTGTTCTTTACTGCAGAGCCCCCACCTCAGCAGCATGTCTCTCACTAGGAGCAAGGCTGCAAGGCTTTACTCTATATGCTCTGCATGTAAGCTCATTCTGCATGAACCGAGCACATATCCACATTGTGATGCCTGCTCTAACATGGTGGTGCCTCAACCTGGAGTCTCCCCAGGGGTCCCTCCGGCTGCTCCGGCCCCGGTGGCTGAACCCCCGGCTTGGGTAGCATCGTTTTCTAAAGCTATCTCCCAGTCCTTTGCCGACTCCATGAGACAGCTGTCCCGGACTCTGCTGACCATGCATCAGCCCCCTTCTCAGGGCGCCTCTGCTGCTCCGGCTCGCTCTGCAGAGCTCACAGAGGATTTTTCATCTGTTCCTGGACCCCGTCCTCCTAAACGGAGACGCAGGGACTCTTCTCCTTCCTCGTCCCAGGGCTCTGATTCACGTGCTGAATTGCAGGGCGAGGAGGATGCCTTTACTGTGGGCTCGAACGCTACCTCTATGTACCCCATTGATCTATCTGAAGGTGATGCGGATGTTAGTGACTTGATTGCGTCCATTAATTCCGTACTGGACCTCAATCCACCAGTGTCAGAGGAACAACCCTCTCTGGTAGAAAAACACCAGTTTACCTCACCTAAGAGAGCAAGGAGTATGTTTTTTTTAACCACTCCAGTTTTCAGGCCACTGTGACCAAGCCCAGGGCCTGTCCTGACAAACGCTTCCCTAAGCGTAGTTCTGATGACCGTTTTCCCTTTCCACCAGAGGTAGTCAAGGAGTGGGCTCATTCACCGAAGGTGGATCCTCCGGTGTCTAGAATCTCAGCCCGGAGAGTTGTATCTGTGGCCGATGGCACCTCACTTAAGGATCCTACTGACCGCCAGGTTGACCTTCTGGCCAAATCTGTATATGAGGCGGCAGGGGCCTCGTTCTCCCCGTCCTTTGCAGCAGTGTGGGCTCTTAAGGCCGTCTCTGCTTCTCTGCAAGAGATGCATTCCCTCACCAGGGACTCTATGCCCGAAATGGTTGCCTTAACTTCCCAGGCTTCGGCCTTTTCATCCTATGCCATGTCTGCCATTCTGGAGGCTTCTCACCGCACGGCGGTGGCTTCGAGAGTGGAAAGCAGACGCTTCTTCCAAGAAGTACCTTGCTGGGCTCCCCTTTGCTGGGTCCCGGCTGTTCGGTGAACAACTGGATGAAATTATTAAGGAAGCTACTGGCGGGAAGAGTACTTCCTTGCCACAGACTAAAACCAGGAAACCTGTCCAGGGCAGGAACCAGTCGAGGTTTCGTTCCTTTCGTTCCTCTAACTGGTCATCCTCTAAGCCCTCAGCCTCGTCCACTAACTCAGCCAAGGATCGAAAACCCAGCTGGCGCACGAAGCCGCGTCCTCAGAAGAGCGAAGGAGCCGCTGCCACTAAGGCAGCCTCCTCTTGACTATCTGGCTGCGCCAGCAACGTCCTTGGTCGGTGGCAGGCTCTCCCACTTTGGCGACGTGTGGTTCCAACATGTCTCCGATCAGTGGGTGCGGGATATCATCTCCCACGTCTACAGGATAGAATTTTCTTCCAGCCCGCCAAACAGATTTTTTCTGTCCACTCCCCCCTTCTCCAAAGCCGCCGCCTTCTCTCAGGCCGTGGCATCCTTGCAGTGGGCCCTGCATCCGGCAGTGTTTCCGGTCGATCTGCCGCAAGTGGGGCACTCCGGAAGTGGATCTAATGGCATCCCGGCACAACAACAAGGTCCCGGTTTACGTGGCTCGCTCCCACGATCCTCAGGCCTTGGCGGCGGACGCGCTGGTTCAGGATTGGTCCCAGTTCCGTCTGGCCTATGTGTTTCCCCCTCTAGCTCTCTTGCCCAGAGTCCTGCGCAAGATCAGAATGGAGGGCCGTCGGGTCATCCTCATTGCTCCGGACTGGCCCAGGCGAGCTTGGTACCCAGACCTGCTCCGTCTGTCCGTAGAGGTGCCGTGGCATCTCCCGGACCGCCCAGACCTTCTCTCACAAGGTCCGTTTTTCCGCCATAATTCTGCGGCTCTCAGATTGACGGCGTGGCTCTTGAGTCCTGGATCCTGACGGCTTCAGGCATTTCTTCCGAGGTCATCTCCACTATGACTCAGGCTCGGAAGTCTTCCTCGGCCAGGATTTACCACAGGACATGGAGAATTTTCCTGTCCTGGTGTCGCTCTTCCGGCCATGCTCCTTGGCCGTTTTCCTTGCCGACCATCCTGTCCTTTCTACAGTCCGGTCTGCAGCTAGGACTATCTCTCAATTCCCTCAAGGGACAGGTCTCGGCGCTGTCAGTGTTGTTCCAGCGGCGTATCGCCCGACTGGCCCAGGTGCTGCGCACCTTCATGCAGGGCGCATCTCACATCATTCCGCCTTACCGGCGGCCTCTGGATCCCTGGGACCTTAATCTGGTCCTCACGGCCTTACAGAAACCCCCCTTTGAGCCTCTTAGGGAGGTTTCTTTGTCTCGTCTTTCACAGAAAGTGGTCTTTCTGGTGGCCATAACTTCCCTCAGGAGAGTCTCTGATTTGGCTGCGCTCTCTTCAGAGTCACCTTTTTGGTTTTTCACCAAGACAAGGTGGTTCTCCGTCCGACTCCGGACTTTCTCCCTAAGGTGGTGTCTCCTTTCCACCTTAACCAGGACATTTCATTGCCTTCCCTTTGTCCGGCCCCTGTGCATCGCTTTGAGAAAGCGTTGCATACTTTAGATTTGGTGCGGGCGCTCCGGATCTATGTGTCACGCACCGCTGCTCTTAGGCGGTGCACCTCTCTTTTTGTGCTGACCACAGGTCAGCGCAAGGGTCTCTCGGCTTCTAAACCGACCCTAGCTCGTTGGATTAGGTCGGCCATATCCGATGCCTACCAATGTTCTCAGGTGCCTCCCCCGCCGGGGATTAAGGCGCACTCGACCAGAGCTGTCGGTGCCTCTTGGGCTTTCAGGCACCAGGCTACGGCTCAGCAGGTCTGTCAGGCTGCCACTTGGTCTAGTCTGCACACCTTTTCGAAGCACTACCAAGTGCATGCTCATGCTTCGGCAGATGCGAGCTTGGGCAGACGCATCCTTCAGGCGGCTGTCGCCCATTTGTGAAGTTAGGTTTTGCCTACTTCTCAGTTTTCTGTTTATTTCCCACCCATGGACTGCTTTGAGATGTCCCATGGTCTGGGTCTCCCATAAGGAACGATGAAGAAAAAGAGAATTTTGTTTACTTACCGTAAATTTTTCTTATAGTTCCGACATGGGAGACCCAGCACCCTCCCTATTGCCTGTTGGCAGTTCTTGTTCCGTGTGTTTTCACCGGCTGTTGTTGTAGACAGAGGTTCCGGTTATTCCGGGTTTTACTCTATCTCTACTTGTGGGTGGATGTCCTCCTTCAGCTTTTGCACTAAACTGGCTAGATGTGGTCATCCAGGGAGTGTATATGCTCGTAGGGAGGAGCTACACTTTTTAGTGTAGTACTTTGTGTGTCCTCCGGAGGCAGAAGCTATACACCCATGGTCTGGGTCTCCCATGTCGGAACTATAAGAAAAAGAATTTACGGTATGTAAACAAAATTCTCTTTATCCTGCACTGATCCTGAGTTACCTCCTGTATTATACTCCAGAGCTGCACTCCCTATTCTGCTGGTGCAGTCACTGTGTACATACATTACATTACTTATCCTGCACTGATCCTGAGTTACATCCTGTATTATACCCCAGAGCTGCACTCACTATTCTGCTGGTTTGGTCACTGTGTACATACATTACATTATCCTGTACTGATCCTGAGTTACCTCCTGTATTATACCCCAGAGCTGCACTCACTATTCTGCTGGTTTGGTCACTGTGTACATACATTACATTTCTTATCCTGGATTGTAGGGATTGTTCAGTTTATTTATAAAGTTCAAAGGGGAAAACTGACCTTGAGAATTGGAAAAACAAAACCTACTATAGTAATCTGCTCCCCGCTCCGGCTGCGGCTCTGATGGTTACCACCGGAGAACTAATGACGTTGCGACCACCTGTGACCTGACTGCTGAGGCCTCTGGTTGCAGGATCAGGTGACCGGTGGTCGGGACGTCGTCACTTGTGGTCCGGCAGCCGTTCTGGACTGGGGATTGGATTATGGTGGTGAGATGTTATTTTCTTTATCGTTCCTTTGGGAGACCCAGACCTTGGGTGTTAAGCTTCTGCCTCCGGAGGACACACAAAGTACTACACTTAAAAGTGTAGCTCCTCCCTCTGAGCTTATACACCCCCTGGTGAGCCAGTCCCAGCCAGTTTATCACTTTGTGTTCAGGAGGCATACATCCACACATGCATTCTCATATGTATTTTTCCTTTTTGGAATGAGATTGAAGAAGTGCGGGTCCACGTCTGGACCCCCGGCATGTCCCTTCTCACCCCACTGTGTCGGCGGTGTTGTAAGGTTGATTTCCAAGGCTGGAGCCTTACATGCCGCGCTCCTTCACCATCCCTCCTGGGCTCTGGCTTGAAGTGGGAGCCAGCACGGTCTCCATGCCTGGCAGGAGACCGGTCTCCATCCGCAGCCCTTCAGGACCCTGCTGGACCGGAGCACTCATCCCCAGGGACCTGGCCCTCCGTCTCAGCAGCTAAGTACCTGAGACGTTTATATATTGGGGGTCCCTGTTCCCTGTGCTTTATTGTTTGGGGAGAGTGTGCTTACTGTATTTATTGGCATTTCCGGCGGGTTCTTTAGCTGTCGCCCGAGAACCGCGCCGATGGTGCCTGCGCGTCGGCCTCGCCGCTCAAATTTAGGCCCTGGCTTTGCCGGAGGCCTAGTTTCTGTTCACTGCCCTCGCATGTCACTCATGCAGAGGGACAGGTTCGGCTCCTCCCGGCGGCCGTCCTGCACAGGGGAGGGACACTCCCCACTGCTGTGCGTGTCTCCTCCCCTGTAGGTCTCTATGGCCCTCCAGATCCCGCTCTCCTACAGGAACGCCCCAAGTCCCGCCCCCTCTCTTCGCTCCGGCGGCCATTTTCTCAGACAGGGTTCACTCTGCGCTGGCCTGCACTCTGCATCCCTGCTGAGGTGCTGTGCATTGGGGGTCCGGGCTTCGGGATCTGGAGGGCACACAACACCGCTTCCAGCGGTCTGGTAAGCCACAACCGGTCTCTGGTTGTGGACCTCTGTATATACTCTCTGGGGTTCATTCTCTTTGTAGAGTCCCCACTCCAGCAGCATGTATCACACGAGGAGCAAGGCTCCAAAGCTTTATACTGTATGCGCTGCATGTAAGCTCCTGCTGCCTGAACCGAGCACCTATCCACATTGTGATGTCTGCTCTAACTTGGCGGTGCCACAGCCTGGAGTCTCACCCCCAGTGGTCTCTCAGGCTGCTCCTGCACCTGTGGCTGAACCCCCGGCTTGGGTAGAATCCTTTTCTAGGTCTATCTCCCAGTCTTTTGCTGAGTCCATGGGACTTCTGTCCAGGACTTTGTTGAATATGCATCAGCCCCCTTCACAGGGTGCCTCTACTGCTAAGGGTCCCTTAGGATCTCTATCTTCTGACCTCCGTCCACCGGAGCTCACAGAGGATTCATCATCGGGGCCCAGACACTGTCCTCCTAAGAGGAGACGCAGGGTTTCCTCTCCCTCCTCATCCCGCGGCTCTGATTCAAGAGCTGACTCGCAGGATGAGGAGGATGCCTTTACAGGGGGCTCGGAGGCTAACTCCATGTACCACATTGATCTTTCCGAGGGTGACTCAGATCTTAGTGACTTGATTGCTTCCATTAATTCTGTACTGGATCTCAATCCGCCAGTATCAGAGGAGCAACCCTCTCTGGCAGAAAAGCACCAGTTTACCTCGCCTAAGAGAGTAAAGAGAGTGTTCTTTAACCACTCCAGTTTCAGGCCGCTGTGACCAAACCCAGGGCCTGTCCTGACAAACGCTTCCCAAAGCGTGGTTCTGATGACCGTTTCCCCTTTCCACCTGAGGTGGTCAAGGAGTGGGCTCATTCCCCAAAAGTAGACCCTCCGGTGTCTAGGCTCTCAGCCCGGACCGTTGTGTCGGTGGCTGATGGCACCTCCCTTAAGGATTCCACTGACCGTCAGATTGACCTTCTGGCCAAATCCGTGTATGAAGCGGCGGGGGCCTTGTTTTCCCGACTTTTGCAGCAGTGTGGGCTCTCAAAGCCATCTCTGCTTCTCTAGAGGAGATGCATTCCCTCACCAGGGACTCTATGCCCGAGATGGTTGCCTTAACTTCTCAAGCTTCAGCTTTTTCATCTTATGCCATGTCTGTCATGCTGGAGGCTTCTCACTGCACTGCGGTTGCTTCGGCTAATTCCCTCGTTATCCGCAAGATCTTGTGGCTTCGAGAGTGGAAGGCAGATGCTTGTTCTAAGAAGTACCTTGCTGGGCTCCCTTTTGCTGGGTCCCGGCTGTTCGGAGAACAGCTGGATGAAATTATTAAAGAAGCTACTGGCGGGAAGAGTACTTCCATGCCACAAACCAAAACCAGGAAACCTGCCCAGGGTAGGAATCAGTCGAGGTTTCGCTCCTTTCGTTCCTCCAACTGGTCGTCCTCTAAGCCCTCGGCCTTGTCCGCTAACTCAGCCAAGGACCAGAAATCCAACTGGCGCCCAAAAGCGCGTCCACAGAAGACCGCAGGAGGTGCTGCCACTAAGGCAGCCTCCTCGTGACTCTCTGCCCGCTCCGGCAACGTCATTAGTCGGTGGCAGGCTCTCCCACTTTGGCGACGCTTGGTTTCAACACGTCTCCGATCAGTGGGTGAGAGATATCATCTCCCACGGCTACAGGATAGAATTCTCTTCCAGCCCGCCAAACAGATTTTTTCTCTCAACTCCTCCTTGATCCAAGGCCGCCGCCTTCTCACAGGCCGTGGCAGCCTTGCAGGCCAACGGAGTAATTGTACCAGTTCCCGCCCGGGAACGGTTCAGAGGTTTCTACTCAAATCTCTTCCTAGTTCCCAAAAAGGACGGTACCTTCCGGCCCATCCTGGATCTCAAGCTTCTCAACAAGCATGTTCAGGTGCGGCACTTTCGCATGGAGTCTCTGCGATCAGTCATTGCCTCAGTGACCCAAGGGGATTTCCTGGCGTCCATCGACATCAGAGATGCCTATCTGCATGTGCCAATTGCAGTTTCACACCAGCGTTGGCTACGTTTTGCAATAGGAGAAGATCATTTCCAATTCGTGGCTCTCCCCTTCGGGTTAGCCACGGCCCCTCGGGTATTCACCAAGGTCATGGCAGCAGTGATTGCGGTCCTGCACCTCCAGGGGTTGGCAGTGATTCCTTACCTGGACGACCTTCTAGTCAAGGCTTCATCCAGCGCAGACTGTCAGCGGAGTGTCTCGCTCACTCTCGCCACTCTAGCCCAATTCGGGTGGCTTGTCAATCTTCCCCAATCCATTCCGACTCCGACCCAGAGTCTCACGTACCTAGGGATGCAGTTCGAGACTTTGCCGGCACTTGTGAAGTTGCCCTTAGTCAAACAGCAGTCACTCCAGCTAGCGGTGCGCTCTCTGCTGAGGCCCCGCCGTTATACCCTCAGGCGTCTGATGCAGGGGCTGGGTCAAATGGTGGCGTCCATGGAGGCTGTTCCCTTTGCCTAGTTCCATCTGCGCCCCCTGCAGCTGGACATTCTCCGCTGTTGGGACAAGCGGCCTTCCTCCTTACAGAGGTTAGTGGCTCTGTCGCCACGGACCAGAAGCTCCCTTCAGTGGTGACTTCGGCCCCTCTCCCTGTCCCAAGGGCGCTCCTTCCTGGCCCCGTCCTGGGTGATTCTCACCACGGATGCCAGTCTATCCGGCTGGGGAGCGGTATGTCTCCACCACAGAGCGCAGGGCACTTGGACTCCGTCCAAGTCAGCCCTTTCAATCAATGTGCTGGAGACCAGAGCTGTGCTTCTAGCTCTCCTAGCTTTTCACCACCTGTTGGCGGGCAGGCACATTCGAGTCCAGTCAGACAACGCGACAGCGGTTGCCTACATCAATCACCAAGGCGGGACACGCAGCCGCCTGGCAATGTTGGAGGTACAACGCATCCTTCAATGGGTGGAGGACTCGGGGTCCACCATATCCGCAGTCCACATACCAGGCGTGGAAAACTGGGAAGCCGATTATCTCAGCCGTCAAACCGTGGACGGTGGCGAGTGGTCCCTGCACCCGGCAGTGTTTCAGTCAATCTGCCGCAAATGGGGCACTCCGGACGTGGACCTAATGGCATCCCGTCACAACAACAAAGTTCCTGTTTACGTGGCTCGCTCCCACGATCCTCAGGCATTCGCCGCGGACGCACTGGTTCAAGACTGGTCCCAGTTTCGTCTGTCCTACGTGTTTCCCCCTCTAGCACTCTTGCCCAGAGTCCTGCGCAAGATCAGAATGGAGGGCCGTAGAGTCATCCTCATTGCACCGGACTGGCCCAGGCGAGCTTGGTATCCAGACCTGCTCCATCTGTCCGTAGAGATGCCGTGGCATCTCCCGGACTGTCCAGACCTTCTCTCGCAAGGTCCGTTTTTCCGCCCGAATTCTGCGGCTCTCAAATTGACGGCGTGGCTCTTGAGTCCTGGATTTTGACGGCTTCTGGTATTCCTCCTGAAGTCATCTCCACTATGACTCGGGCCCGTAAGTCTTCTTGCGCTAAGATCTATCACAGGACTTGGAAAATTTTCCTGTCCTGGTGTCGCTCTACCGACCATCCTCCTTGGCCTTTCTCCTTGCCGACCCTTCTGTCTTTTCTACAGTCCGGTCTGCAGCTAGGGCTGTCCCTCAACTCTCTCAAGGGACAAGTCTCAGCTCTGTCAGTCCTGTTCCAGCGACGTCTCGCTCAGCTGGCTCAAGTCCGCACCTTCATTCAGGGCGCGTCTTACATCATTCCGCCCTACAGGCGGCCCTTGGATCCATGGGACCTTAATTTGGTTCTCACGGTTTCGCAGAAACCCCCCTTTGAGCCACTTAGGGAGGTTTCCTTGTATCGTCTTTCACAGAAAGTGGCCTTTCTTGTGGCCATAACTTCCCTCAGGAGAGTCTCTGATTTGGCTGCGCTCTCTTCGGAGTCACCTTTTTTGGTTTTTCATCAAGACAAGGTGGTTCTCCGTCCGACTCCGGACTTTCTTCCTAAGGTGGTCTCTCCTTTCCACCTTAACCAGGACATTACCCTACCTTCCTTTTGTCCGGCCCCTGTTCATCGCTTTGAAAAAGCGCTGCATACTTTGGATCTGGTTCGTGCTCTCCGGATCTATGTGTCTCGCACCGCTACACTTAGGCGGTGCGCTTCTCTTTTTGTGCTAACCACAGGTCGGCGCAAGGGCCTCTCTGCTTCTAAGCCGACCTTAGCCCGTTGGATTAGATCGACCATTTCGGACGCCTACCAGAGTACTCAGGTGCCTCCCCCGCCGGGGATCAAAGCACACTCGACCAGAGCTGTCGGTGCCTCTTGGGCTTTTAGGCACCAGGCTACGGCTCAACAAGTCTGTCAGGCTGCCACTTGGACTAGCCTGCATACCTTCTCGAAGCACTACCAAGTGCATGCTCATGCTTCGGCAGATGTGAGCTTGGGCAGACGCATCCTTCAGGCGGCTGTCGCCCACTTGTGAAGTTAGGCTCCGCCTACTTCTTAGTTTTTATGTTTATTCCCACCCATGGACTGCTTTGGAACGTCCCATGGTCTGGGTCTCCCAAAGGAACGATAAAGAAAAAGAGAATTTTGTTTACTTACCGTAAATTCTTTTTCTTATAGTTCCGTATTGGGAGACCCAGCTCCCTCCCTGTTGCCTGTTGGCAGTTTCTTGTTCCGCGTGTTATCACCGGCTGTTGTCATGGACAGAGTCTCCGATTGTTCCGGCTCTTGCTCTGTTCTACTTATGGGTGGCTATTCTCCTTCAGCTTTTGCACTAAACTGGCTGGGACTGGCTACCAGGGGGTGTATAAGCTCAGAGGGAGGAGCTACACTTTTAAGTGTAGTACTTTGTGTGTCCTCCGGAGGCAGAAGCTATACACCCATGGTCTGGGTCTCCCAATACGGAACTATAAGAAAAAGAATTTACGGTAAGTAACAAAATTCTCTTTTTTTTCTCCAGGTTGACTGTAGTATGAATGTATTTTGGTGAATCCCTTTAAGGTTTATGACATGAAAAGATGAACACAAGCGTCTCTATTTTCCAATTCTAGTGATAATAGTTCCTTGCTGCTTGTAGCCCATGCCGCCGGTCTCTGATGTCTTCACTCATCGCTCCGCTCGTGACCACTTCTTTTCATACAGGTCCTCAGCTCCAAGTTGATGCCGACCGCCGATGATGAGATGGCAAGAAACTGCGCCAAGTCCTTCTGCGAAAACTTCCTTAAAGCTGGAGGCTTAAGGTCAGCTACACTAATCTGTTATTTCTGTTACTTTGTGATGTTTTAGCTGTTACAGTAAAGAATCATTGGTGCCCTGTTGTCTCCGATGTCGTTGATTCTCACTGTCATCTTTTGCTTCTCCGCAGTTTGGTTGTGAACGTCATGCAGAGAGATTCGATCCCTTCCGAGGTGGATTACGAGACGAGACAAGGCGTCTACTCCATCTGTCTGCAGCTCGCCAGGTTTGCACAGTACCGGCGATCACTGACCGAGGAGGCCGAATCTGCCCGTGTTGTGACTGAGTTGTTTCTCTTTCAGGTTCTTGCTGGTGGGACAGACCATGCCGGCCGCATTCGATGATGACCTGGCGAAGGACGGAGTAGAGGGGCTGTCATCGAGGCCTTTCCGGAATGCAGGGCGACAGTCTAGTAGACAGATGTCCATTTGTGGGACTCCAGAAAAGTCCTCGTATCGGCAGCTGTCCGTCTCCGACCGGTCGTCCATCAGGGTGGAGGAGATTATTCCCGCCGCTCGAGTTGCTATTCAGGTGATGTCCGATTTCAGGATGCGTTGCCCAAGTCAGGGTCGTGTCATTCCAAACTAACAAAGTGTTTTCCCTTTTAATTCTTTGCAGACCATGGAGGTAAACGATTTCACACTCACAGTGGCTTGTTTCATGCGTCTGTCCTGGGCAGCAGCCGCCGGGAGATTGGACCTTGTCGGCAGCAACCAACCAATCAAAGAAAGTAACAACACTCTATTCCCTGCCGGGCTCCGTACCCGACTAAGCAGCTCAGGTGGGAAGCTATTATTATATACTCTACAGAGATTAATAGCAAAATACATTCTCCTGTGACTCACATCCCGTATTATACTCCAGAGCTGCACTCACTATTCTGCTGGTGCAGTCACTGTGTACATACATTACATTACTGATCCTGTACTGATCCTGAGTTACATCCTGTATTATTCTCCAGAGCTGCACTCACTATTCTGCTGGTGCAGTCACTGTGTACATACATTACATTACCTATCCTGTACTCATTCGGGGTTATATCCTATATTATCCTCCAGAGCTGCACTCACTATTCTGCTAGTGCAGTCACTGTGTACATACATTACATTACTGATCCTGAGTTACCTCCTGTATTATACTCCAGAGCTGACTCACTATTCTGCTGGTGTAGTCACTGTACACACATTACATTATACTGTACTGATCCTGAGTTACATCATGTATTCTCCAGAGCTGCACTCACTATTCTGCTGGTGCAGTCACTGTGTACATACATTACATTACCTATCCTGTACTCATTTGGAGTTATATCCTATATTATCCTCCAGAGCTGCACTCACTGTTCTGTGGAGTCATCAATTACTCCTATATTAGGTGATTCTATATTGCCTGGTGTAAATGCAACACCTCCCAATATCCATTCCTGAGCCCTGAGCAAGAAGTTAATGCTGTACGATTTCAGCTCTGAAGGCTACTTTGAATTCATGATACAATCTATTTATAAGGTACCCGGCTTTCACCATGGAGAAGGAAGCTCGCTAAATGTGCACATAATTGTAGATTTGGTGCAAACTGAAGGAAAAAGTGTATAAACTTGAATTTGTGACATATCACCGTCCCGCCCCCCCGTCGGTTCCTCTGGGCTCATCACGTGTTCCTATTGCAGGAAGTAACTGCAGCTCGGGCAGCGAGGGAGAAGCCACCTCTCTACATGCCTGGATCTGTGTCCGGCAGCAGTCTGTGTCCACCAAAGATGCCATTATTGCTGGAGAGGCCTTATCTCTGCTGGTCACTTGTCTTCAGCTCCGCAGCCAGCAGCTGGGTACGTATGAGTGGCCTCTACCATCCTCATCATCAGTGTGAGTATAGACACTTACAATGGGGTAAAACATCCTGAAAATCTCCCTTTATCATCACAAGCATTTAGTTTTAGTCTCGCAACTATTATCACTTAATTTAGGTCTTTATTATGAGCGCACTTATTTATGCAGATTGAACCACTAGAGGGCGCTCTCAGTATATCAGTATGAACAGCTCCCATTGCACCCAGCTCTGCATGCTCCCTCTAGTGGTGGCCGCCGGTAATACAAATGGAGTGGAAACTGCACTTTACTGCTCTCGCTTCTCTAGTATCTGCAGATAAAATGAAAGCTTGAGTACCGTGCTCCTCAGATACCCTGTGCACATGCTTTTTTTTTTACTGCTGCTATTATTTATTTATTTATTTATTTTTTCATTTAATCTTTTATTTGTTGCAGGATCCTTCTATAATCTGCCTTCAGTTACTGACTTCACTATTGATATTCTCCTGGGGTCTCCCAGTGCAGAGGTAACTGCTGCCTTAGGTCTTACACCTTAATCATCACGTGCGATGAATGTAACCGGTCACAAATACATGTTTCGCTCCTCCCCACAGATCAGACGTGTTGCGTGTGACCAGCTGTACACCCTGAGTCAGACCGACACCTCCACGTACCCCGATGTCCAGAAACCCAACCTCTTCCTGCTGAACGTCATCCTGTCCGCACAGCTGCCGCTCTGGTCACCGACCAGCATCATGAGAGGCATCAATCAGAGGTAGGTCATGTGTCGGCTCTGGATGCGTCGCGGCTTTACGAGCCTTGTAGTACCTTTCTGTAATAAAGGTATAATGTTCCGCGAGTGATGATTGATTGAAATGATTGCACACCTCTTCATTGTTCCCTTGTTCCAGGTTGTTGGCCCAGTGCACGGAGTACTTTGATTTACGATGTCAGCTCCTCGATGACCTCACAAGTAGGTGTCGTTGCAATCCTTAGATAATTCTGTAAATTCTATGGTACACTTTTTCCTATTAATATAATTTGAGCTGTAAGTAATGCTTAATTTCTTTGTCGCTCCTAATTGGGAGACCCAGACAATTGGGCGTATAGCTACTGCCTCCGGAGGCCACACAAAGTATTACACTTAAAAGTGTAAGGCCCCTCCCCTTCTGGCTATACACCCTCCCGTGGGATCACGGGCTCCTCAGTTTTCATGCTTTGTGCGAAGCAGGCACACATACATGCATAGCTCCACTGTTTAGTCAGCAGCAGCTGCTGACTATGTCGGATGGAAGAAAAGAGGGCCCATACTAGGGCCCCCAGCATGCTCCCTTCTCACCCCACTCTTTGTCGGCGGTGTTTAAGGTTGAGGTACCCATTGCGGGTACGGAGGCTGGAGCCCACATGCTGCATCCTTCCCCATCCCCCTTCGGGCTCTGGGTGAAGTGGGATTTTACCGGTCTCCAGGCACTGAGACCGAGCTCCATCCACAGCCCCTGGAGACTCTGCTGGATATGGAGCTGAGTATCGTCAGGGACAGGCCCTGCTACGTCAAGGTACTCTGTGTCCCCGTTTATATCGCGCCCACACCGCAGCATTGCTGGGTGTGTTAGTGCGCCGGGGACAACAGCGCTGCGCGCTGGTGCCATTCCTATCTACAGCTCTGCTGAGAGGGGACATGTCTTTGAAACTGCCGCGCCGGCCGCTGTTGTCAGTTTTTTCGCTGCGGCGCGGCTGGGACTTGTGGTGCGCCGGGGACTTCCGCGCTGGCCGTGCATATATGACGGCCGCGCTTATTACTCGAGTCCCCGGCTTTTTGCGGCCTAGTTTCGTTTCGTTCCCGCCCCCAGGCCTGCCAGTCAGGGGAAGGGCGGGACGCTGTACAGAATGTCAGCGCAGAGGGCTGGAGTCTGCTTTGCATACTCCAGCCCTCACACTGGGCACAGTGGGACGCCAGTTTCCCGCACTTTGTTTGAGGCACGCCCACGGTCCGCCCCTCTTCACAGGACGCCGGCAGCCATTCCTGTGTGCAGTCTGAGCTGGAGAGAGGAGACTGGGAGACCCAGACACGGGATTCTGGTGCCCACACACCCGCTTTTTAGCGGGCGGTAAGCTGCCCTCAAGGGCTGACCCCCACTGGTGCCGAAGTGTATATTTGTATTTTATGCTTGCAGCTATACATTGCACTGTACGGTCGCGGTGATTCTCTCCTATATACCCTCCTAGATTACTCAGAGGATACAACAGCATGTCGACCGCAAAAAGCAAAGGTGCCAAGGCACAGGCTTTCTATGCTGCTTGTACCGCATGTGGGGCTGTTCTACCGGCAGGTTCCACTGATCCCCACTGTGTGCAGTGCTCGGCCCCTGTGGCACTTGCTCGGCCGGGGCCTCTGCTGGAGGTGTCCCAGGCAGAACCTCCTGTGAATACTGTCCAGGTGACAGGGACGGAGTTTGCAGTTTTTGCTGACAGGTTGTCTGTGACTATGACTAAAATTCTTGAAACATTGCAGTCTAGACCAGTAACTCAGGCCATGGGCACTGTTAACTCATTGCTCCCTGGTCCCCCTCAGTTGGAACAGCTCCGGAATCCGGGGGTGTCACTTACATCCCAGGGTGATGGCTCTGACACGGACGACAGTCCCAGACAGCCTAAACGAGCTCGCTATGAGCGGCCCTCGACTTCTTCTCACTGGTCAGGGTCCCAGCAGGACTCTCTGTATGATGAGGCGGAGGTAGCTGATCAGGATTCTGATCCTGAGACCGCTCTCAATTTGGATACACCTGACGGTGACGCCATAGTGAATGATCTTATAGCAACCATCAATAAAATGTTGGACATTTCTCCCCCTGCTCCTCTTGTGGAGGAGACAGCTTCACAGCAGGAGAAATTCCATTTCAGGTATCCCAAGCGTAAATTAAGTGTATTTCTGGACCACTCTGACTTTAGAGAAGCAATCCAGAAGCACCACGCTTATCCGGATAAGCGTTTTTCCAAAAGGCTTAAGGATACACGTTATCCTTTTCCCCCTGACGTGGTCAAGGGCTGGACCCAGTGTCCCAAAGTGGATCCTCCAATCTCCAGGCTTGCAGCTAGATCCTTAGTTGCAGTGGAAGATGGGGCGGCACTTAAGGATGCCACTGACAGGCAGATGGAGCTCTGGTTGAAGTCCATCTATGAGGCTATCGGCGCGTCGTTTGCTCCAGCATTCGCAGCCGTATGGGCACTCCAAGCTATTTCAGCTGGTCTTACACAGATTGACACGGTCACACGTACATCTGCTCCGCAGGTGGCACCCTTAACCTCTCAAATGTCTGCATTTGCGTCTTACGCGATTAATGCTGTCCTAGACTCTACGAGCCGTACGGCAGTGGCATCCGCCAACTCCGTGGTTTTACGCAGAGCCTTGTGGTTAAGAGAATGGAAGGCAGGTACCCAGACTTGCTGTCTCAAGGGCCGTTTTTCCATCTGAATTCTGCGGCCCTGAACCTGACTGTGGCCATTGAGTCCTGGATCCTAGCGTCTTCAGGATTATCTCGAAAGGTTATTGCCACCATGAGACAGGCTAGAAAACCATCCTCCGCCAAGATCTACCACAGGACGTGGAAGATATTCTTATCTTGGTGCGCTGCTCAGGGAGTTTCTCCCTGGCCTTTTGCTTTGCCTACTTTTCTTTCCTTCCTGCAATCCGGGTTGGAAAAAGGTTTGTCGCTCAGCTCCCTTAAAGGACAAGTCTCAGCGCTATCTGTATTTTCTTTTTCGCTCCTAATTGGGAGACCCAGACAATTGGGTGTATAGCTATTGCCTCTGGAGGCCACACAAAGTATTACACTTAAAAGTGTAAGACCCCTCCCCTTCTGGCTATACACCCCCAGTGGGATCACTGGCTCACCAGTTTTGTGCTTTGTGCGAAGGAGGCAACACATCCACGCATAGCTCCACTGTTTAGTCAGCAGCAGCTGCTGACTATGTCGGATGGAAGAAAAGAGGGCCCATACAGGGCTCCCAGCATGCTCCCTTCTCACCCCACTTCATGTCGGAGGTGTTTGTTAAGGTTGAGGTACCCATTGCGGGTACGGAGGCTGGAGCCCACATGCTGCTTCCTTCCCCATCCCTTTTTACAGGGCTCTGGGTGAAGTGGGATTCTATCGGTCTCCAGGCACTGAGACCGTGCTCCATCCACAGCCCCTGGTATCTGCTGGACATGGAGCGGAGTATCTTCAGGGACATGGCCCTGCTACATGGAGGTACTCTGTGTCCCCGTGGGGACCGCGCAGACACACGGCAGCACTGCTGGGTGTGTTAGTGCGCCAGGGACAGCGGCGCTGTCCGCACTAGTGCCATCGCACACCACAGCGTTGCTGGGTGTGTTAGTGTATTGGGTGACTACTGCGCTAACCGCCGCTGCCATTTTTATTTAAGGCGCCGCTGGGATTTGTGGTGCGCCGGGGACTTCCGCGCCGGCCAGCACTGATATGCCGGCCGCGCTTATTAACTCGAGTCCCCGGCTTCTGGGCCTAGTCTCCCTTCGTTACCGCCCACAGGCCTGACAGTCAGGGTAGGGGCGTGACGCTGCATAGCACAGCAGCGCTGAGAGCTGGAGTATGTTTTGCATACTCCACCCCTCTCACTGTGTGCACTGTGAAACCGGATTCCCGCACTTTCTCAGGCACGCCCACGGCTTCCTTCTCTACAAGGACGCCGGCAGCCATTAGTGTCAGTTTCTGTATGATACAGAGACAAGTGTGGAAGACCCTGGCATTCTGATAGTCACACAATCGCTGCAACAGGCGTTAAGCAGCACCTGTGGTGCTAACCCCACTAGTGCAGAAGTGCACTTATAGATATGCTTGTACTATATACATTGCACTGTTTGGTCGCACGTTGTATATACCCTCCTGGATTGTGCGGAGGAGTTATCAGCATATTCTCTGTGTAAAACAAAGGTGCAGAACCACATGTTTTTCTATGCAGCCGGTACAGCATGTACGGCTATACGGCCGGCAGGTTACATAGACCCCCATTATATCCAACTCAGCCGGAGTCTCTGCTAATGGCCAGAGGATGAGGACGGTGTCTGCAGTATTTACTGACAGATTTTCTGAGACTATGGCTATGATACTAGAAGCCTAGCAGTCCGGACATGTCTCTCACAACATGGGCACTGTTGAATCATTGATCCATGGCCCCCCTCAGTGTGAACAACTAACAGCTCCGGGAATGTCACACGCATCCCAGAGTCACGGCTCTGCACAGACGTCAGTCCCAGACAGCCTAAGCGGGCTCACTATGAGCGGCCCTCGGTTTCATCAGGGTCCTAGCAGAAGGACTCTCTGTGTAATGAGGCGGAAGTAGCGGCTCAGGATTCTGATCCTGAGACCGCTCTCAATCTGGATACACCTAATGGTGACGCCATAGTGAATAATCTTATAGCGTCCATCAATAGAATGTTGGTTATTTCTCACCCAGCTCCTCCAGTGGAGGAGTCAGCTTCACGTATTTTTCTGGACCACTCTGCCTTCAGAGAGGCAGTCCAGGAACACCACACTTATCCAGATATGCGCTTCTCCAAACGGCTTAGGATACACGTTATCCCTGCCCCCTGACGTGGTCAAGGACTGGACCCAGTGTCCCTAGCGGCATCCTCCAATCTCCAGGCTTGTAGCTAGATCCATAGTTGCAGTGGGAGATGGAGCTGCACTTAAAGATGCCACTGACAGACAGATGGATCTCTGGTCTAAATCCATCTATGAGACTGTCGGCGCACCGTTGGCTCCAGCATTCTCACCCTTGGGGCACTCCAAGCTATTTCAGCTTGTCTTACACAGATTGACACGGTTACACGTACATCTGTGCCGCAGGTGGCATCCTTAACCTATCAAATGTCTGCATTTGTTTCTTACGCGATTCAGGTTGCCCTAGACTCTGCGATCCGTACGGCAGTAGCCTCCGCTGCTCCGTGTTTTTAAGCAGAGCCTGGTCTGCTCGTTAAGTGAATGGAAGGCAGATTCTGCTTCCAGAAAAGGTTGCTTAACCAGTTGCCTTTTTCTGCTGACCGACTGTTTGGTGAGCGTTTGGGTGTAACCATTAAACAGTCCAGGGGTAAGGATTCATCCTTTCCTCAGCCCGGACACAACAAACCCCAACAGAGCAGGAGGCAGTCGTGGTTTCGGTCTTTTCGAGGCTCGGGCAGGTCCCATTTTTCCTCGTCCAATGTGGACTCAAAAGGATCAGAGGAGCTCAGATTCTTGGCGGGCTCAGTCACGCCCAAAAAAGAGACAGTCTGAAAACCCGCTTCCAAGGCGGCTTCCTCATGACTTGCGGCCTCCTCTCTCCGCATCCTCGGTCGGTAGCAGGCTCACCCGCCTTGGCGATATTTAGCTGCCATAGGTCAATGACCGTTGGGTGTGAGACATTCTGTCTCACGGGTACAGGATAGAGCTCACTTCTCGTCCTCCAACTCGATTCTTCAGAACTTCTCCACCTCCCGGCCGAGCCGCTGCTCTTCTGCAAACAGGGTGCACTCTATAGGCAGAAAGAGTGATGACCCCCGTTCCTCTTCAGGAACAAGGTCACGGTTTTTACCCCAAATTATTTGCGGTGCCTATAAGAACGGGCCGTTCCGTCCCGTTCTGGATCTAAAACTGCTCAGCAAGCTCGTGGACACCAGGCGGTTCCGGATGGAATCCCTCCGCCGTGTCATCGCCTCAATGTCCCAAGGAGATTTCCTAGCATCATTAGGCATCAAGGATGCTTATCCACACGTGCCGATTGATCCAGAGCACTAGCGTTTCTACGCTTCGTTATATGAGACGAACACCTTCTGTTCGTAGCTCTACCTTCCGGCTAGCGACAGTCCCACTGGTCTTCGCCAAGGTCAGGGCAGCAGTAGTCACAGTCCTGCACTCTCAGGGTCACTCTGTGATCCCATATTTAGACGATCTACTTGTCAAGGCACTCTCTTAGGAAACATGCCGACACTGCCCGAACGTTGCGCTGGAGACTCTCTAGAGTTTTGGGTGGATCATCAACTTTTTGAAGTCAGATCCGACCCCGACCCTATCGCTAACATATCTAGGCATGGAGTTTCATACTCTCTCAGCGATAGTGAAGCTTCCGCTAGACAAACAGCATTCACTACGGGCTGCAATCTCTTCTTTAAGAACCAGTCGCACACATTGAGACGCCTCATGCACTTCCTACGTAAGATGGTAGCAATGGAGGCAGTTCTTTTCGCGCAGTTTCATCTGCGTCCACTACAATGTGACATTCTCCGCCAATGGGACGGGGAGTCGACCTCCCTCAACAGAGTCGTCTTTCTTTCTCAGGCGGCCAAGGAATCTCTACGGTGGTGGCTTCTTCCCACCTCATGGTCAAAAAGAAGGTCCTTCCTATCCCCATCCTGGGCGATAGTTACGACAGACGCGAGTCTATCAGGGTGGGGAGCAGTTTTTCTCCACCACAGCGCTCAGGGTACGTGGACTCAGCAAGAGTCCACCCTTCAGATCAATGTTCTTGAACACAGAGCAGTGTATCTTGCCCTACAAACCTTCCAACAGCAGCTGGACAGCAAGCAAATCCGACTTCAGTCGGACAACTCCACAGCGGTGGCATACATCAACCACCAAGGAAGAACGCGCAACCGGCAAGCCTTCCAGGAAGTCCGGCAGGTTCTGATGTGGGTGGAAGACACGGCATCCACCATATCCACAGTTCACATCCCAGGCGTGGAAAACTAGGAAGCTGACTTCCTAAGTCGCCGGGGTGTGGCCGAAAGGGTATGGTCTCTTCACCCGGACGGGTTTCAGGAGATCTGGCGCCGCTGACAGAGGCCGGACGTCGATCTAATGGCGTCACGGCACAACAACAATGTGCCAGCTTCATGGCACGGTTTCACAATCATCGAGCTCTGGCGGCAGACGCCTTAGTTCAGCATTGGTCGCAGTTCCAGCTACCTTATGTGCCACCTCTGGCATTGTTGCCCAGAGTGCTGCGCTAGATCAGGACCGACTGCGGCCGCGCCATCCTCGTCGCTACAGATTGGCCGAGGATGTTGTGGTTCCCGGTTCTGTGGTGCCTCACGGTAGGCTAACCGGGGGCACTACCAGACCAATCAGACTGGCTGTCTCAAGGGCCATTCTTCCATTTGAATTCTACGGCCCTCAACCTGATGGTGTGGCATTGAGTCCTGGAACCTAGTGTCGTCAGGATTACCTCAGGACGTGGTTGCCACCATGAGACAGGCTAGCATACCAACGTCCGCCAAGATTGACCACAGGACGTGGAAGATATTCTTATCTCGGTGCTCGGCGCAGGGTGTTTCTCCCTGGCCGGTTGCATCGTCTATGTTTCCTTCCTTCCTGCAATCTAGGTTGGAAAAAGGGTTGTCGCTCAGTTCCCTTTAGGGACAAGTCTCAGCGCTATCTGTATTTTTTCAGAAACAACTTCCTCAGGTACGCACGTTCCTACGGGGAGTTTGTCGTCTCAGCACTCCGTACAAGCGGCCGTTAGAGCCCTGGGATCTGAACAAGGTTCTAATTGCTCTCTTGATGCCGCCTTTCGAGCCTTTGAAAGAGGTCTCCCTTCCCGCTTTTCTCGGGAAGTGGCCTTCTAGTAACGGTCTCGTCTCTTAGGAGAGTTTCCGAGCTAGCAACGCTCTCATACAAATCTCCCTTCCTGGTCCTTCACCAGGACAGGGTAGTTCTGCGTCCGATTCCGGAATTTCTCCCTAAGGTGCTATCCCACTTTCATATCAATCAGGATATCACCTCACCTTCTTTGTGTCCTCGTCCAGTCCATCAATTTCAGAAGGATTTGCATCTGTTGGTTCTGGGGAGAGCACTCAGGTTCTACTTCCCGCATGGCGCTCCTGCGCCACCCGGATGCACTCTTTGTCCTTGTCGCTGGTCGGCGTAAACAGTCGCAAGCTTCTGCATCCACCCTGGCTCGGGGGATCGAGGAACCAATTCTTGAAACCTACAGTTCTACTGGGCTTCTGGTTCTCTCAAGGCTGAAGGCCCATTCTACCAGAGCCGTGGGTGCATCCTGGGCATTACGGCACCAGGCTACGGCTCAGCAGGTGTGTCAGGCACCTACCTGATTGAGTCTGCATACTTTTACCAAGCATTTTCAGGTGCATACCTACGCTTCGGCAGACGCCAGCCTAGGTAGATAAGTCCTTCAGGCGGCGATTGCCCACCTGTAGGAAAGGGCTGTTTGACGGCCCTATCACGAGGTATTCTTTTACCCACCCAGGGACTGCTTTTGGACGTCCCAATTGTCTGGGTCTCCCAATTAGGAGCGAAAAAGAAGAAGGGAATTTTGTTTACTTACCGTAAATTCCTTTTCTTCTAGCTCCAATTGGGAGACCCAGCACCCGCCCTGTTTTCTCGGGGTTTTTCTGTTTTTTCGGGTACACATGTTGTTCATGTGGTATGGTTCAGTTCTCCGATGTTTCCTCGGATTGAATTGGTCTTTAAACCAGTTATTGGCTTTCCTCCTTCTTGCTTTGGCACTAAAACTGGTGAGCCAGTGATCCCACTGGGGGTGTATAGCCAGAAGGGGAGGGGCCTTACACTTTTAAGTGTAATACTTTGTGTGGCCTCCAGAGGCAATAGCTATACACCCAATTGTCTGGGTCTCCCAATTGGAGCTAGAAGAAAAGGAATTTACGGTAAGTAAACAAAATTCCCTTCTTTTCAGAAACGCCTAGCACGACTTACTCAGGTACGCACGTTCCTGCAAGGAGTTTGTCATATCGTCCCTCCTTACAAGCGGCCGTTAGAGCCCTGGGATCTGAACAAGGTTCTAATTGCTCTCCAGAAGCCGCCTTTCGAGCCTATGAAGGATGTTTCCCTTTCTCGTCTTTCACAGAAAGTGGCCTTTCTAGTAGCGGTCACGTCTCTTCGGAGGGTGTCCGAGCTAGCGGCGCTGTCATGCAAATCTCCCTTCCTGGTGTTTCACCAGGACAAGGTGGTTCTACGTCCGATTCCTGAGTTTCTCCCTAAGGTGGTTTCCCCCTTTCATCTCAATCAGGATGTCACATTACCTTCCTTGTGTCCTCATCCAGTCCATCAATTTGAGAAAAGTTTGCATTTGTTGGATCTGGTCAGCGCACTCAGGATCTACATTTCCCGCACGGCGCCCTTTCGCCGCTCGGATGCACTCTTTGTCCTTGTCGCTGGTCAGCGTAAAGGGTCGCAAGCTTCCAAATCCACCCTGGCTCGGTGGATCAAGGAACCAATTCTTGAAACCTACCGTTCTGCGGGGCTTCCGGTTCCTTCAGGGCTGAAGGCCCATTCTACCAGAGCCGTGGGTGCGTCCTGGGCATTACGGCACCAGGCTACGGCTCAGCAGGTGTGCCAGGCGGCTACCTGGTCGAGTCTGCACACCTTTACCGAGCATTATCAGGTGCATACCTACGCTTCGGCGGACGCCAGCCTAGGTAGACAAGTCCTTCAGGCGGCGGTTGCCCACCTGTAGGACAGGGCCGTTTGACGGCCCTATCACGAGGTATTCTTTTACCCACCCAGGGACTGCTTTTGGACGTCCCAATTGTCTGGGTCTCCCAATTAGGAGCGACAAAGAAGAAGGGAATTTTGTTTACTTACCGTAAATTCCTTTTCTTCTAGCTCCAATTGGGAGACCCAGCACCCGCCCTGTTTTCTTAGGGATTTTTGTTTTTTTCGGGTACACATGTTGTTCATGTTGAATGGTTTCAGTTCTCCGAGGTTTCTTCGGATTGAATTTGTCTTTAAACCTGTTATTGGCTTTCCTCCTTCTTGCTTTTGCACTAAAACTGAGGAGCCCGTGATCCCACGGGAGGGTGTATAGCCAGAAGGGGAGGGGCCTTACACTTTTAAGTGTAATACTTTGTGTGGCCTCCGGAGGCAGTAGCTATACACCCAATTGTCTGGGTCTCCCAATTGGAGCTAGAAGAAAAGGAATTTACGGTAAGTAACAAAATTCCCTTCTTTGGAGGATATTTATTCCTCTTTTTGTTGCTATTTTTATATTAAGTGTATGGACCTACAAGCATGAGGTTCCCGTGATGAGGGTTGTAGGCTTCCGTTTTATGGCCATAATACCAACTAAAAACCTCATATTTATTTGTACAGGGTGCAGCCAGCCCCTTTCATTTGGGCCTTGCGTATTAGAGTTCCTGTCCCTGTATGGTGCACAGATGGAGTACGGCTTGGCAGCCCGCCTGATCTAATTGTATGGGTGTCACCTAATAGGCTGCGGGCTTGTGACTGTGCATCTGCAAGTGTGAACAGCGCTCTATGCAAGCCATCAGTGCAGTTTTATCATCCAGCAATCGCCCCCTCCGTTTTTTTGGAAGTGTGTGTGTGATTTGCTCCTCCTGCACCTGTGATGCCTCCACTTAGTAGGGGCTTAGCTGCATCCTGCTGGAATATTAGTTTTTGGCCCAGGCGATGTACAACTGCTGCCCATCTTTGCTGTAAGTAATATAATTGTATCATTCCCCAAAAGAATGGAGGAAAGGGTGAACGTGAACCATAGCTGTAGGTCTTATCCTCATGGGAAGGTCGTTCACACAACTAAAGTTATGTTCAACAACGCTGAGCCCAAATTAAAGGGTATGTAAGAAATTAGATGGTTTGGTGTCTATTGCAAAATCTGCTCAATAACATTCCTATATCGCTTCAATGGGGGACACAGGAGACCATGGGGTGTATGCTGCTTGCCACTAGGCAAGAAAGTGTGTGTGTGTGTGTGTGTGTGTGTGTGTGTGTGTGTGTGTGTGTGTGTGTGTGTGTGTGTGTGTGTGTTCTTTAAATACTGAAAGTAGTCCACCCTCTTTAATTGTTTAGATGGCATTGAGGCTCCCTTTTTATCTCCTTTCTATGCCCCGATGCTCTCTTGCGGCCGAGCCCTCCAGTTTTTCCCCCTGCTTCATCGTAGCCTATTCCTGCACCCCCCGCCAATTCATTGAGCGTATGCTCCTTGCTCAGCCTATCAGAGCAGGTCTCTTGTGCTCGAGATTCCTGCGCGCCCTTCACCATCACTGCCTCCTTTTCGGCACCGACGTCGTCTCCTGCTCAGCGCCATCTTCACCCAAACCAGCTTCTCTGCGGTTGCAGTCCTCTCCTGCCATAAAGCCACAGCCTCTGCAGATCTTCAGGCATCCAGTCTGTTGAACCCGGGCTGAGTCCTACAGCTTAGAGGCAGCTCTTAGAACGCCGAGGAATCATCTCTTCCCATAAACATCCTGGAGCTCAGGGCAATCCTCCTGGCTTAACGTCACTGGCAGGACCTTCTCCTCGGTTGTCCAATCTGCATCAAAGCCGTAGCAGTAACATACATTAACCACCAAGGAGTGACTCAAAGCCAGCCAGTGACGTCAGAAGTTTCTCAGATCCGGTCATGGGCCAAACGGAGTGTTTCAACAATCTCAGCAGTTCACGGTCATGGAGTGGACAATTGGGCAGCCGACTTTCTCAGCTGAGAGGGTCTCACCGCAAGAGAATGGCCCCTGAACACATCAGTCTTCAACCAGATCTGCCTCAGATTGGGGATGCCGGATGTTTCTCAGTTTGTGTCCAGGTCTCGCGATCCCCCTAGCTATTGACTCAGAGTTAGTCCAATTCCTTGCAGACGTCCCGTGGAGACTCCCAGAACGTCCATGTCTTCTTTTGCAGGGTATCCTCTTCCACTAGAATTCTAACTTTCACAACTTAATGGCATGGCTGTTGAGGCCGCAGTTCTCAGATCCTCTGGTCTCTCTGATCAGGTCATCCAGACTATCTTCAAGGTGAGGAAGCCTTGTTCCTCTCACATATACCCTCGCATATGTAAGGTCTACCTCACCGGTGTGAAACCAATCAAACCGCTCACATGGTCTTTTCCTTACCTTCCCTGTTGTTCTTCCTGCAGTCGGGTCTTGATTTTGGCCTGTCCCTCAGGTCTGTCAAGGGTCAAGACTCGGCCCTTTCCATTATCTTTCAAAGAAGCTTTGCGTCCCATCTGCAAGTCAAGACCTTCTTTCAAGTGGTCGCACATTCTGCGCCTCCTTACCATTCTCCGGTAAAACCGTGGTACCTCAACGTCAATCTAGACTTCCTTCAGAAGCCCACCTTTTGAACCACTATGAAAAGTTTCCCCTTCCTTCCTCTCCTCGATGGTTGTTTTCTTGGTAGCCATTACTTCAATTGGGCGAATGTCTGAACTCGCGGCCCTCTCCTGCTGCCCCCTCTATGTGGTCTTCCATCAGGACAAGGTGGTTTTGCATCCGGGTTCATCCTTTCTCCCTAAGGTATTTTTTTTTTCTTTCTTTCACCTTAACAAAGACCATGTGCTCCCTTGGTTCTGTCCGTCTCCTGCTCACCCTCTGGACGCTCGCCCCATAAGCTGGCCCTTGTGAGAGCACTTCGCCTCTACATCGCCAGGATGGCTGCTTTTCATGATGTTCTTGCCTTTCTGTTGCTTCTCGTACTGCATTCTTACTGACTTTATCTCCGTGCCAGTTGGTGGATGGAACTGGTGAGGAACTAACGTTTTTGCATAGTGTCAGCCTCCTAGTGGCAGTAGCACACCCCCACGGTCTCCTGACTGCAACTTTCAGCACTACACATTCCCTTTAACATGGTTATTGTATGGCTTTTATCTCTGACGTGGCAATTACAGTCCTGAACATTGGTTTTCATTCCCCTCAGCCTCGGAGATGGAGCAGTTGAGCATTAGCCCGGCGACCATGCTGGAGGATGAGATAATGTGGCTGGACAACTTCGAGCCCAACCGAACAGCAGAGTGCGAAACCAGCGAGGTGGACAACGTGTGGCTGGCCGGTCATCTCCGGCTCATCAAGACGCTGCTCTCGCTGTGTGGTGGCGAAAAAGAAATGCTCGGTCAGTTTATAGATAAAGCTACAGTCACCCCAAAAACAGTGGTCCGTACTGCCACCCTCTATTGACTCATGATTGTGTGTGTGTGTGGTACAGGTCCTTCCCTTATTAAACAGCTGCTGGACGATTTCCTCTTCCGTGCCTCAAGAATAATTCTAAACAGCAACTCTCCTGCTGGGAGTGGAGCATTGAGCCAGCAAGACTTCCACCCCAAGTAAGATAGCCGCCGTGTCTGAGAATTCAACACACAGCTTCATGTGGTGCACTATTGTGCCAAGTATAAAACTACTATAATACTGCCCCCTTTGTACAAGAATATAACTACTATAATACTGCCCCCTATGTACAAGAATATATCTACTATAATACTGCCCCCTATGTACAAGAATATAACTACTATAATACTGCCCCCTATGTGCAAGAATATAACTGCTATAATACTGCTCCTATGTACAAGAATATAACTACTATAATACTGCCCCTATGTACAAGAATATAACTACTATAATACTGCCCCATATGTACAAGAATATAACTACTATAATACTGCCCCTATGTACAAGAATATAACTACAATACTACTGCCCCTATGTACAAGAATATAACTACTATAATACTGCCCCTATGTACAAGAATATAACTACTATAATACTGCCCCTATGTACAAGAATATAACTACTATAATACTGCCCCTATGTACAAGAATATAACTACTATAATACTGCCCCTATGTACAAGAATATAACTACTATAATACTGCCCCATGTTCAAGAATATAACTACTATAATACTGCCCCCTATTTACAGGAATATAACTACTATAATACTGCCCCTTTGTACAAGAATATAACTACTATAATACTGCCCCTATGTACAAGAATATAACTACTATAATACTGCCCCTATGTACAAGAATATAACTACAATACTACTGCCCCTATGTACAAGAATATAACTACTATAATGCTGCCCCTATGTACAAGAATATAACTACTATAATACTGCCCCTATGTACAGGAATATAACTACTATAATACTGCCCCATGTTCAAGAATATAACTACTATAATACTGCCCCCTATTTACAGGAATATAACTACTATAATACTGCTCCTATGTACAAGAATATAACTACTATAATACTGTCCCCTATATACAAGAATATTACTACTATAATACTGCTCCTATATACAAGAATATAACTACTATAATACTGCTCCTATGTACAAGAATATAACTGCTATAATACTGCCCCCTATGTACAAGAATGTGACATTATATATAATGGGTTTGTCCCCGGTTGTTGCAGGTGCAGCTCGGTGAACAGTCGGCTGGCAGCGTACGAGGTGCTGGTGATGCTTGCGGAGAGTTCTCTTACCAATCTACAACTGATCACCACCGAGCTGCTGTCCATGCATCACCAGCCTGATCCCGCACTCACCAAGGAGTTTGATGTAAGTGGTCCCAGCAGGTCTCGGACTCACATAGATTTGGGGGTCTGTGAATAGTAACATTTTCTGTTATGTATCTTTGTCCTTCTTATCTTATATTCCTCCTTTTAACTTTCCAGTTTCTGCCCCCGGTCGACAGCCGGTCGAACTCTGGATTTGTTGGTCTTAAGAACGGAGGCGCCACCTGCTACATGAACGCGGTGTTTCAGCAGCTGTATATGCAGCCAGGTCTTCCTGAGGTCCGGTAATCACTAATAATCTATTTTGTATCATCTCCTGCTTAGTCTGAGCCCAGAGCTCCCCCTAGTGGTGGCTGCAGTCACCATTTTATCCACAGATATCTTAGCAGTTGGCAGTGTATTACCAGCTGGGGCGTACCTTCCGAATAACTTTCTGCTTGTAGATTTCTTCGTTTTTCTGACGTGAGATCCCCTCCTTCTTCTTCAGGCCTTGCTCTCGATGGAGGATGAAACCGATAATCCGGACGACAGCGTCTTCTACCAAATCCAGTCTTTGTTTGGTCATTTGATGGAGAGCAAACTGCAATACTACGTCCCGGAGAACTTTTGGAAGGTAATTTCCGCATGTAGGCTATGGATGTGAGCGTGCTACAGAAGAAGCTTTCTTTATCCAAGGCATTAAAGGGGTTTTCCAATGAAAAAAAGTTTTCTTCAGCGCTCTATTGGGAGACCCAGACGATTGGGTATAGCTACTGCCCTCCGGAGGCCACACAAAGCACTACACTAAAAAGTGCAAGGCCCCTCCCCTTCTGGCTATACCCCCCCGTGGTATCACGGGTTCTCCAGTTTTCAAGCTTTGTGCGAAGGAGGTCAGACATCCACGCATAGCTCCACAGATTTTAGTCAGCAGTAGCTGCTGACTATTTCGGATGGAAGAAAAGAGGGCCCATATGGGGCCCCCAGCATGCTCCCTTCTCACCCGTGGATGGTGTTGTAAGGTTGAGGTACCTATTGCTGGTACGGAGGCTGGAGCCCACATGCTGCTTTCCTTCCACATCCCCCTGAGGGGCTCTGTGGAAGTGGGATCCTGCCGGCCTCAAAGCTCTGACGCCGGGCTCCATCCACAGACCCATTTGAACCTGCTGGATACGGAGCTGGAGTACCGTTCAGGGACATGGCCCTGCACCATTACAGGTACTCTGTGTCCCCGTACACACAGGCACAGCACACTCCAGACTTGCTGGGTGTGCTAGTGCGCCGGGGACAGTAATGGGTTACAGTCACTGCAGCTTTGCTGAGTGACTTTGTGTTTTGGGAACTACCGCGCCGGACGCTCCGGGAGCGGCGGCGCGGCTGGGACTTGTAGTTCGCCGGGGACTGGGCGCCGACCGCGCTTTTACGGCGGCGGCGCTTATAAATCCAGTCCCCGGCTTCTGCGGCCTAGTGCCGCTTCGTTCCCGCCCCCTCCCTGTCACTCAGGGAAGGGGACAGGCGCTGAGCAATCAGCAGCGCCGAGGGCTGGAGCCTTTTTACATGCTCCAGCCCTCTCACTGCACACTGTCGGACGCCGGATTCCCGCTCTGCCTTGGGGGCACGCCCACGGCCCGCCCCTCCTCACATGAGCTGGGGAAGAAGCCGGCAGCCATTACTGCAGTCCGAGCTCGGACTTTCGGCACCAAGGCAGGACGGTGGCGATCATACACCCGCTTATAGGCGGGCGGTAAGCGGCACACATAGTGCTGACCACGATATAACTGCAGTGTGTACATGTGTTGTTTTTAACTGCATAGGTCGCTATATGCCCGCTGGGGGAGCGACACATCAGCAGCAGGAAAGCAGGTGTGCTAAGGCACAGGCTTTCTAGGCTGCTTGTATTGCACGACTGAGGTGTTCATTTGTGTTTATGCTTATATGCTATACATTGCACTGTACAGTCGCTAGTCTTAGCTATATTCTCATGAAATGGCTAGACTACAGCAGCAGAAAACCAAGGGTGCTGGGGCACAGGTTTTTTTCTATGCTGCTTGTATTGCATGGGCTGCAGTGTGCATTTGTACTTGTGCTTGTATGCTATACATAGCACTGTATGGTCACTCTTCTGGGCCATATTCCCCGAGATGACTAGTCTACAGCAGCAGAAGAGCTGGGGTGCCAGGGCACAGGCTTCTATGCTGCTGGTATTGCATGTGCTGCAGTGTTCATTTGTACTTGTGCTTGTATGCTATACATTGCACTGTAGGGTCACTCTTCTGGGCTATATTCCCCTAGATGACTAGTATACAGCAGCAGAAGAGCAGGGGTGCCAGGGCACAGGCTTCTATGCTGCTTGTATTGCTTGTGCTGCAGTGGTCTTTTGTACTTTATGCCTGTATGCTATACATTGCACTGTACGGTCACCAATCTTGGCTATATACTTCTAGATAGCTAGTCGGCAGCGGCAAAAAAGCAACACAGATTTCAGTGCTGTTTTTACTACATGGGATGCTGTTCATGACACCGTCCCATTGTGTGCATGCTCCCCTGTAGCACGTCGTCTGCCGGGGTCTCTAGCACTTCGTCTGCCGGGGCTATACTAGTTGTGGCCAAAGAAACCTCCTGTCAACCCTGTCCATGGACAGGGACGGAGTAGTCATAATATAGAGACTTGCACCCATGGGCAATCTACTTGACCAAAAGGCAGCTCTTCAGGGCTTTGATACTGACATCGCTCTCAATCCGGATACACCGGGTGGTAACGCCATACGGAATGATCCTATACCGTCCATCAATGGAAGGTTGGATCTTTCTCCCTCAGCTCCCCCAGTGGAGATAGGAGACGAACAGGAGAAGTTCCTTTTCAGTATCTCACGCAGATATTGAGTTTTTTTCTGGCCACGCTGACTTCAGAGAAGCAGTCCAGGAACACCACGCTTACCAGATAAGCGTCTTCTCCAAACGTTTTTAGGATACACGTTATCCCTTTTCCCCTGACGTGGTCAGCGCTGGACCCAGGGTCCAAAGGTGGATTCTCCAATCTCCAGGCTTGCATCTAGAGCCATAGTTGCACTGGAGATGGGGCTTCACTTAAAGATGCCATTCACAGACAGATGGACTCTGGTTGAAATCTGTCTAGGAGGCTATCGGCGTGTCGGTTGCTCCGGCACCCACAGCCGTGTTGGCAACCTAACCTTTTCAGCTGTTCTTGCGCAGCTGACCTTGAGCAGGGACATCTGTACCGCAGAGGCGTCCGTAACCCCGCAATGTCTGCACTGCGACTTACCCTGTTAATACTGTCCTAAAAGTACAGTCGAGGTTTCGGTCCTTCCCAAGCTCCGGCAGGTCCCAATTGTCCTCGTGCAAAAGGGCTACAAAACCTCAGACGGGCTCAGATTCCGGCCGGGCTCAATCTCGCCCAAGGAAGGCAGTCGGAGGAACCGCTACCAAGGCGGTCTCCTCAGGACTCTCAGCTCTCTCTCTCTCTCTCCGCATCCGCGGTTGATGGCAGACTCCCCCGCCTTTGGCGACATTTAGCTGCCACAGGTCACAGACCGGTGGGTGACGGACATTGTGCTCACGTGCACAGGACAGTGTTCTGTTCTCGTCCTCCGACTCCATTCTTCAGAACGGCCCCACCTCTCCACCGAGCAGATGCCCTGCTGCAGGCGGTGGACGCTCTAAGAGCAGAAGGAGTGGTAATCCCTGTCCCCCCTCAGGAACGAGGGCGAGGGTTTGTACTCCAATCTCTTTGTGGCTCCAAAAATGGACGGTTCCTTCCGTCCTGTTCTAGTCCTGAAACTGCTCAACGAGCATGCGAACGCCAGGCGGTTCTGGATGGGATCCCTCCGATCCGTCATTGCCTCAATGTCTCGAGGAGACTTCCTTGCCTCAACAGACATCAAAGATGCCTATCTCCACGTGCCAATTGCTACGGAGCACCAACGTTGTCTACGTTTTGTGATAGGAGACGAACATCTTCAGTTCGTAGCTCTGCCATTCAGTCTGGCGACAGCCCCACGGGTGTTCACCAAGATCATGGCAGCAGTGGTAGCAGTCTTGCACTCTCAGGGACACCCGGTGATCCCGTACTTGGACGATCTACTCGTCAAAGCACCCTCCCTCGAGGCATGCCAACGCAGCCTGAATGTTACGCTGGAGACTCTCCAGACTTTCGGGTGGATCATCAATTTGGCAAGGTCAAATCTGTCTCCGACTCAATCACTAACGTATCTCGGCATGGAGTTTCATACTCTATCAGCAATAGTGAAGCTTCCGCTGAACCAGCAGCGTTCACTGCAGACAGAGGTGCAGTCTCTCCGTCAAGGCCAGTCGCACCCCTTAAGGCGCCTCATGCACTTCCTAAGGAAGATGGTGGCAGCCATCGAGGCAGTTCTCTTTGCGCAGTTTCATCTGCGCCAACGGCAATGGGACATTCTCCGCCAAAGGGACGGGCAGTCAACCTCCCTGGACAGGGAAGTCTCCCTTTCCCTGACGGCCGAGGACTCTCTGCAATAGTGGCTTATTCCCACCTCATTGTCATAGCCCCCATCCTGGGCAGTGGTCACGACAGATACGAGTCTGTCAGGGTGGGGAGCAGCTTGTCTCCGCCACATGGCTCAGGGGACGTGGACTCAGCAGGAGTCCACCCTTCAGATCGATGTTCTGGAAATCGGGGCAGGGTATCTTACCCTATTAGCTTTCCAGAAGTGGCTAGAAAGAGAGCAGATCCGAATCCAGTCGGACAACTCCACAGCGGTGGCATACATCAACCACCAAGGAGGGACACGCAGTCGGCAAGCCTTCCAGGAAGTCCGGCGAATCATCATGTGGGTGGAGGACACAGCATCCACCATATCCGCAGTTCACATCCCGGGCGTAGAAAACTGGGAAGCAGACTTCCTCAGTCGCCAGGGCATGGACGCGGGGGAATGGTCCCTTCACCCGGACGTGTTTCAGGAAATCTGTTGCCGCTGGAGGGTGCCGGACGTCGACCTAATGGCGTCTCGGCACACCAACAAGGTCCCGGCATTTATGGCACGATCGCGCGATCACAGAGCTCTGGCGGCAGACGCCTTAGTGCAAGATTGGTCGCAGTTCCGGCTCACATATGTGTTTCCACCTCTGGCACTCTTGCCCAGAGTACTGCGCAAAAATCAGATCCGATTGCAGCCGCGTCATACTCGTCGCACCAGACTGGCCGAGGAGATCGTGGTACCCGGATCTGTGGCATCTCACGGTCGGCCGACCGGGGTCACTACCAGACCGACCAGACTTACTGTCCCAAGGGCCGTTTTCTCCATCGGAATTCTGCGGCCCTGAACCTGACTGTGTGGCCTTTGTGTCCTGGATCCTAGCGTCTTCAGGATTATCCCAAGGGGTCGTTGCCACCATGAGACAGGCTAGGAAGCCCACGTCTGCTAAGATCTACCACAGAACGTGGAAGATTTTCTTAATCTGGTGCTCTACTCAGGGAGTGTCTCCCTGGCCATTTGCATTGCCTACTTTTCTTTCCTTCCTACAATAGGAGTTAGAAAAGGGCTTGTCGCTAGACTCCCTCAAAGGGCAAGTCTCAGCACTATCCGTGTTTTTTCAGAAGCGTCTAGCACGTCTTTCTAAGGTGCGCACGTTCCCGCAGGGGGTTTGTCATTTCGTACCCCCGTACAAGCGGCCGTTAGATCCATGGGATCTGAACAGGGTTCTAGTTGCTCTCCAGAAGCCGCCTTTCGAGCCTCTGAAGGAAGTTTCCTTTTCTCGCCTGTCACGGAAGGTGGCGTTTCTCGTTGCGATCACATCGCTTCGGCGAGTGTCTGAGCTGGCAGCTCTGTCATCCAAGGCTCCCTTCCTGGTGTTTCACCAGGACAAGGTAGTGCTGCGCCTCATTCCGGAGTTTCTCCCTAAGGTCGTATCCTCGTTTCATCTTAATCAGGATATCTCCTTACCGTCCTTTTGCACTCATCCGGTTCACCGGTATGAGAATGATTTACGTTTGCTAGATCTGGTGAGAGCACTCAGTATCTACATTTCCCGCACGGCGCCCATACGCCGTTCCGATGCCCTTGTCGCTGGTACGCGCAAGAGGTTGCAGGCTTCTAAAGCCACCCTGGCTCGATGGATCAAAGAACCAATTCTTGAAGCCTACCGTTCTGCAGGGCTTCCGGTTCTTTCAGGGCTGAAAGCCCATTCAACCAGAGCCGTGGGTGCGTCCTAGGCGCTACGACACCAGGCTTCGGCTCAACAGGTGTGCCAGGCAGCTACCTGGTCGAGTCTGCACACTTTCACCAAACATTATCAGGTGCATACCTATGCTTCGGCGGATGCCAGCTTAGGTAGAAGAGTCCTGCAGGCGGCAGTGACATCCCCGTAGGGGAGGGCTGTTTTGCAGCTCTAACATGAGGTATCTCTTTACCCACCCAGGGACAGCTTTTGGACGTCCCAATCGTCTGGGTCTCCCAATAGAGCGCTGAAGAAGAAGGGAATTTTGTTACTTACCGTAAATTCCTTTTCTTCTAGCTCTTATTGGGAGACCCAGCACCCGCCCTGTTGTCCTTCGGGATTTCTTGGTTGTTTGCGGGTACACATGTTGTTCATGTTGAACGGTTTTTCAGTTCTCCGACGTTATTCGGAGTTAATTTGTTTAAACCAGTTATTGGCTTCCTCCTTCTTGCTTTGGCACTAAAACTGGAGAACCCGTGATACCACGGGGGGGTATAGCCAGAAGGGGAGGGGCCTTGCACTTTTTAGTGTAGTGCTTTGTGTGGCCTCCGGAGGGCAGTAGCTATTCCCAATCGTCTGGGTCTCCCAATAAGAGCTAGAAGAAAAGGAATTTACGGTAAGTAACAAAATTCCCTTCATCACCTATCTATTATATACGTGATCACTTACTGATCGGTGGTGATCTAACCGGTTGCTCAACTTCCACTCCATTCATTATGGGGGCTGCAGAAAAGTCAGGCACAGCAGTCCGCTGTGAAAACAGATGTCGAGCATGAGCACTGCGAAACCTTTCTATAAAGGGGTTAATAGTTATCCATTCTACCAGTTGGTGATGGGTGCGGGTCCAGTTGTCGGACCCCCACCAATCTGTAAATTGGCACCTAATCTGTGGATAGTAAAACTCCTAAGTCAGAAAGAGAGCAGCAAATCTTACTACTTATTATTGTAAATTTAAAGGAAGTTTCCACAAATAATTACAAGTCAAATTTTTCCTAAAACTAATGTATGGCCTTAAAGGGGTTTCCCATTGCCCCTCACTTCTGCATCAGAAGGAAGTGAGCGCTAATCAATGAGATCTGGGACATCCGTGTCCACGAAACGGCAATTAAAGGGGCAAGTCTTTCTATAGCTCACATAGAAGTGAATGGGAGCGATAGTAAAGCTGTCGTACAGCGAGCCGCACTGTTTCTATCAATTCTCCTGGCCGGACGCACTTTATTGCACAATTCTAACCCACCATTGCCATATTTAGATCTTCAAGATGTGGAACAAGGAGCTGTACGTGCGGGAGCAGCAGGACGCCTACGAGTTCTTCACCAGCCTCATAGATCAAATGGATGAATATCTGAAGGTACTCAACAATGTTCCCATGAACCCCCACAGCCGTACGGCCGCTGCTTTACATGTGCGGATTGTAGTGGAACCTTGCTTAACGAGAACAATCCGTTCTGGGACTGTGCTTGTTAATCAAGTTACTCATTCAGTAAAGCAAGATTTCCCATAGGAAATCATTGCAATGCCGACAATTCGTTCCACAACTTCTAAAATGTCCCATCCTGGTCCCCTATTCTATCATTCCACACAAGCACGCACAACCACACACAAACACACACACAAGCACACAAGCACGCATGCACACACACATATTATATGCTCACCTTGCCTTCCGTTCCATCGCCGGTCTGCTGGGACTTGCTGTTCTCTGGTACGGGGCCGGGCTGTGTAACACGTTACCATAACGACGAGGCAGGAACTTCACAGCCAGAGCGCTGACGTCAAAGGCAGAGCTGCTTGCCTCTGATTGGCCAGCGTGCTGCCTTTCATTAGTGGTGACAGGAAGTTCCTCCCTCGTCGCTATGGATGCAGATACACAGCATGGACTGGAGCGCAGCGGCGCACTACAGCACCCAGGAGGCCGGCGATGAAACGAAAGGTAAACATATTATGTTATATTATATGCTCACCTTACCTTCCGTTCCATCGCAGGCCTCCTGGGTCTTGTAGTTCGCCGCGAGGACGTCGCGATGTACCCGGGAACTACAAGAACCATGAGGCCGGCGGTGGAACGGAAGGTAAGGTGAGCATAATACTGTATGTGTGTGCGTGCGTGTGTGTTTGTGTGGACTGCAAGTGCAGGTCAGAGTGCCGTGGATGTACGGAACCGGAAGTGTGTGCAGTGAGAATTTCAGTCGTACAGCAAAGCTTTCTCATAAAGTGGGTTACAAATTTACAGAAAGCTTTGCTTGTTAAGCGAAATTCTCGTTAAGAGGGTTACTCGTTATGCGAGGTACCACTGTATATTATATAAATTATCTATATATATAATTGCCTTATTCTGTCTGTCTGTCTGTCTTGCTCCAAAATTGTGTCCTTACGGTGACACAAAACTGATTGGCCGCTGGGCTCGCCATGGCCCCGCCCCCCGCACGGATTGGCCGCTCGCCCAGGCTGCGCCCCCACACGGATTGGCCGGCCGCTCGCCCAGGCTCCGCCCCCCCACAGATTGGCCTCTCGCCCCGGCACCCTGCAGGCATTGGCAACTCGGCCACGCCCCGCCCCCTCACGCAATGCACGCTAGCTCTGGCCCCGCCCCCCCCATGCATTCCCCGAACCGACACGGTCACGGAGCCACAACTACCGGGTGAGTACTGTACCCCTGGGAGCCCACATCAGCGTACGCCGCCAAACCAGCCGACACATACCCTCGCATTGCTGGGGCTGGCCGGCGTATGCTGGTGTGGGCTCCCGTGCGAGCGGGGGACGAGATACGCTGGTAACCATGGTAGCATAGTTACCAGCGCATCAAGGTCCTGCAGCGGCTGAAAATACACACACGCACACACATAACAGCACACACACACACACACACATCAGATCACACTCACTCTCACACACACCTCACACACACATCACATCGCATCCACACATCAAGGTCCTGCAGCGGCGGAACATACACACATAACAGCACACACATACACACACACACATACACACACATCAGATCACACTCACTCTCACACACACATCACACACACACATCACACACACATCACACACACATCACACACACATCACACACACATCACACACACATCACACACACATCACACACACATCACACACACATCACACACACATCACACACACATCACACACACATCACACACACATCACATCGCATCCACATACAACATCCTGGGATATCGCTTGCTTCTCGGCGGCGATACTGTGCTGTGAGCTTCCAGGACCTGCCGGAGGATCACATGGCCAGAAGCATGTGGTATCTCCGGATGTTGTGAGTATGAGCACGTATGTGCAATATCGTCAATGTGTGTGTGTGTGCGTGAGTGTATGCGATCGGGTGTGTGTGAGTGTATGCGATCGGGTGTGTGTGAGTGTATGCGATCGGGTGTGTGTGAGTGTATGCGATCGGATATGTGAGTGTCGGCAGAGGAGCACGGCGTGCTGGAGGAGGCTGGGAGGAGAGAGGCTGATCCTGGGGAAGGCTGGGATGGGGAGGCTGAGAGAAGAGAGGTTGATGCTGGGGGAGGCTGAGGCTGGGGTAGGCTGGGAGGAGAGAGGCTGATGCTGGGAGGAGACAGGCTGATGCTAGGGAAGGCTGAGGCTGGGGTAGGCTGGGAGGAGAGAGGCTGATGCTGGGAGGAGAGAGGCTGATGCTGGGGGAGGCTGAGGCTGGGGTAGGCTGGGAGGAGAGAGGCTGATGCTGGGAGGAGAGAGGCTGATGCTGGGGGAGGCTGAGGCTGGGGTAGGCTGGGAGGAGAGAGGCTGATGCTGGGAAGAGAGAGGCTGATGCTGGGGGAGGCTGAGGCTGGGGTAGGCTGGGAGGAGAGAGGCTGATGCTGGGGACAGAAAAGGCTGATGCTGGTAGGAGAGAGGCTGATGCTGGTAGGAGAGAGGCTGATGCTGGTAGGAGAGAGGCTGATGCTGGGATGAGAGAGGCTGATGCTGGGATGAGAGAGGCTGATGCTGGGATGAGAGAGGCTGATGCTGGGGACAGAGAGGCTGATGCTGGGGACAGAGAGGCTGATGCTGGGGACAGAGAGGCTGATGCTGCGGGCAGAGAGGCTGATGCTGCGGGTAGAGAGGCTGATGCTGGTGCAGCATGGGGGATGGAGCACGATGGGGGGTGCGCAGCATGGGGGATGGAGCACGTTTGGGAGTGCGCAGCATGGCGGATGGAGCACGTTTGGGAGTGCGCAGCATGGCGGATGGAGGCACGTTTGGGAGTGCGCAGCATGGTGGATGGAGCACGTTTGGGAGTGCGCAGCATGGCGGATGGAGCACGTTTGGGAGTGCGCAGTATGGCGGATGGAGAACGTTTGGAAGTGCGCAGCATGGCGGATGGAGCACGTTTGGGAGTGCGCAGCATGGCGGATGGAGCACGTTTGGGAGTGCGCAGCATGGCGGATGGAGCACGTTTGGGAGTGCGCAGCATGGCGGATGGAGCACGTTTGGGAGTGCGCAGCATGGCGGATGGAGCACGTTTGGGAGTGCGCAGCATGGCGGATGGAGCACGTTTGGGAGTGCGCAGCATGGCGGATGGAGCACGTTTGGGAGTGCGCAGCATGGCGGATGGAGCACGTTTGGGAGTGCGCAGCATGGCGGATGGAGCACGTTTGGGAGTGCGCAGCATGGCGGATGGAGCACGTTTGGGAGTGCGCAGCATGGCGGATGGAGCACGTTTGGGAGTGCGCAGCATGGCGGATGGAGCACGTTTGGGAGTGCGCAGCATGGCGGATGGAGCACGTTTGGGAGTGCGCAGCATGGCGGATGGAGCACGTTTGGGAGTGCGCAGCATGGCGGATGGAGCACGTTTGGGAGTGCGCAGCATGGCGGATGGAGCACGTTTGGGAGTGCGCAGCATGGCGGATGGAGCACGTTTGGGAGTGCGCAGCATGGCGGATGGAGCACGTTTGGGAGTGCGCAGCATGGCGGATGGAGCACGTTTGGGAGTGCGCAGCATGGCGGATGGAGTACGTTGGGGAGTGCGCAGCATGGGGGATGCAGCATGATGGGGAGTGCGGAGTATGGCGGATGGAGTACGTTTGGGAGTGCGCAGCATGGCGGATGGACCACGTTTGGGAGTGCGCAGCATGGCGGATGGAGCACGTTTGGGAGTGCGCAGCATAGGGGATGGAGCACGTCTGGGAGTGTGCAGCATGGCGGATGGAGCACGTTTGGGAGTGCGCAGCATGGCGGATGGAGCACGTTTGGGAGTACGCAGCATGGCGGATGGAGCACGTTTGGGAGTGCGCAGCATGGCGGATGGAGCACGTTTGGGAGTGCGCAGCATGGTGGATGGAGCACGTTTGGGAGTGCGCAGCATGGCGGATGGAGCACGTTTGGGAGTGCGCAGCATGGCGGATGGAGCACGTTTGGGAGTGCGCAGCATGGGAGATGGAGCACGATGGGGGGTGCGCAGCATAGGGGATGGAGCACGATGGGGAGTGCGCTGCATGGGGGATGGAGCACGATGGGGAGTGCGGAGTATGGCGGATGGAGCACGTTTGGGAGTGCGCAGCATAGCGGATGGAGCACGTTTGGGAGTGCGCAGCATGGCGGATGGAGCACGTTTGGGAGTGCGCAGCATGGCGGATGGAGCACGTTTGGGAGTGCGCAGCATGGCGGATGGAGCACGTTTGGGAGTGCACAGAATGGGAGATGGAGCACGATGGGGGGTGTGCAGCATAGGGGATGGAGCACGATGGGGAGTGCGCTGCATGGGGGATGGAGCACGATGGGGGGTGCGCTGCATGGGGGATGGAGCACGATGGGAAGTGCACACCTCCCCCCAACACACACACACGCACGCACGCGCGCACTGCACAACACACCACACACACACTGGGAACCACAAACAACTGCCCTACACAGACACCCACACACACAGACAACGCTGCACACACACAACACCCAACACACAAACACCGCGGCACACACAAATATACGCACATACCGCACCACACACACATTGCACAAAACATACCTCCCCCCAAAACTCATCACACACACACAAACCGCTCAACACACACACACACAACGCTACAGACACACAGCGCTCCACAAACAACGCAACACACATACAACACCGCTCTCACCCCCCGTCACACCCAGACAACACCCAGAACATGTACAGTCCCTACACAAACACTTGGTAACTACACACAACATCATCTATATATATATATAACAAAAATCATACATGAACTACACAATATGTAAATTCTAGAATACCCGATGCGTAGAATCGGGCCACCTTCTAGTATATATATATATATATATATATATATATATATATATATATATATATATATATATATATATATATATATATATATATATATATATATATATATTTGCCTTATTCTGTCTGTCTGTCTCTGTCTTGCTCCAAAATTGTGTCCTTACGGTGACAAACAACGGATTGGCCGCTCGCCTCGCCTCGGCTCCGCCCCCCGCACGGATTGGCCGCTCGCCCAGGCTCCGCCCCCCACACGGATTGGCCTCTCGCCCCGGCCCCCTGCACGCATTGGCAACTCGGCCACACCCCACCCCCCTCACGCATTGCACGCTCGCTCTGGCCCCGCCCCCCACACGCATTCCCCGAACCGATACAGAGACCCGACTCACAGGTGAGAACAGACACACACACACACACACACACACACACATCAGATCACACTCACTCTCACACACACCTCACATGCACATCAGATCGCATCCACATACAACATCCCGTGATATCGCTTGCTTCTCGGCGGCGATACTGTGCAGTGACCTTCCAGGACCTGCCGGAGGATCACATGGCCGGAAGCATGTGGTATCTCCGGATGTTGTGATTGTGTTAGCGCGTATGTGCGATATCGTCTGAGTGTGTGTGTGTGTGTGTGTGTGTGTGTGTACGATCGGATCTGTGAGTGTCGGCAGAGGAGCACGGCGTGCAGCACAGCTGCTGGGACCGCCCACCAGTGGGCACAGGGAGAAGTGGGGTTTGTGTGTGTGTGTGTGTGTATGCGATCAGATGTGTGCGTGTATACTGTCTAATGTGTGACTGTGGAGCACGATCGGGAGTGCGCAGCATGGGGGATGGAGCACGATGGGGAATGCGCAGCATGGGGAATGGAGCACGATGGGGGGTGCGCAGCATGGGGGATGGAGCACGATGGGGAATGCGCAGCATGGGGAATGGAGCACGATGGGGGGTGCGCAGCATGGGGGATGGAGCACGATGGGGGGTGCGCAGCATGGGGGATGGAGCACGATGGGGGGTGTGCAGCGTGGGGGATGGAGCACGATGGGGGGTGCGCAGCGTGGGGGATGGAGCGCGATGGGGGGTGCGCAGCATGGGGAATGGAGCACGATGGGGGGTGCGCAGCATGGGGAATGGAGCACGATGGGGGGTGCGCAGCATGGGGGATGGAGCACGATGGGGGGTGCGCAGCATGGGGGATGGAGCACGATGGGGGGTGCGCAGCGTGGGGGATGGAGCACGATGGGGGGTGCGCAGCGTGGGGGATGGAGCGCGATGGGGGGTGCGCAGCGTGGGGGATGGAGCGCGATGGGGGGTGCGCAGCGTGGGGAATGGAGCACAATGGGGGGGTGCGCAGCGTGGGGGATGGAGCACGATGGGGGCTGCGCAGCGTGGGGGATGGAGCACGATGGGGGGTGCACACCTCCCCCTAAAACACACACTGCCACACACGCACTGCACAACACACCACACACACACACACTGGGAACCACAAACACTGCCCTACACAGACACCCACACACACAGACAACGCTGCACACACACAACACCCAACACACAAACACCGCGGCACACACAAATATACACACATACCGCACAACACACACATTGCACAAAACATACCTCCCCCCAAAACACACACACACACACACCCCACACCCACACAAATAGCACAACACACGCACACAACGCTACAGACACACAGCGCTCCACAAATAACGCAACACACAAACACCGCTCTCACCCCCCGCCACACCCAGACAACACCGAAAACATGTACAGCGCCTACGTTCCGGGAGTGTGCTCTTAAACGAAGCTACTCTTATATCAAAGCAAATTTTCCCATAGGAAATAACTGAAATGCAGACAATTCGTTCCACAACCCAAAAATATTTACTGTATTTATACAAACTTGTTACAGTAATACAAAATGTATTCATATAAAATTATTACAGTATGCTACAAAGTTACTCTTAAACCAAGGTTCCAGTGTGTGTGTATGCGCGTGCGTGTGTGTATGCGTGTGTGTATGCGTGTGTGTATGCGCGTGTGTATGCGTGTGTATGCGTGTATGCGTGTGTGTGTGTATGCGTGTATGCGTGTGTGTGTATGCGTGTATGCGTGTGTGTGTATGCGTGTGTGTGTATGCGTGTGTGTGTATGCGTGTGTGTATGCGTGTGTGTGTATGCGTGTGTGTGTATGCGTGTGTGTATGCGTGTGTGTGTATGCGTGTGTGTATGCGTGTGTGTGTATGCGTGTGTGTGTATGCGTGTGTGTATGTGCGTGTGTATGTGTGTGTATGCGTGCGTGTGCGTGTGTATGCGCGTGTGTGTATCCGCGTGTGTATGCGCGTGTGTGTATGCGCGTGTGTGTATGCGCGTGTGTATGCGTGTGTGTGTATGCGTGTGTATGTGTGTATGCGCGTGTGTATGCGCGTGTATGCGCGCGTGTATGTGTGCGTGTGTATGCGTCTATGTGTGTATGCGTGTATGTATGTGTGTGTGTGCGTATGCGTGTGTATGCATGCATGCGTGTATGTATGTGTGTGTGTGCGTATGCGTGTGTGTGTGCGTATGTGTGTATGCGTGTGTGTATGCGTGTGTGTATGCGTGTGTGTATGCGTGTGTGTATGCGTGTGTGTATGCGTGTGTGTATGCGTGTGTGTATGCGTGTGTGTATGCGTGCGTGTATGCGTGCGTGTGTATGCGTGTGTGTGTATGCGTGTGTGTGTGTGTGTATGCGTGTGTGTGTGTGTATGCGTGTGTGTATGCGTGTGTGTATGCATGCGTGTGTGTATGCATGCGTGTGTGTGTATGTTTGCGTGTGTGTGTATGTATGTGTGTGTGTATGCGTGTGTGTATGCGTGTGTGCATGCGTGTGTATGCGTGTGTGTATGCGTGTGTGCGTGTGTGTGTGCGTGTGTGTGTATGCGTGTGTGTGTGTGTGCGCGTGTGTATGCGTGTGTGCGTGTATGCGTGTCTGTGTATGCGTGTGTATGCGTGCATGTATGCGTGTGTGTGTATGCGTGTGTATGCGTGTGCGCGTGTGTATGCGTGTGCGCGTGTGTATGCGTGTGTATGCATGTGTGTGTATGCGTGTGTATGCATGTGTGCGTGTTTGTATGCGTGTGTATGCATGTGTGTGTATGTGTCTGCGTGTGTGTCTGCGTGTGTGTGTGCGTGTGTGTGTGTGTATGTGTATGTGTGTGTGTGTGTGCATGCGTGTATGCGTGTGCGTATGCGTGTGTGTGTCTGCGTGTGTGTGTCTGCGTGTGTGTGTCTGCGTGTGTGTCTGCGTGTGTGTGTGTCTGCGTGTGTGTGTCTGCGTGTGTGTTTCTTTGTCGCTCTATTGGGAGACCCAGACAATTGGGTGTATAGGCTATGCCTCCGGAGGCCGCACAAAGTATTACACTCAAAAGTGTTAAGCCCCTCCCCTTCTGCCTATACACTCCCGTGCTCCCACGGGCTCCTCAGTTTTTTGCTTTGTGCGAAGGAGGCAGACATGCAAGCACAGCTCCACAGATTAGTCAGCAGCAGCTGCTGACCATGTCGGATGGAAGAAAAGTGGGCTCATATAGAGCCCCCAGCATGCTCCCTTCTCACCCCACTTTTGTCGGCGGTGTTGTTAAGGTTGAGGTATCCATTGCGGGTACGGAGGCTGGAGCCCACATGCTGTTTTCCTTCCCCATCCCCCTCAGGGCTCTGGGTGAAGTGGGATCCTATCGGTCTCCAGGCACAGGAGACCGTGCTTCATCCACATCTCCTGTGGAGCCTGCTGGATAGGAGCCGGGTACCGTTCAGGGACATGGCCCTGCTACTGTAAGGTACTCTGTATCCCTGTAGGGTCCGCGCACAGCAACACTGCAGCTTTGCTGGGTGTGCTAGTACGCCGGGGACCGCGGCGCTGACAGGGTTTAATGTGCCATTACACACTCAGCGTTGCTGAGTGTGTTTATGTATAGGGACCGCCGCGCTATCCGCCGCTGCCACAGAACACTGTGGCGCGGCTGGGACTTGTAGTGCGCCGGGGACTTCCGCGCTGGCCGCGCTTATACGGCGGCAGCGCTTATTACTACAGTCCCCGGCTTGACTTGCGGCCTGGTCTCCTTTTCCTCCCGCCCTCACCCCTGACAGGCAAAGGAAGGGCGGGACGCTGCACAGAACGAGCAGCACGGAGGGCTGGAGCATGCTTTGCATACTCCACCCCTCTCACTGGGCACAGTGCAGGCACCAGTTCCCGCACTTTCTAGGCCACGCCCACGACTCCCCTCTCTCCTCAGGACGCCGGCAGCCATTCCTGTCAGCTCCTTAGACGCAGCAGAGGGGGACAAAGTCTGAGGGACCCAGGCAGGGACTTCGGTGGCCTCACAACCGCTTTTAAGCGGGTGGTAAACAGCACCTGTGGTGCTAGCCCCATTTGTGCAGTAGTGTAACTATACAATTTACACTGTATGGTGCACAGTTGATTCTGGCTATATACCCTATTGTGTTGCTTAGGGAAGATATAGCATGGCGCCCACAAAAGGCAGGGGTGCCAAAACACAGGCTTATTATGCTGCCTGCGCCGCATGTACGACCGGCAGGTTCCACTGACCCTCATTGTGTACAGTGCTCGGGCCCTGTGTCACTTGCTCAGCCAGAGCCTCTGCTAAGAGGGGCCCAGAACGAGCCACCTGCTGACAATGTCCAGGTGACGGGGACAGAGTTTGCAAAACTCTCTGAGACTATGGCTAAGATACTAGAAGCCTTGCAGTCCAGGCCGATATCTCAGCACAGGGACTCTGTTGAATCTTTGTTCCCTGGCCCCCCTCAGTTGGACCAACAAGGTCCTCCCGGGGTATCTCATAGATCCCAGGCTGAGGGTTCTGACACAGACCCCAGCCCCAGACCGGCTAAGCGAGCTCGCTTAGATTTTCCCTCAACATCATCATATTGTTCAGGGTCTCAGCGAGGGGAATCTCGGATTGATGAAGCGGAAACAGTTGATCAGGATTCTGATCCTGAGAGCGCTCTCAATCTTAATACTCCAGACGGGGACGCCATAGTGAACGATCTTATTGCGTCCATCAATCAAATGCTGGATATTTCTCCCTCAGCTCCTCCGGCAGAGGAGGCGGCTTCTCAACAGGAGAAATTCCGTTTCAGGTTCCCCAAGCGTACACAGAGTATGTTTTCTGGACCACTCTGATTTCAGAGAGGCAGTCCAGAATCACCATGCTTGTCCGGATAAGCGTTTTTCTAAGCGTCTTAAGGATACACGTTATCCTTTTCCACCTGACGTGATTAAAAGTTGGACTCAGTGTCCCAAAGTGGATCCTCCAATCTCCAGACAGTGGAAGATGGGGCTTCACTCAAAGATGCCACTGACAGGCAGATGGAGCTCTGGTTGAAATCCATCTATGAAGCTATAGGCGCTTCTTTTGCCCCAGCATTCGCAGCTGTATTGGCGCTGCAAGCTATCTCAGCAGGTCAAGCGCAAATTGAAGCAGCCACACGCACGTCCGCACCACAAGTGGCGTCCATTACCACTCAGACCTCGGCTTGGCGTCTTACGCTATTAATGCTGTCCTGGACTCTGCGAGCCGGACGGCGGTTGCAGCCGACAATTCGGTGGTACTCCGCAGGGCCTTGTGGCTACGGGAATGGAAAGCAGATTCTGCTTCCAAAAAGCGTTACAGGATAGAGTTCAGCTCTCGTCCTCCGGCTCGATTCTTCAAAACTTCTCCGCCTCCCGAGCGAGCCGATGCTCTTTTGCAGGCGGTAGGCACTCTAAAGGCGGAAGGAGTGGTGGTCCCTGTGCCGATTCAGCAACAGGGTCACGGTTTTTACTCCAACCTGTTTGTGGTTCCAAAGAAGGACGGGTCTTTCCGTCCTGTCCTGAACCTGAAACTACTCAACAAACACGTGAAGACCAGGCGGTTCCGGATGGAATCCCTCCGCTCCGTCATCGCCTCAATGTCCCAAGGAGATTTCCTCGCATCGATCGATATCAAAGATGCTTATCTCCACGTACCGATTGCTGCAGAGCATCAGCGCTTCCTGCGCTTTGCAGTAGGACACGAGCACCTGCAGTTCGTGGCACTGCCGTTCGGCCTGGCGACAGCCCCACGGGTCTTCACCAAGGTCATGGCTTCAATAGTAGCGGTACTCCACTCTCGGGGTCACTCAGTGATTCCTTACTTGGACGATCTGCTGGTCAAGGCACCCTCTCAAGAGGCATGCCAACACAGCCTCAACGCTACTCTAGAAACTCTCCAGAGTTTCGGGTGGATTATCAATTTTCCAAAGTCAAATCTGACACCGGCCCAATCGCTAACATATCTTGGCATGGAGTTTCATACTCTAGCAGCGATAGTGAAGCTCCCGCTGACCAAACAGCGTTCACTACAGACAGGAGTGCAATCTCTCCTGCAGGGCCAGTCGCACTCCCTGAGGCGCCTCATGCACTTCCTAGGGAAGATGGTAGCGGCAATGGAGGCAGTTCCTTTTGCGCAGTTTCATCTGCGTCCTCTTCAATGGGACATCCTACGCAAATGGGACAGGAATCCGACGTCTCTCGACAGAAACGTCTCTCTTTCTCAAGCAACCAAAGTTTCTCTTCGGTGGTGGCTTCTTCCCACTTCACTATCGAAGAGGAAATCCTTTCTACCTACATCCTGGGCAGTGGTCATGACGGACGCGAGTCTGTCAGGGTGGGGAGCAGTTTTCTTTTTCGCTCCTAATTGGGAGACCCAGACAATTGGGTGTATAGCTATTGCCTCTGGAGGCCACACAAAGTATTACACTTAAAAGTGTAAGGCCCCTCCCCTTCTGGCTATACACCCCCAGTGGGATCACTGGCTCACCAGTTTTGTGCTTTGTGCGAAGGAGGCAACACATCCACGCATAGCTCCACTTTTTAGTCAGCAGCAGCTGCTGACTATGTCGGATGGAAGAAAAGAGGACACATATAGTGTCCCCAGCATGCTCCCTTCTCACCCCACTGTATGTCGGAGGTGTTTGTAAGGTTGAGGTACCCATTGCGGGTACGGCGGCAGGAGCCCACATGCTGATTCCTTCCCCATCCCTTTTTACAGGGCTCTGGGTGAAGTGGGATTTACCGGTCTCCAGGCACTGAGACCGTGCTCCATCTACAGCCCCTGGAGAAGATTCTGGATGGAGCGGAGTACATCAGGGACATGGCCCTGCTTCCTCAAGGTACTCTGTGTCCCCGTGCATTTGGCGCTCACACCGCAGCATGCTGGGTGTTGTAGTGCGCCGGGGGACATCAGCGCTGCGGCGCCTGTGCCATGGCCTCATTCAGCTTCGCTGAAGCAGGCTCACTTATGGGAATTGGTCGCGCCGGCCGCTGGGACTGCGGCGCGGCTGGCACTTGTAGTGCGCCGGGGACTTCAGCGCGGCCTGCGCTTTTACGGCGGCCGCGCTGATAACTAGAGTCCCCGGCTTTTGCGGCCTGCTTCCGTTCGTTCCCGCCCCCAGACCTGCCAGTCAGGAGAGGGGCGGGACGCTGGCCACTTCTAGGCATCGGTCGCGCCGGCCGCTGGGACTGCGGCGCGGCTGGCACTTGTGGTGCGCCGGGGACTTCAGCGCGGCCCGCGCTTTTACGGCGGCCGCGCTGATAACTAGAGTCCCCGGCTTTTGCGGCCTGCTTCCGTTCGTTCCCGCCCCCAGACCTGCCAGTCAGGAGAGGGGCGGGACGCTGGCCACTTCTAGGAATAGGTCGCGCCGGCCGCTGGGACTGCGGCGCGGCTGGCACTTGTGGTGCGCCGGGGACTTCAGCGCGGCCCGCGCTTTTACGGCGGCCGCGCTGTTAACTCGAGTCCCCGGCTTCTGGGCCTAGTCTCCCTTCGTTACCGCCCACAGCCCTGACAGTCAGGGTAGGGGCGTGACGCTGCATAGCACAGCAGCGCTGAGAGCTGGAGTATGTTTTGCATACTCCACCCCTCTCACTGTGTGCACTGTGAATCCGGATTCCCGCACTTTCTCAGGCACGCCCACGGCTTCCTTCTCTACAAGGACGCCGGCAGCCATTAGTGTCAGTTTCTGTACGAACAGAGACAAGTGTGGAAGACCCTGGCATTCTGATAGTCACACAATCGCTGCAACAGGCGTTAAGCAGCACCTGTGGTGCTGACCCCACTAGTGCAGAAGTGCACTTATAGATATGCTTGTACTATATACATTGCACTGTTTGGTCGCACGTTGTATATACCCTCCTGGATTATGCGGAGGAGTTATCAGCATATTCTCTGTGTAAAACAAAGGTGCAGAACCACATGTTTTTCTATACAGCTGGTACAGCATGTACGGCTATACGGCCGGCAGGTTACATAGACTCCCATTGTATGCACTAATGGCCAGGGGATGAGGACGGTGTCTGCAGTATTTACTGACAGTTTTTCTGAGACTATGGCTATGATACTAGAAGCCTAGCAGTCCGGACATGTCTCTCACAATATGGGCACTGTTGACTCATTGATCCATGGCCCCCCTCAGTGTGAACAACTAACAGCTCCGGGAATGTCACACGCATCCCAGAGTCACGGCTCTGCACGGACGTCAGTCCCAGACAGCCTAAGCGGGCTCACTATGAGCGGCCTCGGTTTCATCAGGGTCCTAGCAGAAGGACTCGCTGTGTAATGAGGCGGAAGTAGCGGCTCAGGATTCTGATCCTGAGACCGCTCTCAATCTGGATACACCTGATCGTGACGCCATAGTAAATAATCTTATAGCGTCCATCTATAGAATGTGGGTTATTTCTCACAGCTCCTCCAGTGGAGGAGTCTGCTTCGCGTATTTTTCTGGACCACTCTGCCTTCAGAGAGGCAGTCCAGGAACACCACGCTTATCCAGATATGCGCTTCTCCAAACGGCTTAGGATACACGTTATCCCTGTCCTCTGACTTGGTCAGGGACTGGACCCAGTGTCTCAAGCGGCATCCTCCAATCTCCAGGCTTGTAGCTAGATCCATAGTTGCAGTGGGAGATGGAACTGCTGTTGGCTCCGGCATTCTCTCCCTTGGGGCACTCCAAGCTATTTCAGCTTGTCTTACACAGATTGACACGGTTACACGTACATCTGTGCCGCAGGTGGCATCCTTAACCTCTCAAATGTCTGCATTTGCTTCTTATGCGATTCAGATTGTCCTGGACTCTGCGAACCGTGCGGCGGTAGCCTCCGCTACTCCGTGTTTTTAAGCAGAGCCTGGTCTGCTCGTTAAGTGAATGGAAGGCAGATTCTGCTTCCAAAAAAGGTTGCCTACCAGTTGCCTTTTTCTGCTGACCGACTGTTTCGTGAATGTAACCATTAAACAGTCCAGGGGTAAGGATTCATCCTTTCCTCAGCCCGGACACAACAAACCCCAACAGAGCAAGAGGCAGTCGGGGTTTTCGGCCTTTTCGAGGCTCGGGCAGGTCCCATTTTTCCTCGTCCAATGTGGACTCAAAAGGATCAGAGGAGCTCAGATTCTTAGCGGGCTCAGTCACGCCCAAAAAATCGACAGTCTGAAAACCCGCTTCCAAGGCGGCTTCCTCATGACTTGCGGCCTCGGTCGGTAGCAGGCTCTCCCGCCTTGGCGATATTTAGCTGCCATAGGTCAATGACCATTGAGTGTGAGACATTCTGTCTCACGGGTACAGGATAGAGCTCACCTCTCGTCCTCCAACTCGATTCTTCAGAATTTCTCCACCTCCCGGCCGAGCCGCTGCTCTTCTGCAAACAGGGTGCACTCTATAGGCAGAAAGAGTGATGACCCCCGTTCCTCTTCAGGAACAAGGTCACGGTTTTTACCCCAAATTCTTGCGGTACCTATAACAACGGGCCGTTCCATCCCGTTCTGGATCTAAAAATGCTCAGCAAGCTCGTGGACACCAGGCGGTTCCGGATGGAATCACTCCGCCTCAAGGTCCCAAGGATATTTCCTAGCATCATTAGGCATCAAGGATGCTTATCCACACGTGCCGATTGATCCAGAGCACTAGCGTGTCTACGCTTCGTTATAGGAGACGAACACCTTCTGTTCGTAGCTCTACCTTCCGGCTAGCGACAGTCCCACTGGTCTTCGCCAAGGTCAGGGCAGCAGTAGTCACAGTCCTGCACTCTCAGAGTCACTCTGTGATCCCGTATTTAGACGATCTACTTGTCAAGGCACTCTCTTAGGAAACATGCCAACACTGCCCGAACGTTGCGCTGGAGACTCTCTAAAGTTTTGGGTGGATCATCAACTTTTCAAAGTCAGATCCGACCCCGACCCTATCGATAACATATCTAGGCATAGAGTTTCTTACTCTCTCAGCGATAGTGAAGCTTCCGCTAGACAAACAGCATTCACTACGGGCTGCAAGCTCTTCTTTAAGAGCCAGTCGCACACATTGAGACGCCTCATGCACTTCCTACGTAAGATGGTAGCAATGGTGGCAGTTCCTTTCGCGCAGTTTTACTGCGTCCACTACAATGGGACATTCTCCGCCAATGGGACGAGGAGTCGACGTCCCTCAACAGAGTCGTCGTTCTTTCTCAGGCGGCCAAGGAATCTCTACGGTGGTGGCTTCTTCCCACCTCTTGGTTAAAAAAGAAGGTCCTTCCTATCCCCATCCTGGGCGATAGTTACGGCAGACGCGAGTCTATCAGGGTGGGGAGCAGTTTCTCTCCACTACAGCGCTCAGGGTACGTGGACTCAGCAAGAGTCCACCCTTCAGATCAATGTTCTTGAACACAGAGCAGTGTATCTTGCCCTACAAACCTTCCAACAGCGGCTGGAAAGCAAGCATATCCGACTTCAGTCGGACAGCTCCACAGCGGTGGCATACATCAACCACCAAGGAAGAACGCGCAACCGGCAAGCCTTCCAGGAAGTCCGGCAGGTTCTGATGTGGGTGGAAGACACGGCATCCACCATATCCACAATTCACATCCCAAGTGTGGAAACTAGGAAGCTGACTTCCTAAGTCGCTGAGGTGTGGCCGAAAGAGGATGGTCTCCTCACCCGGACGGGTTTCAGGAGATCTGGCGCCGCTGACAGAGGCCGGACGTCGATCTAATGGCGTCACGGCACAACAACAATGTGCCAGCTTCATGGCACGGTTTCACAATCATCGAGCTCTGGCGGCAAACGCCTTAGTTCAGCATTGGTCGCAGTTCCAGCTACCTTAGGTGCCACCTCTGGCATTGTTGCCCAGAGTACTGCGCTAGATCAAGACCGACTGCAGCCGCGCCATCCTCGTCGCTACAGATTGGCCGAGGATGTTGTGGTACTCGGTTCTGTGGTGCCTCACGGTAGGCTAACCGGGGGCACTACCAGACCAATCAGACTGGCTGTCTCAAGGGCCATTCTTCCATTTGAACAGGACGTGGAAGATATTCTTATCTCGGTGCTCGGCCCTGGCCGGTTGCATCGTCTATGTTTCCTTCCTTCCTGCAATCTAGGTAGGAAAATGGGTTGTCGCTCAGTTCCCTTTAGGGACAAGTCTCAGCGCTATCTGTATTTTTCAGAAACGACGACTTCCTCAGGTACGCACGTTCCTACGGGGAGCTTGTCTTCTCAGCACTCCGTACAAGCGGCCGTTAGAGCCCTGAGATCTGAACAAGGTTCTAATTGCTCTCCAGATGCCGCCTTTCGAGCCTTTGAAAGATGTCTCCCTTCCCGCTTTCACGGGAAGTGGCCTTCTAGTAACGGTCTCGTCTCTTAGGACAGTGTCCGAGCTAGCAACGCTCTCATACAAACTCCCTTCCTGGTCCTTCACCAGGACAGGGTAGTTCTGCGTCCGGTTCCGGAATTTCTCCCTAAGGTGGTATCCCACTTTCATATCAATCAGGATATCACTTCACCTTCTTTGTGTCCTCGTCCAGTCCACCAATTTCAGAAAGATTTGCATCTGTTGGTTCTGGTGAGAGCACTCAGGTTCTACTTCCCGCATGGCGCTCCTGCGCCACCCGGATGCACTCTTTGTCCTTGTCGCTGGTCGGCGTAAACAGTCGCAAGCTTCCAAATCCACCCTTGCTCGGGGGATCGAGGAACCAATTCTTGAAACCTACAGTTCTACTGGGCTTCTGGTTCTCTCAAGGCCGAAGGCCCATTCTATCAGAGCCGTGGGTGCATCCTGGACATTACGGCACCAGGCTACGGCTCACCAGGTGTGTCAGGCACCTACCTGATTGGGTCTGCATACTTTTACCAAGCATTTTCAGGTGCATACCTACGCTTCGGCAGACGCCAGCCTAGGTAGATAAGTCCTTCAGGCGGCAATTGCCCACCTGTAGGAAAGGGCTGTTTGACGGCCCTATCACGAGGTATTCTTTTACCCACCCAGGGACTGCTTTTGGACGTCCCAATTGTCTGGGTCTCCCAATTAGGAGCGAAAAAGAAGAAGGGAATTTTGTTTACTTACCGTAAATTCCTTTTCTTCTAGCTCCAATTGGGAGACCCAGCACCCGCCCTGTTTTCTCTGGGTTTTTCTGTTTTTTCGGGTACACATGTTGTTCATGTGGTATGGTTCAGTTCTCCGATGTTTCCTCGGATTAAATTGGTCTTTAAACCAGTTATTGGCTTTCCTCCTTCTTGCTTTGGCACTAAAACTGGTGAGCCAGTGATCCCACTGGGGGTGTATAGCCAGAAGGGGAGGGGCCTTACACTTTTAAGTGTAATACTTTGTGTGGCCTCCAGAGGCAATAGCTATACACCCAATTGTCTGGGTCTCCCAATTGGAGCTAGAAGAAAAGGAATTTACGGTAAGTAAACAAAATTCCCTTCTTTCTCCACCACAGGGCCCAGGGTACGTGGACTCAGCAAGAGTCCTCACTCCAGATCAATGTCCTGGAAATCAGAGCAGTGTATCTTGCCCTGGAGGCTTTCCAGCAGTGGCTGGAAGGCAAGCAGATCCGAATTCAATCGGACAACTCCACAGCGGTGGCTTACATCAACCACCAAGGCGGGACACGCAGTCGGCAAGCCTTCCAGGAAGTCCGACGGATTTTGATGTGGGTGGAAGCCACGGCCTCCACCATCTCCGCAGTTCACATTCCAGGCGTGGAAAACTGGGAAGCAGATTATCTCAGTCGCCAGGGCATGGACGCAGGGGAATGGTCCCTTCACCCGGACGTGTTTCAGGAGATCTGTTGCTGCTGGGGGGTGCCGGACGTCGACCTCATGGCGTCCCGGCACAACAACAAGGTACCAGCGTTCATGGCACGGTCTCAAGATCCCAGAGCTCTGGCGGCAGACGCCTTAGTTCAGGATTGGTCGCAGTTTCAGCTCCCTTATGTGTTTCCTCCGCTGGCACTGTTGCCCAGAGTGTTACGCAAGATCAGGGCCGACTGCCGCCGCGTCATCCTCGTCGCTCCAGACTGGCCGAGGCGGTCGTGGTACCCGGATCTGTGGCATCTCACGGTCGGCCAACCGTGGGCACTACCAGACCGACCAGACTTGTTATCTCAAGGGCCGTTTTTCCATCTGGTTTCTACGGCCCTCAACCTGACTGGGTGGCCATTGAGTCCTGGATCCTAGCGTCTTCAGGGTTATCTCAAGACGTCATTGCCACTATGTGACAAGCTAGGAAACCAACGTCCGCCAAGATCTACCACAGGACGTGGAAAATTTTCCTGTCATGGTGCTCTGCTCAGGGTATTTCTCCCTGGCCTTTTGCTTTGCCCACTTTTCTGTCCTTCCTTCAATCTGGACTGGAAAAGGGTTTGTCGCTCAGCTCCCTTAAGGGACAAGTCTCGGCGCTCTCTGTGTTTTTTCCAGAAGCGCCTAGCCAGACTTCCACAGGTACGCACGTTCCTGCAGGGGGTTTGTCACATCGTCCCTCCTTACAAGCGGCCGTTAGAACCCTGGGATCTGAACAGGGTGCTGACGGTTCTTCAGAAACCACCATTCATCATCAATGACGGATATTTCTCTCTCACGCCTTTCGCAGAAAGTGGTTTTTCTAGTAGCGGTCACTTCACTTCGGAGAGTGTCTGAGCTAGCAGCGCTGTCATGCAAAGCCCTTTTCCTGGTGTTTCGCCAGGACAAGGTGGTTCTGCGTCCGGTTCCGGAATTTCTCCCTAAGGTGGTATCCCCCTTTTCATCTCAATCAGGATATCTCCTTACCTTCTTTTTGTCCTCATCCAGTTCACCAATGTGAAAAGGATTTGCACTTGTTAGATCTGGTGAGAGCACTCAGACTCTACATTTCTCGTACGGCGCCCCTGCGCCGCTCGGATGCACTCTTGGTCACAGGCTTCCAAATCAACCCTGGCGCGGTGGATCAAGGAGCCAATTATCGAAGCTTACCGTTCGGCTGGGCTTCCGGTTCCCTCAGGGCTGAAGGCCCATTCTACCAGAGCCGTGGGCGCGTCCTGGGCTTTGAGGCACCAGGCTACGGCTCAGCAGGTGTGTCAGGCGGCTACCTGGTCGAGCCTGCACACTTTCATGAAGCACTATCAGGTGCATACCTATGCTTCGGCGGATGCCAGCCTAGGTAGACGAGTCCTTCAGGCGGCGGTTGCCCACCTGTAGGAAAAGGCCGTTTTACGGCTCTTTTACGAGGTATTATTTTACCCACCCAGGGACTGCTTTTGGACGTCCCAATTGTCTGGGTCTCCCAATAGAGCGACAAAGAAGAAGGGAATTTTGTTTACTTACCGTAAATTCCTTTTCTTTTTCGCTCCTAATTGGGAGACCCAGACAGTGGGGTGTATAGCTACTGCCCTCTGGAGGCCGCACAAAGAACTACACTTAAAAGTGTAAGGCCCCTCCCCTTCTGGCTATACACCCTCCCGTAGGAGTACAGATTCCTCAGTTTTAGCTTTGTGCGCAAGGAGGTCAGACACGCACGCATAGCTCCATTGTTTTTAGTCAGCAGCAGCTGCTGACTATGTCGGATGGAAGAAAAGAGGGCCCATTAACAGGGCTCCCAGCATGCTCCCTTCTCACCCCACTGTATGTCGGAGGTGTTTGTAAGGTTGAGGTACCCATTGCGGGTACGGCGGCAGGAGCCCACATGCTGATTCCTTCCCCATCCCTTTTTACAGGGCTCTGGGTGAAGTGGGATTTACTGGTCTCCAGGCACTGAGACCGGGCTCCATCTACAGCCCCTGGAGAAGATGCTGGATGGAGCGGAGTACATCAGGGACATGGCCCTGCTTCCTCAAGGTACTCTGTGTCCCCGTGCATTTGGCGCTCACACCGCAGCATGCTGGGTGTTGTAGTGCGCCGGGGGACATCAGCGCTACGGCGCTTGTGCCATGGCCTCATTCAGCTTAGCTGAAGCAGGCACACTTCCAGGAATCGGTCGCGCCGGCCGCTGGGACTGCGGCGCGGCTGGCACTTGTGGTGCGCCGGGGACTTCAGCGCGGCCCGCGCTTTTACGGCGGCCGCGCTGATAACTCGAGTCCCCGGCTTTTGCGGCCTGCTTCCGTTCGTTCCCGCCCCCGGACCTGCCAGTCAGGAGAGGGGCGGGACGCTGGCCACGTCTAGCAATCGGTCATGCCGGCCGCTGGGACTGCGGCGCGGCTGGCACTTGTGGTGCGCCGGGGACTTCAGCGCGGCCCGCGCTTTTACGGCGGCCGCGCTGATAACTCGAGTCCCCGGCTTTTGCGGCCTGCTTCCGTTCGTTCCCGCCCCCAGACCTGCCAGTCAGGAGAGGGGCGGGACGCTGGCCAGTGCATCAGCGCTGAGGGCTGGAGTCGTTTTTACATACTCCAGCCCTCACAATCGGCACAGAGGGGACACTGTTTCCCGCACTTTTGTTTGGGAACTCCCACGGACCGCCCCTCTCCACAGACGCCGGCAGCCATTCCTGCTGACACGCTGAGCTGCAGAGGGGAGCCGGGGAGACCCAGACAAGGAATTCTGCAGCCTCTTACCCGCTATTCAGCGGGCGGTAAGCAGCCCTCAGGGCTCACCCCTCTTGTGCCAGTAGTATTATTAGTATTTTGTTCCTGCAAATACTTTGTACTGCATAGCGCTGGTCGCCCTTTGGCTATAGACTCTCTCACATTCAGAGAGCCAGCAGCATGTCGTCCGTAAAACGCAAGGGTACCAAGGCACAGACATTATATGCTTCCTGCACCGCATGTGGGACTTTTCTACCGGCAGGCTCCACGGACCCCCATTGTGTGCAGTGCTCGGCCCCGGCGGCGCTTGCACAGTCGGGACCTCTGCTGGACGTTACCCAGGGTGTACCACCTGTGAATGCTGTCCAGGTGACAGGAACTGAGTTTGCAGCTTTTGCTGACAGAATGTCTCTCACTATGTCACAAATTCTTGACACATTGCGAGCTAGGCCTGTACTTCAGGCCACGGACACTGTGCAATCATTGCCCCCTGGTCCCCCTCAGCTCCAAGCTCCGGGACGGGCATATACACCTCAGGGTGAAGACTCTGACTCGGACGATGGCCCCGGGCAGCCTAAGCGGGCTCGCTATGACGGGCCTTCACATTCATCTCAATGGTCAGGATCCCAGCGAGATGAATCTATGGGTGATGAGGCGGACGTAACTGATCAGGATTCTGATCCTGGGACCGCTCTCAATCTAGATACACCAGATGGTGACGCCATAGTTAATGATCTTATATTTAACATCAATAAGATGTTAAATATTTCCCCACCAGCTCCTCTTGTGGAGGAGTCAGCTTCGCAGCACGAGAGAATCCACTTCAGATACCCTAAGCGTACTTTAAGCACTTTTCTGGACCACGCTGACTTTAGAGACGCAATCCAGAAACCCCACGCTTATCCTGAAAGGCGTTTTCCTAAACGGCTTAAAGATACACGCTATCCTTTTCCCCCTGACGTGGTCAAGGGTTGGACCCAGTGTCCAAAAGTGGATCCTCCAATTTCCAGGCTTGCAGCTAGATCCTTGGTTGCAGTTGAAGATGGAGCGGCACTTAAAGATGCCACTGACAGGCAGATGGAGCTCTGGCTGAAATCCATCTATGAAGCGATTGGAGCGTCATTAGCGCCTTCTTTTGCAGCCGTATGGGCACTCCAAGCTATCTCAGCCGGGCTTGCGCGAGTTGACTCCGTCACACGTGCATTTGCCCCGCAGGTAGCACCATTGACCTCGCAAATGGCGGCATTCGCGTCGTACGCGATTAATGCTGTTCTTGACGCTACAAGCCGCACGGCAGTGGCGTCAGCCAACTCCGTTGTTTTGCGTAGGGCCCTGTGGTTGAGACATTGGAAAGCAGATTCTCATTCCAAGAAGTGCTTAACCAATTTGCCTTTTTCTCGTGACCGATTGTTTGGAGAGCGTTTGGATGAAATCATCAAACACTCCAAGGGTAAGGACTCATCCTTACCGCAACACAGACAAAACAGACCCCAACAGAGGAAGGGTCAGTCTGGTTATCGGTCCTTTCGAGGACCGGGCAGGTCCCAATTCGCCTCGTCAAAAAAGACTCAAAAAGACCAGAGACGCTCAGATTCTTGGAGGTCTCAGTCACGCCCAAAAAGGGCAGCCGGAGGAACCGTTGCCAAGACGGCGTCCTCCTGACTTGCGGTCTCCGATTCCCACACCCGCGGTCGGTGGGAGGCTTTCCCACTTTGGCGACATCTGGCTGTCACACGTCAAAGACCGTTGGGTGAGGGATATTCTGTCTCACGGGTACAGGATAGAGTTCAGTTCTCGTCCGCCAACTCGTTTCTTCAGAACTTCTCCCCCACCAGACCGAGCCGATGCTCTGTTGCAGGCGGTGGCCGCTCTAAAAGCGGAAGGAGTGGTGACCTCCGTCCCTCTTCAGGAACAAGGTCACGGTTTTTACTCCAATCTGTTTGTGGTCCCAAAAAAGGACGGATCGTATCGGCCCGTCCTGGATCTAAAGTTGCTCAACAGACACGTAAAAGTCAGGAGGTTCCGGATGGAATCCCTACGCTCCGTCATAGCCTCAATGTCTCAAGGAGATTTTCTAGCATCAATAGATATCAAAGATGCGTATCTCCACGTGCCGATCGCACCAGAGCATCAGCGTTTCCTACGCTTCGTCATACACGACGACCACCTGCAGTTCGTAGCGTTACCTTTCGGTCTGGCAACAGCCCCCCGGGTCTTCACCAAGGTCATGGCAGCAGTAGTAGCTGTTCTGCACTCGCAGGGTCACTCGGTCATCCCGTATCTAGACGACCTGCTTATAAAGGCACCCTCTCAAGAGGCATGCCAACACAGTCTGAAGGTGGCACTAGACACTCTCCAGAGTTTCGGGTGGATTATCAACTTTCCAAAGTCTCATCTAACCCCGACCCAATCTCTGACTTATCTTGGCATGGAGTTTCATACTCTCTCAGCGATAGTGAAGCTTCCACTGGACAAGCAGTGCTCGCTACGGACTGGAGTGCAATCTCTCCTTCAGAGCCAGTCGCACTCACTGAGACGCCTCATGCATTTCCTAGGAAAGATGGTAGCAGCAATGGAGGCAGTCCCGTTCGCGCAGTTTCATCTGCGCCCTCTACAATGGGACATTCTACGCCAATGGGACGGGAAATCGACGTCCCTCGACAGGACTGTCTCCCTCTCTCAGACTGCCAAGGACTCTCTGCGTTGGTGGCTTCTCCCCACCTCATTGTCACAGGGAAAGTCGTTCCTTCCCCCGTCCTGGGCAGTGGTCACGACGGATGCGAGCCTATCAGGGTGGGGAGCGGTGTATCTCCACCACAGGGCTCAGGGGATGTGGACTCTGGAAGAGTCCACCCTGCAGATCAATGTTCTGGAAATCAGAGCAATCTATCTTGCCCTGCGAGCCTTCCAACAATGGCTGGAAGGCAAGCAGATTCGGATTCAGTCGGACAATTCCACGGCGGTGGCGTACATCAACCACCAAGGGGGAACACGCAGTCGCCAAGCTTTTCAAGAAGTCCAACGGATTTTGACGTGGGTGGAAAGCAGAGCGTCCACCATATCCGCAGTTCACATCCCAGGCGTGGAAAACTGGGAAGCAGACTTTCTCAGTCGCCAGGGCATGGACGCAGGAGAATGGTCCCTTCACCCGGACGTGTTTCAGCAGATCTGTTGCCGCTGGGGGACGCCGGACGTCGATCTGATGGCGTCACGACACAACAACAAGGTCCCAGTTTTCATGGCACGGTCTCACGATCACCGAGCACTGGCGGCAGACGCCTTGGTTCAGGATTGGTCGCAATTCCGACTCCCCTATGTGTTCCCACCTCTAGCATTGTTACCCAGAGTTCTCCGGAAAATCAGGTCCGACTGCCATCGAGCCATACTCGTCGCTCCAGATTGGCCAAGAAGGTCGTGGTACCCGGATCTGTGGCATCTCACGGTAGGCCAACCGTGGACACTACCAGACCGTCCAGATTTGCTGTCTCAAGGGCCGTTTTTCCATCTGAATTCTGCGGCCCTGAACCTGACTGTGTGGCCATTGAGTCCTGGATCCTAGCGGCCTCAGGTTTATCTCATGAAGTTGTTGCCACAATGAGACAGGCTAGAAAACCATCCTCAGCTAAGATCTATCACAGAACGTGGAAGATATTCTTAGCGTGGTGCGTGGCTCAAGGGTTTTCTCCCTGGCCATTTGCATTGCCAATTTTTCTTTCCTTCCTGCAGTCTGGGTTGGAAAAAGGTTTGTCGCTTAGCTCTCTTAAGGGTCAAGTCTCCGCGCTATCCGTATTCTTTCAGAAGCGCTTGGCACAGCTTTCTAAAGTACGCACGTTTCTCCAAGGAGTTTGTCATATCGTTCCTCCTTACAGACGGCCATTGGAACCCTGGGATCTGAACAAGGTTCTCATTGCTCTCCAGAAGCCGCCTTTCGAGCCTTTGAAAGAGGTTCCCCTTTCTCGTCTTTCACAAAAGGTAGTTTTTCTTGTGGCGGTCACGTCTCTTCGAAGAGTGTCCGAGCTAGCGGCGTTATCTTGCAAATCTCCCTTCCTGGTGTTTCACCAAGACAAGGTAGTACTGCGTCCAATTCCAGAGTTTTCTCCCAAGGTGGTTTCTTCCTTTCATCTCAATCAGGATATCACTTTACCATCTTTGTGTCCGCATCCAGTTCACCAATTTGAAAAGGGTTTACATCTGTTGGACCTGGTGAGAGCACTCAGGATTTACATTTCTCGCACGGCGGCTCTACGCCGTTCTGATGCGCTCTTTGTCCTAGTCGCTGGTCAGCATAAGGGATCGCAAGCTTCCAAATCCACCCTGGCGCGGTGGATCAAGGAACCAATTCTTCACACATACCGTTCTGCTGGGCTTCCGATTCCATCTGGACTGAAGGCCCATTCTACCAGAGCCGTGGGTGCGTCCTGGGCATTGCGGCATCAGGCTACGGCTCAGCAAGTGTGCCAGGCGGCTACCTGGTCGAGTCTGCACACGTTTACCAAACACTATCAAGTGCATACCTACGCTTCGGCAGATGCCAGCCTAGGTAGACAGGTCCTTCAGGCGGCGGTGGCCCACCTGTAGGAAGAGGCTGTCTGACAGCCCGTTCATGTGGTATCTTTTTACCCACCCAGGGACTGCTTTTGGACGTCCCACTGTCTGGGTCTCCCAATTAGGAGCGAAAAAGAAGAAGGGAATTTTGTTTACTTACCGTAAATTCCTTTTCTTCTAGCTCCAATTGGGAGACCCAGCACCCGCCCTATTTGTTCTTAGGGTTTCGTTTTTCGGGTGCACATGTTGTTCATGTTGTTTCTTAAGTTCTCCGATCATGTTATCGGATTGAATTTGTTTTTGAAACTGTTATTGGCTTTCCTCCTTCTTGCTTTGGTACTAAAACTGAGGAATCTGTACTCCTACGGGAGGGTGTATAGCCAGAAGGGGAGGGGCCTTACACTTTTAAGTGTAGTTCTTTGTGCGGCCTCCAGAGGGCAGTAGCTATACACCCCACTGTCTGGGTCTCCCAATTGGAGCTAGAAGAAAAGGAATTTACGGTAAGTAAACAAAATTCCCTTCTTCTTCTAGCTCTAATTGGGAGACCCAGCACCCGCCCCTGTTTTTTTGTGTACACATGTTGTTCATGTTGAATGGTTTCAGTTCTCCGATACTCCTTCGGATTGAAGTTACTTTAAACCAGTTTATAATTCTTTTTCCTCCTTCTTGCTTTTGCACTAAAACTGAGGAGCCCGTGGGAGCACGGGAGTGTATAGGCAGAAGGGGAGGGGCTTAACACTTTTGAGTGTAATACTTTGTGCGGCCTCCGGAGGCATAGCCTATACACCCAATTGTCTGGGTCTCCCAATTAGAGCTAGAAGAAAAGGAATTTACGGTAAGTAAACAAAATTCCCTTCGTCTGCGTGTGTGTGTGTCTGCGTGTGTGTGTGTCTGCGTGTGTGTGTGTCTGCGTGTGTGTGTCTGCGTGTGTGTGTCTGCGTGTGTGTGTCTGCGCGTGTGTGTCTGCGCGTGTGTGTCTGCGCGTGTGTCTGCGCGTGTGTCTGCGCGTGTGTGTCTGCGCGTGTGTGTCTGCGCGTGTGTGTCTGCGCGTGTGTGTCTGCGCGTGTGTGTCTGCGCGTGTGTGTCTGCGCGTGTGTGTCTGCGCGTGTGTGTCTGCGCGTTTGTGTATGCGCGTGTGTGTATGCGCGTGTGTGTATGTGCGCGCGTGTATGTGCGCGCGTATATAATGGATGTTAGGCAGAAGGATTGGATCAGCATCTCTTAGATGTAGCAGGTGTAACCCCCATGGAGCCAGCACAGGCCACCACTCCATTTGGATATGAAGCAATAACACCCCAATTTTTCTGTGATCTTGTTGATCTGATCACTGCAGCATATCACAGGTGTATGAAGAAGGGGGCGTCTTTGTATCCTGTCCTTGTGGGGGGCATCGGAGCAGCCTGTGCTGGATCCCAAGGGAACAGTTTATTTTATTTTATAACCCGTCCGCTCACTTTTTTTCTTTGTCATGCAGCCCAAGAAGAGCATTGGGGGAGTTGGTAAAAATAGGTCCAAATACGTAACCTATGTCCTCTGCTGGGGACATCCTTCCCCCTCCTGTCAGATGAAGAGATCCTGCAAAAGTCAATAGTGACTTTGCAGGACTGTGACCACGTATACATAGATTTGTGCACGGTAGCACCTTACCATCAGGGTCACTGCTAGGGGACGAGGGGGTCCTGATCTACTCAACTCCTTGTCATAACCCTTGCGTTATATATTTGAAAGGTTATTCCCTTCAATGGTTAAAAACACAAGCAACGTTTCAATTCACCGTTTATTAACATTTCTTTGTCGCTCCATTGGGAGACCCAGACAATTGGGTGTATAGCTTCTGCCTCCGGAGGCCACACAAAGTATTACACTTTAAAAAGTGTAACCCCTCCCCTCTGCCTATACACCCCCCGTGCATCACGGGCTCCTCAGTTTTATGCTTTGTGTTGAAGGAGGCACACATTCACTCATGCTCCCATTTTAGTCAGCAGCAGCTGCTGATTGTATCGGATGGAAGAAAAGAGGGCCTCTAACAGGGCCCCCGGCATCCTCCCTTCTCACCCCACTAAGTCGGCGGTGCTGTTAAGGTTGAGGTACCCATTGCGGGTACACAGGCCGGAGCCACATGCCGTTTTCCTTCCCCATCCCTTAGGGGCTCTGGGAGAAGTGGGATCCTATCCGGTCATCCAGGCACTGGGACCGGGCTCCCTCCGTAGCCCCTGTGGGATTCTGACGGACAGGAGACTGAGTATCATCAGGGACAGGGCCCTGCATCTACAGGTACTCTGTGTCCCCTTGGGGACGGTGCATGGAGCACCTTGGCCTCAGACGCTGCAGCGACTGCGGTGTTGGTATGAGACCGGGACTACCGCGCCGACCGCGCCTGCTTGCCGGCCGCGGTTTTAACTTTAGTCCCCGGATTTTGCGGCCTAGTGCATTAAACTCCCGCCCCCGGGCCTGCCAGTCAGGGGTAAGGGTGGGACGGTCGGTCTGACGCCGACAGTGAGGGCTGGAGCACACGTAGCTGTCCTCCGCCCCCCTCACTAATCACTCTGGGGCCAGATTCCCGCACTTTTGTAGTTACGCCCACGGCTCCCTCCTCCCCTGTGAACGCCGACAGCCATGTTTTAAGCACATTCTGCCGGTGGAGGACTTCTGGCTGCATCTCTGGGAGACCCGAGGCAGGGAATCTGGGGGCCACACACCGCTTGAGCGGTCACCCGGTGCTGGGCCCCATAGAGTGCCGAACTGTATATATATATATATATATATATATATTATATTTGTATACATTTTCTCGGTTCAGCTGTACTGTTAGCTTGTGGCTATATATCCCTCAGTGATCACTCTCCTGGGAGACAACAGCATGTCGTTCACAAGGAGCAAGGGTGCCAAGACACAGGGTTATTTTGCAACCTGTACCTCTTGTGCGGCTATGCTACCTGCAGGTTCCACCTACCCTCACTGTGTGCAATGCTCGGCCCCTGTGGCACTCGCTCAGCCGGAGCCTGGGGCACTGGTGGGACCCTCGGCCCAGGTAGAACCGCCGGTTTCCCCTGTCCAGGTGGCAGGGACAGAGTTTGCAGTTTTAGCTGAGAAACTCTGAGTCACTGTCACAATCCATGGCTCAGTCTATGGACAAATGGTCTGCTAAAATACTAGAAGCCTTGCAGTCCAGACCGGCCCTTACACAGGCCCCGGGCACTGCGGGATCGCCCCCAGGCCCCTCTCGGTCTGCGACGAAGCGTGCGCCTGTTGTGGCCTCTAGTTATTACGTGGAGGACTCCGGCACGGACCGCAGTCCCAGACCGGCTAAGCGGGCTCGATTAGAATCTTCCCCGACTTCATCACGCTGTTCGGGGTCTCAGCTTGAGGACTCTCTAGAGGATGAGGCGGAGGTCGCAGCCCAGGACTCTGACCCTGACGTTGCTCTCAATCTTGATACACCTGAAGGGGACGCCATAGTAAATGACCTTATAGCGTCCATCAACCAGGTGCTAGATCTTTCTCCTCCAACTCCACCTATAGAGGAGTCCGGCCGCACAGCAGGAGAAGCACCAGTTTAGGTTTCCCAAACGTACTCTGAGTGCTTTCTTCGATCACTCGAACTTCAGAGATGCTGTCCAGAAGCACAGGGCTTTCCCGGACAAGCGCTTTACTAAACGCCTTAATGACACACGTTACCCCTTCCCCTCTGACGTAGTTAAGGGTTGGGCTCAATGTCCCAAGGTGGATCCTCCAGTCTCTAGACTGGCGGCTAGATCCGTAGTGGCAGTGGCTGACGGTTCAACGCTCAAGGATGCCACGGACAGGCAGATAGAGCTCCTAATGAAATCCATCTATGAAGCCATAGGCGCGTCCTTTGCCCCAGCCTTTGCAGCAGTGTGGGCACTCCAGGCTATCTCAGCTTGTCTGTCTGAGATTAATGCGGTCACCTGTACCACGGCTCCGCAAGTAGCGTCTTTGACTTCTCAGGCGTCGGCATTTTCATCCTACGCCATGAATGCTGTCCTGGACTCGGCTAGCCGTACAGCGGTAGCATCCGCCAATTCGGTGGCAGTCCGCAGGGCCATGTGGCTACGCGAATGGAAGGCAGACTCTGCTTCCAAGAAGTTCTTGACCGGTTTGCCTTTTTCTGGCGACCGATTGTTTGGCGAACAATTGGATGAAATTATTAAGCAATCCAAGGGAAAGGACTCGTCCTTACCCCAGCCCAAACCAAAGAGACCTCAGCAACGAAAAATTCAAGCGAGGTTTCGGTCCTTTCGGCCCTCAGTCAGATCCCAATCCTCCTCGTCCAACAGGCCACAGAAGAGCCAGAGAAACTCTTCTGCATGGCGGTCTAAGTCACGTCCTCCAAAGACCGCCGGAGGCACCGTCTCCAAGGCGGCCTCATGACTTTCGGCCTCCCCAAACCGCATCCTCGGTCGGTGGCAGGCTCTCCCGCTTTTGCGACGCCTGGTGGCCACATGTCCAAGACCGATGGGTGAGGGACATTCTGTCTCACGGTTACAGGATAGAGTTCAGCTCTCGTCCTCCGACTCGTTTTTTCAGAACATCTCCGCCCCCACGAGCGAACCGTGGCACTTTTTCAGGCGGTGGACACTCTGGAGACAGAAGGAGTTGTGATCCCCGTTCCCCTTCAGGAACGGGGTCGCGGTTTTTACTCCAACCTGTTCGTGGTACCAAAAAAGGACGGTTCATTCCGTCCCGTTTTGGACCTCAAATTGCTCAACAGACATGTGAGAAACAGGCGGTTTCGCATGGAATCCCTCCGCTCTGTCATCGCTTCGATGTCCCAAGGGGACTTCCTAGCATCAATCGACATCAGGGATGCCTATCTCCATGTGCCGATCGCTCCAGAGCATCAACGCTTCCTGCGTTTCGCCATCGGGGACGAACACCTTCAGTTTGTGGCACTGCCTTTCGGCCTGGCGACAGCCCCACGGGTCTTTACCAAGGTCATGGCATCCGTTGTGGCAATCTCTCCTTCGGGCCCAGTCACACCCCTTGAGGCGCCTCATGCACTTCCTGGGGAAGATGGTGGCAGCAATGGAGGCAGTTCCCTTTGCGCAGTTTCATCTGCGTCCACTCCAATGGGACATTCTCCGCAAATGGGACAAGAGGTCGACGTCCTTAGACAGGAACGTCTCTCTTTCTCTGGCAGCCAAGACCTCTCTTCAGTGGTGGCTTCTTCCCACTTCCCTGTCGAAGGGAAAATCTTTCCTGCCCCCATCCTGGGCTGTGGTCACGACGGACGCGAGTCTGTCAGGGTGGGGAGCGGTTTTTCTCCACCACAAGGCTCAGGGAACCTGGACTCCGACGGAGTCCTCCCTTCAGATCAATGTTCTGGAGATAAGGGCAGTGTATCTAGCCCTAAAAGCGTTCCATCGGTGGCTGGAGGGCAGGCAGATCCGCATACAGTCGGACAACGCCACGGCGGTCGCGTACATCAACCACCAGGGCGGCACTCGCAGTCGTCAAGCCTTCCAAGAGGTTCGGCGGATTCTGCTGTGGGCGGAGGCCACAGCCTCCACCATCTCCGCGGTTCACATCCCGGGCGTAGAAAACTGGGAAGCAGACTTTCTCAGTCGCCAGGGCATGGACGCAGGGGAATGGTCTCTTCACCCGGACGTGTTTCAAGAGATCTGTTGCCGCTGGGGAACGCCGGACATCGATCTCATGGCGTCTCGGCACAACAACAAAGTCCCGGCATTCATGGCACGGTCTCAGGATCACAGAGCTCTGGCGGCGGACGCCTTAGTTCAGGATTGGTCGCAGTTTCGACTGCCTTATGTATTCCCTCCTCTGGCAATGCTGCCCAGAGTGTTGCGCAAGATCAGGTCCGACTGCCGCCGCGCCATCCTCGTCGCTCCAGACTGGCCGAGGAGGTCGTGGTACCCGGACCTGTGGCACCTCACGGTGGGTCAACCGTGGGCGCTCCCAGACCGACCAGACTTGCTGTCTCAAGGGCCATTTTTCCATCTGAATTCTGCGGCCCTCAACCTGACTGTGTGGCCATTGAGTCCTGGCTCCTATCGTCCTCGGGGTTATCTCAAGAGGTCATTGCCACTATGAGACAGGCCAGGAAACCAACGTCAGCCAAGATCTATCACAGGGCTTGGAGGATCTTCTTAGCCTGGTGCTCTGATAAGGGGTTTACCCCCTGGCCGTTTGCCTTACCCACTTTTCTTTCCTTCCTTCAATCCGGAATGGCCAAGGGTTTGTCTCTCGGCTCTCTCAAGGGACAAGTATCGGCGCTTTCCGTGTTTTTTCAAAAGCGTCTAGCCAGGCTTCCGCAGGTCCGCACGTTCCTGCAGGGAGTTTGCCACATAGTCCCACCTTACAAGCGGCCGCTGGAACCCTGGGATCTTAACAAGGTTCTACGGGCTCTTCAGAAACCACCTTTTGAGCCGCTGCGGGATGTCTCTCTATCACGTCTTTCTCAGAAGGTGGCCTTTCTAGTGGCAGTTACGTCACTCCGAAGAGTGTCAGAGCTTGCAGCGCTGTCATGCAAAGCCCCCTTCCTGGTATTTCACCAGGATAAGGTGGTTCTGCGTCCGGTCCCGGACTTTCTCCCCAAGGTGGTGTCCCCTTTTCATCTCAATCAGGATATCTCCTTACCTTCATTTTGCCCTCATCCGATTCACCAATGTGAAAAGGATTTGCACTTGTTAGATCTAGTGAGAGCACTCCGGATCTACGTGTCTCGCACGGCGCCACTGCGCCGTTCTGATGCACTCTTTGTCCTTGTCGCTGGCCAGCGTAAGGGTTCCCAGGCTTCCAAGTCAACCTTGGCTCGGTGGATCAAGGAACCGATTCTTGAAGCCTACCGTTCTTCTGGGCTTCCGATTCCTTCAGGGCTGAAAGCCCATTCTACCAGAGCCGTGGGTGCGTCCTGGGCATTGCGGCACCGGGCGACGGCTCAGCAGGTGTGTCAGGCAGCTACCTGGTCGAGTCTGCACACTTTCACGAAACACTATCAGGTGCATACCTATGCTTCGGCGGATGCCAGTCTAGGTAGGCAGGTCCTTCAGGCGGCGGTTGCCCACCTGTAAGAGGAGGGCCGTTGTCGGCTCTTTTTATCGGGGTATTCTTTTACCCACCCAGGGACTGCTTTTGGACGTCCCAATTGTCTGGGTCTCCCAATGGAGCGACAAAGAAGAAGGGAATTTTGTTTACTTACCGTAAATTCCTTTTCTTCTAGCTCCTATTGGGAGACCCAGCACCCGCCCCTGTTCCCTTCGGGCTGTTTGTTCTTTTGTGTACACATGTTGTTCATGTTGAATTGTTCTTTTGGTTCATGGTTTTCAGTTCTCCGAACATCCTTCGGATTGAATTTACCTTAGACCAATTTATAAGTTTCCTCCTTCCTGCTTTTGCACCAAAACTGAGGAGCCCGTGATGCACGGGGGGGTGTATAGGCAGAGGGGAGGGGTTACACTTTTTAAAGTGTAATACTTTGTGTGGCCTCCGGAGGCAGAAGCTATACACCCAATTGTCTGGGTCTCCCAATAGGAGCTAGAAGAAAAGGAATTTACGGTAAGTAAACAAAATTCCCTTCTTTCCCCCGTTCTCAGCCAGCTTTGCATCTTTATTTTGTATTAACTGCTTGTTTCCATACATCAGCATTGTTGTGAGCGCACACATTTCAGGCCAGAGGCGCAACAATCTCAGAAGTTTACTCCAGAAAATGAGACTAAACCTATGGTCCATTTTGTATCAAGATTAATTTATATTGAATTCAGCTTTCTGTTTTGTCCTCCACTTTCAGAAAATGGGACGTGAGCAATTATTTAAGAACACCTTCCAAGGAATCTACTCTGACCAAAAGATCTGCAAGGATTGTCCGCACCGGTGAGTGCTGGGAATACACGCTGCAAATTGTAAATCCATCAACCTGCATTGTACGGCAAAGTGTCCTTCAATCCGGCCTCATCATGTGCTGATTATATGTGTTCTAGATATGAGCGAGAAGAAGCATTTATGGCTCTGAATTTAGGGGTAACCTCCTGCCAGAGCCTTGAAATTTCCCTAGATCAGTTTGTGAGAGGAGAGGTGCTCGAGGGGAGCAATGCGTATTACTGTGAGAAGTGCAAAGAAAAGGTGAGTGCCAGATGATGAAGAAATGCATTGCTTTGTAATTAATGCAATGTAATCTCTACTAATATTTCCCAGAGCTTTGCTGCTGGTGCAGTTACAGTGTACATACATTACATTACTAGTCCTACATTATACTCCAGAGCTGCACTCACTATTCTGCTGGTGCAGTCACTATGTACATACATTACATTACTGATCCTGTACTGATCCTGACTTACCTCCTGTATTATCCTCCAGAGCTGCACTTACTATTCTGCTGGTGCAGTCACTGTGTACATACATTACATTACTGATCCTGTACTGATCCTGAGTTACCTCCTGTATTATACTCCAGAGCTGCACTCACTATTCTGCTGGTGCAGTCACTGTGTACATACATTACATTACTGATCCTGTACTGATCCTGAGTTACCTCCTGTATTATCCTCCAGAGCTGCACTCTCTATTCTGCTGGTGCAGTCACTATGTACATACATTACATTACTGATCCTGTACTGATCCTGAGTTACCTACTGTATTATCCTCCAGAGCTGCACTCACTATTCTGCTGGTGCAGTCACTGTGTACATACATTATATTACTGATCCTGAGTTATATCCTGTATTATAGTCCAGAGCTGCATTCACTATTCTGCTGGTGCAGTCACTGTGTACATACATTATATTACTGATCCTGAGTTATATCCTGTATTATACTCCAGAGCTGCACTCACTATTCTGCTGATGCAGTCACTGTGTACATCCATTACATTACTTATCCTGTACTGATCCTGAGTTACATCCTGTATTATACTCCAGAGCTGCACTCACTATTCTGCTGCTGCAGTCACTGTGTACATACAATATATTACAGATCCTGAGTTACCTCCTGTATTATACTCCAGAGCTGCACTCACTATTCTGCTGGTGCAGTCATTGTGTACATACATTACATTACTTATCCTGTACTGATTCTAAGTTACATCCTGTATTATTCTCCAGAGCTGCACTCATGATTCTGCTTATGTAGTCACTGTGTACATACATTACTATATGATCTCAAGCTATTATTCAAATTGAACAATTTGTGCAGTTTTCACCATATTGCTGTCCTTGGTTCAATTTTATTTTTTTTTTTCCAGAGGACAACCGTGAAGAGAACGTGCATCAAGTCTTTGCCCAGTGTCCTCGTCATTCATCTGATGAGGTTCGGATTTGACTGGGAGAGTGGACGCTCCATTAAGTATGATGAACAGATCAAGGTTAGATGCAGTGCGGGCACCATGAGTGTCCCGGATGCAGTTGGAGCATTCGGCGCTGACTGTTCTCCTTTCTTTCTTTCCTTCTTGCTTTCTTCCTTTCTTTCTTGCTTACTTTCCTTTTTCTAGTTCCCTTGGTTGCTAAACATGGAGCCGTACACAGTTTCCGGGATGGCCCGTCAGGATTCCTCCTCAGAGGTGGGCGACAACGGGAGACATTCAGACCCCAGCGGAGGCTCTCCACGAAAGAAAGTGGCCCCCACGGAAAACTACGAGCTGGTCGGAGTGATTGTGCACAGCGGTCAGGCTCACGCCGGGCACTATTACTCCTTCATTAAAGATCGCAGGTAAATGTATACAGGGCTCATATGAAAACCCGGGAATTACTGCGGCATCAGCACCTCATCACTTCTTATATCTCGGCGCAGGTGCTGCGGAAAAAGCAAATGGTACAAGTTCAATGACACCGTGGTGGAGGAGTTCGACCTGAATGATGAGACCATAGAGTATGAATGCTTCGGGGGGGAGTACAGACCCAAAGTTTACGATCAGTGTAAGTTACTGGTCCCATAATGTCCACGGTGTGTTGGCATACCGGGCATGCGGTTAATGGCATTCTTTTTTTCTCTTCAGCCAACCCTTACCCGGATGTGCGCCGGCGCTACTGGAACGCCTACATGCTTTTCTACCAACGCGTTTCAGACCAGAACTCACCAGTTTTACCAAAGAAGAGCCGAGTCAGCGTGGTTCGCCAAGAGGCCGAGGATCTGACGCTGTGAGTAGTTACCCTCCGCAGAAAGGTTTTATCAAAGGGTGATTTCTGCTGCAATGGGGCAAAACACACACAACTCGTAGAGTGCAGAATTTCGTGTCCATGTTTGAGCCAAAGCCGGACGTAGATCGAGCAAAAAGGGGTATACATTCTTCCCCTGCACATCTAATCCTGGCTTTGGATCATCACAATCTCTGTGTGTGATTCCAGGCGAAGGAAAGGCTCACGTGATCTTATCGGAAGCCATTCCCTGCCGGATCTGAACTAATCGCGTCATAGGACAACGTGATACAATCCGTTCAGGTCTCGTAATATAGACGAGAACATACGGCTGCGATATGGTCACGTGATCCTTCCCTATAGGATTTGCCGGGTGTTTCTTTTGGATGAAATATTATGTGACGGCTGTCCGGCTTTCTAGGTCTGCACCATCATCTCCTGATGTTTCACCCCAGTCCTCGCCTCGGCCGCACCGAAGCAATGACCGCCTCTCTATATTAACCAAGCTGGTGAGAAAGGGGGAGAAAAAAGGTCTGTTTGTGGAGAAGATGCCCCTTCGGATATACCAGGTATGGCAGCTTTCTTGTTCTTTGCAAGGTGTGTTACCGTTTCTAGATGCAGAAACCCAAATCTAAGGCTGTGTGCGCACGTTGCGTAAACACATGCACTCTGCGTCCCCAGCAAAATCTATGAGAGTTTTGCAAAATCCATGCGCATGTTGCGTTTTAGAACGCAGCGTTTTGGATGCTGACATTTTTTGCGAAATCGCTGCGTTCTAAAAAGCAACATGTCACTTTTGTGCGTTTTGGATGCTTTTCCCTCTCTGTCTATGGCAGAGCAAGCCTCCAGAGCGCATGAATTCTGCATTCACAATGCATCTAAAATGCTGCTTTCTTTGTCGCTCCATTGGGAGACCCAGACAATTGGGTGTATAGCTTCTGCCTCCGGAGGCCACACAAAGTATTACACTTAAAAGTGTAAAGCCCCTCCCCTTCTGCCTATACACCCCCCGTGCCTCACGGGCTCCTCAGTTTTTATGCTTTGTGCGAAGGAGGCTGACATCCACGCATAGCTCCACATCTTAGTCAGCAGCAGCTGCTGACTATGTCGGATGGAAGAAAAGAGGGCCCATATAGGGCCCCCAGCATGCTCCCTTCTCACCCCACTCTGGTCGGCGGTGCTGTTAAGGATGAGGTACCCATTGCGGGTACATAGGCAGGAGCCACATGCTGTTTTCCTTCCCCATCCCTTAATGGGCTCTGGGTGAAGTGGGATCCTAATCGGTCTCCAGGCACTGAGGCCGTGCTCCCTCCGCAGCCCCTGGGGAATCTGCTGGACAGGAGCCGAGTATCGTCAGGGACAAGGCCCTGCTACTGTGAGGTACTCTGTATCCCCGTGGGGACCGCGCATGGAGCGCTGGTGCCATATACACTGCAGCACTGCTGGGTGTGTTAGTGCGCCGGGGACAACCGCGCAGGCCGCGCTGTGAGGTACTGTGTCCCCGTGGGGACCGCGCATGGAGCGCTGGTACCATATACACTGCAGCACTGCTGGGTGTGTTAGTGCGCCGGGGACTACCGCGCCGGCCGCGCTTATATGCCGGCCGCGCTTATAACTTTAGTCCCCGGCTTTTGCGGCCTAGTAGCGCATATTCCCGCCCCCAGGCCTGTCAGTCAGGGGAAGGGCGGGACGCTGCACAGAACGTCAGCGCTGAGGGCTGGAGCATACTCTGTATCCTCCTCCCCCCTCATTCAGCTCAGTGGGGCTCCAGATTCCCGCACTTTCTAGGGCACGCCCACGGCCCCCTCCTCCCCACAGAACGCCGGCAGCCATTCCTGTCAGCTCTTCTGACGCTGGAGAGGAGAGAAAGCTCTGGGAGGCCCAGGCAGGGAAGCTGGTGATCACACACCCGGACGTGTTTCAGGAGATCTGTTGCCGCTGGGGGATGCCGGACGTCGACCTAATGGCGTCCCGGCACAACAACAAGGTCCCAACATTCATGGCACGGTCTCAAGATCACAGAGCTCTGGCGGCAGACGCCTTAGTTCAGGATTGGTCGCAGTTTCAACTCCCTTATGTGTTTCCCCCTCTGGCACTGTTGCCCAGAGTGTTACGCAAGATCAGGTCCGACTGCCGCCGCGCCATCCTCGTCGCGCCAGACTGGCCGAGGAGGTCGTGGTACCCGGATCTGTGGCATCTCACGGTGGGCCAACCGTGGGCACTACCAGACCGACCAGACTTGCTGTCTCAAGGGCCGTTTTTCCATCTGAATTCTGCGGCCCTCAACCTGACTGTGTGGCCATTGAGTCCTGGATCCTAGCGTCTTCAGGGTTATCTCAAGAGGTCATTGCCACTATGAGACAGGCTAGGAAACCAACGTCCGCCAAGATCTACCACAGGACGTGGAGGATATTCCTATCTTGGTGCTCTGATCAGGGTGTTTCTCCCTGGCCATTTGCCTTGCCCACTTTTCTTTCCTTCCTTCAATCCGGATTGGAAAAAGGGTTGTCGCTCGGCTCTCTTAAGGGACAAGTCTCAGCGCTCTCTGTGTTTTTTCAGAAGCGCCTAGCCAGACTTCCACAGGTACGCACGTTCCTGCAGGGGGTTTGTCACATAGTCCCTCCTTACAAGCGGCCGTTAGAACCCTGGGATCTGAACAGGGTGCTGATGGCTCTTCAGAAGCCACCGTTCGAGCCAATGAGAGATATTTCTCTCTCACGCCTTTCGCAGAAAGTGGTCTTCCTAGTAGCAGTCACATCACTTCGGAGAGTGTCGGAGCTAGCGGCGCTGTCATGCAAAGCCCCTTTCCTGGTGTTTCACCAGGACAAGGTGGTTCTGCGCCCGGTACCGGAATTTCTCCCTAAGGTGGTATCCCCCTTTCATCTCAATCAGGATATCTCCTTACCCTCTTTTTGTCCTCATCCAGTTCATCAGTGTGAAAAGGATTTGCACTCGTTAGATCTGGTGAGAGCACTCAGACTCTACATTTCTCGTACGGCGCCCCTGCGCCGCTCGGATGCGCTCTTTGTCCTTGTCGCTGGCCAGCGTAAAGGGTCACAAGCTTCCAAATCAACCCTGGCTCGGTGGATCAAGGAACCAATTCTTGAAGCTTACCGATCTTCTGGGCTTCCGGTTCCCTCAGGGCTGAAAGCCCATTCTACCAGAGCTGTGGGTGCGTCCTGGGCTTTGCGGCACCAGGCTACGGCTCAGCAGCTGTGTCAGGCGGCTACCTGGTCGAGCCTGCACACTTTCACGAAACACTATCAGGTGCATACCTATGCTTCGGCGGATGCCAGCCTAGGTAGGCAAGTCCTTCAGGCGGCGGTTGCCCACCTGTAGGAAAGGGCCGTTTTACGGCTCTATTACGAGGTATTATTTTACCCACCCAGGGACTGCTTTTGGACGTCCCAATTGTCTGGGTCTCCCAATGGAGCGACAAAGAAGAAGGGAATTTTGTTTACTTACCGTAAATTCCTTTTCTTCTAGCTCCAATTGGGAGACCCAGCACCCGCCCCTGTGCCCTTCGGGCTGTTGTTCTTTGTGTACACATGTTGTTCATGTTGAATGGTTTCAGTTCTCCGAAATTCCTTCGGATTGAATTTACTTTAAACCAATTTATAACTTTTCCTCCTTCTTGCTTTTGCACCAAAACTGAGGAGCCCGTGATGCACGGGGGGTGTATAGGCAGAAGGGGAGGGGCTTTACACTTTTAAGTGTAATACTTTGTGTGGCCTCCGGAGGCAGAAGCTATACACCCAATTGTCTGGGTCTCCCAATTGGAGCTAGAAGAAAAGGAATTTACGGTAAGTAAACAAAATTCCCTTCTTTCTGCTGCGTTTTGAAACGCACATGCAGTGACAAAACGCTGCGGAATATTTGTCACGGCAGAATGCAGACGTGCGCACATAGCCTAAAGGGGGCTTTACACGCAGCGATGTCGCTGGTGAAAGCACCCACCCCCGTCAGTTGTGCGTCACGGGCAAATCGCTGCCCGTGGTGCACAACATCGCTAGGCCTCGTCACACGGACATACCTGCCTAGCGACATCGCTGTGGCCGGCGAACTGCCTCCTTTCTAAGGGGGCGGTTCGTGCGGCATCACAGCAACGTCACACGGCAGCCGTCCAATAGAAGCAGAGGGGCGGAGAGCAGCGGAAAGAAAGTGACGCCCACCTCGTTGCCGGAGGACGCAGGTACGGTGTTTTTTGTCGTTCCTGCGGTATCACACGTAGCGATGTGTGCTGCCTCAGGAACGACCAACAACCTGCGTCCAGCACCATCAACGATATTTGGGATTAGAACGACGTGTCAATGATCAACGATAAGGTGAGTATTTTTGATCGTTACCAGTCGTTCGTACGTCGCTAACGAGAACGGATGTGCATCACGAATTCCATGACCGTTAGCGATGTCGTTGCGCGTGGAACGGGGCCTTTAGAGCAGATGAAAGCAGAAATGTAGGTGCATGGATTATAAAACTGTCGGACCTGTCCCTCAAAAAAAAAAAAAAAGGGGGACACATTGTAGAGGTGACATTTGGGTATATGACACTAATAAGATTTCTTTATCACTTCATTGGGGGACACCGCACTTGTGGTCTCCTTTGTCCCCCAATGAAGACTCCAAGAAAAAGATCTTATGGTGAGTACCCAACATCTTCTTTCTTTATCGTTCCTTTGGGAGACCCAGACCATGGGTGTTTAGCTTCTGCCTCCGGAGGACACACAAAGTACTACACTTAAAAGTGTAGCTCCTCCCTCTGAGCTTATACACGCCCTGATGAGCAGACTCAGCCAGTTTATCGCTTTGTGTTCAGGAGGCATACATCCACACATGCATTCTCATCTGATTTCTTTGATTTTTGGAAAGAGTTTGAAGAAAAGCGGGTCCAGTCTGGACTCCCGGCATGTCCCTTCTCACCCCACTGTGTCGGCGGTGTTGTTAAGGTTGATTTCCAAGGCTGGAGCCTTACATGCCGCGCTCCTTCACCATCTCTCATGGGCTCTGGCTTGAAGTGGGAGCCAGCACGGTCTCCATGCCTAGCAGGAGACCGGTCTCCATCCGCAGCCCTTCAGGACCCTGCTGGACCGGAGCACTCATCCCCAGGGACCTGGCCCTGCGTCTCGGCAGCTAAGTACCTGAGACGTTTATGTTGGGGGTCCCTGTGCTTTATTGTTTGGGGGAGAGTGTATTTGCTGTGTGTTTTTGACATTTCCGGCGGGTTCTCTAGCTGTCGCACGAGAACCGCGCCGATGGTGCCTGCTCGTCGGCTACGCCGCTCATATTTAGGCCCCGGCTTCGCCGGAGGCCTAGTTTCTGTTTCACTGCCCTCGCATGTCACTCATACAGAGGGACAGGCTCGGCTCCGCCCGGCGGCCGTTCTGCACAGGGGAGGGACACTCCCCACTGCTGTGCGTGTCCCCTCCCCTGTAGGTCTCTATGGCCCTCCAGATCCCGCTCTCAGAGCAAAGTCCCGCCCCCTCTCTTCGCTCCGGCGGCCATTTTCTCAGAGATTCACTCAGACGCTGGTCTGCGCTCTGCATCCCTGCTGGGTTCTGTGTTTGGAGGTCAGGTCTTTGGGATCTGGAGGGCACACAAACCGCTTCAGCAGTCTGGTAAGCCACAACCTCTGGTTGTGGACCTCTGTATATACTCTCTGTGGTTCATTCTCTTGCAGAGCCCCCACTCCAGCAGCATGTCTCACACGAGGAGCAAGGCTCCAAAGCTGTATTCAGTATGCACTGCATGTAAGCTCCTGCTGCCTGAACCGAGCACCTATCCGCATTGTGATGCCTGCTCTAACCTGGCGGTGCCTCAGCCTGGAGTCTCACCCCCAGTGGTCTCTCAGGCTGCTCCTGTGGCTGAACCCCCGGCTTGGGTAGAATCCTTAACCAGGTCTATCTCCCAGTCTTTTGCCGACTCCATGGGACAGCTGTCCTGGACTTTGCTGAACATGCATCAGCCCCCTTCACAGGGTGCCTCTGCTGCTAGGTCTCTCTCAGCGGAGCTCACAGAGGATTCATCATCTGGTCCCAGACCCCGTCCTCCTAAGAAGAGACGCAGGGTCCCCTCTCCCTCCTCCTCCCGCGGCTCTGATTCAGGAGCTGACTCGCAGGATGAGGAGGATGCCTTTACGGGGGGCTCAGAGGTTAACTCCATGTACCCCATTGATCTGTCCGAAAGTGACTCAGATGTTAAGTGATTTGATTGCGTCCATTAATTCTGTACTGGACCTCAATCCGCCAGTATCAGAGGAGCAACCCTCTCTGGCAGAAAAGCACCAGTTTACCTCGCCTAAGAGAGCAAAGAGTGTGTTCTTTAACCACTCCAGTTTTCAGGCCGCTGTGACCAAGCCCAGGGCCTGTCCTGACAAACGCTTCCCAAAGCGTGGTTCTGATGACCGCTTTCCCTTTCCACCTGAGGTGGTCAAGGAGTGGGCTCATTCCCCAAAGGTAGACCCCCCGGTGTCTAGACTCTCAGCCCGGACCGTTGTGTCGGTGGCTGATGGCACCTCCCTTAAGGATTCCACTGACCGCCAGATTGACCTTCTGGCCAAATCCGTATATGAGGCGGCAGGGGCCTCGTTCTCCCCGACTTTTGCAGCAGTGTGGGCTCTCAAAGCCATCTCTGCTTCTCTAGAGGAGATGCATTCCCTCGCCAGGGAATCTATGCCCGAAATGGTTACCTTAACTTCCCAAGCTTCAGCTTTTTCATCCTATGCCTTGTCTGCCATGCTGGAAGCTTCTCACCGCACTGCAGTGGCTTCGGCTAATTCCCTCGCTATCCGCAGGATCTTGTGGCTTCGAGAGTGGAAGGCAGATGCTTCTTCAAAGAAGTACCTTGCTGGGCTCCCTTTTGCTGGGTCCCGGCTGTTCGGTGAACAGCTGGATGAAATTATTAAGGAAGCTACTGGCGGGAAGAGTACTTCCATGTCACAAACCAAAACCAGGAAACCTGCCCAGGGTAGGAACCAGTCGAGGTTTCGTTCCTTTCGTTCCTCCAACTGGTCGTCCTCTAAGCCCTCGGCCTCGTCCACTAACTCAGCCAAGGACCAGAAATCCAACTGGTGCCCAAAAGCGCGTCCACAGAAGACCGCAGGAGGTGCTGCCGCTAAGGCAGCCTCCTCGTGACTATCTGTCCGCGTCAGCAACGTCCTTAGTCGGTGGCAGGCTCTCCCATTTTGGCGACGCGTGGTTTCAACACGTCTCCAATCAGTGGGTGAGGGATATCATCTCCCACGGCTACAGGATAGAATTCTCTTCCAGCCCGCCAAACAGATTTTTTCTGTCAACTCCCCCCTGCTCCAAGGCCGCCGCCTTCTCACAGGCCGTGGCATCCTTGCAGGCCAACGGAGTAATTGTACCGGTTCCCGCCCGGGAACGGTTCCGAGGTTTCTACTCAAATCTCTTCCTAGTCCCCAAAAAGGACGGTTCCTTCCGGCCCATCCTGGATCTGAAGCTTCTCAACAAGCATGTTCGGGTGCGGCACTTTCGCATGGAGTCTCATTGCTTCAATGACCCAAGGGGATTTCCTGGCATCCATCGACATCAGAGATGCCTATTTGCATGTGCCAATTGCAGTTTCACACCAGCGTTGGTTACGTTTTGCAATCGGAGAAGATCATTTCCAATTCGTGGTTCTCCCCTTCGGGTTGGCCACAGCTCCTCGGGTATTCACCAAGGTCATGGCAGCAGTGATTGCGGTCCTGCACCTACAGGGGTTGGCAGTGATTCCTTACCTGGACGACCTTCTAGTCAAGGCTTCATCCAGCGCGGACTGTCAGCGGAGTGTCTCGCCACTCTAGCCCAATTCGGGTGGCTTGTCAATCTTCCCAAATCCACTCTGACTCCGACCCAGAGTCTCACGTACCTATGGATACAGTTCGAGACTTTGCCGGCACTTGTGAAGTTGCCCTTAGTCAAACAGCAGTCCCTCCAACTGGCGGTGCGCTCTCTGCTGAGGCCCCGCCGTTATTCCCTCAGGCGCCTGATGCAGGTGCTGGGTCAAATAGTGGCATCAATGGAGGCTGTTCCCTTTGCCCAGTTCCATCTGCGTCCCCTGCAGCTGGACATTCTCCGCTGCTGGGACAAGCGGCCTTCCTCCTTACACAGGTTAGTGGCTCTGTCGCCACAGACCAGGAGCTCTCTTCAGTGGTGGCTTCGGCCCCTCTCTCTGTCCCAGGGGCGCTCCTTTCTGGCCCCGTCCTGGGTGATCCTCACCACGGATGCCAGTCTATCCGGCTGGGGAGCGGTATGTCTCCACCACAGAGCGCAGGGCACTTGGACTCCGTCCGAGTCAGCCCTTTCGATCAATGTGCTGGAAACCAGAGCCGTGCTTCTGGCTCTCCTAGCTTTTCACCACCTGTTGGCGGGCAGGCACATCCGAGCCCAGTCAGACAACGCTACAGCGGTTGCCTACATCAATCACCAAGGCGGGACACGCAGCCGCCTGGCAATGTTGGAGGTACAACGCATCCTTCAATGGTCTGAGGACTCCAAGTCCACCATATCCGCAGTCCACATCCCAGGTGTGGAAAACTGGGAGGCAGATTATCTCAGCCGTCAAACCGTGGACAGTGGCGAGTGGTCCCTGCACCCGGCAGTGTTTCAGTCAATCTGCCGCAAATGGGGCACTCCGGACGTGGACCTAATGGCATCCCGTCACAACAACAAGGTTCCTGTTTACGTGGCTCGCTCCCACGATCCTCAGGCATTCGCCGCGGACGCTCTGGTTCAAGACTGGTCCCAGTTTCGTCTGTCCTACGTGTTTCCCCCTCTAGCTCTCTTGCCCAGAGTCCTGCGCAAGATCAGAATGGAGGGCCGTCGAGTCATCCTCATTGCTCCGGACTGGCCCAGGCGAGCTTGGTACCCAGACTTGCTCCATCTGTCCGTAGAGGTGCCGTGGCATCTCCCGGACCGTCCAGACCTTCTCTCACAAGGTCCGTTTTTCCGCCTGAATTCTGCGGCTCTCAAATTGACGTCGTGGCTCTTGAGTCCTGGATCTTGACAGCTTCTGGTATTCCTCCGGAAGTCATCTCCACTATGACTCAGGCCCGTAAGTCTTCCTCCGCCAAGATCTATCACAGGACTTGGAAAATTTTCCTGTCCTGGTGTCGCTCTTCCGGCCATCCTCCTTGGCCATTCTCCTTGCCGACACTTCTGTTTTTTCTACAGTCCGGTCTGCAGCTAGGACTGTCCCTCAACTCTCTCAAGGGACAAGTCTCAGCTCTGTCAGTGCTGTTCCAGCGGCGTCTCGCCCGGCTGGCTCAGGTCCGCACCTTCATGCAGGGCGCGTCTCACATCATTCCGCCTTACCGGCGGCCCTTGGATCCCTGGGACCTTAATTTGGTTCTCACGGTTTTGCAGAAACCCCCCTTTGAGCCTCTTAGGGAGGTTTCTTTGTTTAGTCTTTCACAGAAAGTGGCCTTTCTGGTGGCCATAACTTCCCTCAGGAGAGTCTCCGATTTGGCTGCGCTCTCTTCGGAGTCACCTTTTTTGGTTTTTCATCAAGACAAGGTGGTTCTCCGTCCGACTCCGGACTTTCTTCCTAAGGTGGTCTCTCCTTTCCACCTTAACCAGGACATTACTCTACCTTCCTTTTGTCCGGCTCCTGTTCATCGCTTTGAAAAAGTGCTGCATTCTCTGGATCTGGTGCGTGCTCTCCGGATTTATGTGTCTCGCACCGCTGCTCTTAGGCGGTGCACCTCTCTTTTTGTGCTAACCACAGGTCGGCGCAAGGGTCTCTCTGCTTCTAAGCCGACCTTAGCCCGTTGGATTAGGTCGGCCATTTCGGACGCCTACCAGTGTTCTCAGGTGCCTCCCCCGCCCGGGGATCAAGGCACACTCGACCAGAGCTGCAGGTGCCTCTTGGGCTTTCAGGCACCAGGCTACGGCTCAACAAGTCTGTCAGGCTGCCACTTGGGCTAGCCTGCATACCTTTTCAAAGCACTACCAAGTGCATGCTCATGCTTCGGCAGATGCGAGCTTGGGCAGACGCATCCTTCAGGCGGCTGTCGCCCATTTGTGAAGTTAGGTTTCGCCTACTTCTTAGTTTTTCTGTTTATTTCCCACCCAGGGACTGCTTTGGAACGTCCCATGGTCTGGGTCTCCCAAAGGAACGATAAAGAAAAAGAGAATTTTGTTTACTTACCGTAAATTCTTTTTCTTATAGTTCCGACATGGGAGACCCAGCACCCTCCCTGTTGCCTGTTGGCAATTTCTTGTTCCTCGTGTTATCACCGGCTGTTGTCGTGGACAGAGTCTCCGGTTGTTCCGGTTCTTGCTCGGTTTTACTTGTGGGTGGATGTCCTCCTTCAGCTTTTGCACTAAACTGGCTGGGACTGGCTCATCAGGGGGTGTATAAGCTCAGAGGGAGGAGCTACACTTTTAAGTGTAGTACTTTGTGTGTCCTCCGGAGGCAGAAGCTAAACACCCATGGTCTGGGTCTCGCAATACGGAACTATAAGAAAAAGAATTTACGGTAAGTAACAAAATTCTCTTTTTTTACAAGTCTGGAGGGACCTTGTATTAGGAGCTCCCCGTGGTATTTGTGCTCTTTACCTGGTTATCTACAGTTGCTGCATTATATTTGCAGATGGTGAGAGATGAAAATCTGAAGTTTATGAAGAATCGGGATGTTTACAACAGCGACTACTTCAGTTTTGTGCTCTCCCTGGCGTCGGTGAATGCAGTAAGTAGCACATGACATGGGTTTATTTTTTTATTAGGACGTGTGATTGCAGAGTTTCACCATTTTCTCTGCCCCTCCAGACAAAGCTCAAGCATCCGAACTACCCCTCAATGGCCAAGGTCGGGGCACAGCTGGCCGTCCATTTCCTCTTTCACACCTATCTGCGGACAAAGCGGAAACTCAGGTAAAGCATGACATCCCGCCTGTTGTCAATGGGGCCACTAAATTAAAAAAAAAGTTTCCGTTCACTGACAGCAAGCAAGATATTTAATAAAAGAACAATTCATCTCCTTTTCCGGTCGTGTCATATTGTGACTTGTCTGTTTGTCCATTCTTTGGATCATGCAGAATTTTGTGTGTTCTGGTTGCAGGGTTGACACAGAGGAGTGGATTGCGACCATCGAGGCCTTAGTTTCGAAAAGCTGTGAAGCCTGCCAGTGGCTCGTGGAATATTTAGTTGGGTCAGAAGGCAGAGAACTCGTCAAGTTAGTGTCAAGGGATTTTTTTTTTTTTTTTTTTTTTTTTTTTTTTACAGTCAACCTGGTGCCTACTTTTTATTACAGAGATACTTGAATGGGCTTAGAGATAAATGTTGCTTGTCCTGAGCCACCACTAGGGGGAGCTGACTGTAGTGCAATATATATAGTGAGCTCCCCCTAGTGGTGTCTGCAGGCAGTGTGTAGCGTTGCTATAGATACATGCATATTTTCTGTACCTCTGATGGCCGCGTTGATCCATTACAGGGTTTTTCTCCTTGAGTGCTGTGTCCGAGAGGTCAGATTCGCTGTAGCCACTATTCTAGAAAAGACACTAGATGGCGCTTTACTTTACAGAGACAAGGTAATAGAAGGGGTATTATGCACTCTCGGGGAGGGGGGGGGTATTAAAGACCCTAAAACCCCATCCTTACATCTGTATGTGGTGCTGCAGGTTAATGGGGTCCACCTGCTGATCGAGATGCTGCTCGGTCTGCTGGACAAGGACGTACCCGAGAACTGCAAGAACTGCGCCCAGTACTTCATCCTCTTCAACAACTTTGTACAAAAGGTAATTTGTAAAAGTCATTGCACCCCATGCCCACAATGAAGCATGACGGCGCTTACATGGAAATCACAAAACTGTAAATAACCCTCCGTTCTTCTGTAAATCTGTACATGTAATAAGTGTCTAATCCGCGAATCTCCCACATTCAGCAGGGGGTGCGCGCGGTGGAGCTGCTACTGAAATATTCTGCTCTGCGACATTTTATCAACTTTTTGCTCGGCCCCAATCGCAAGAACAACCAGGTAACCAGACGTCGTGTTCCTGCATAAAGCAGCCTTGTGTTACTTGCCTGATGTGTGCACAGCGTCCTATTACCTGGCTGCTTCTGATACAAACCTATCATTACATGCGTTTCCAGAATCGCCGCTGGAGCCCGGCACAAGCTCGCGAGTTCGGCTTCTTGCACAATACAATAGCACTTCTGGTTCTACATTCTGACATTTCTCCACATCGAACCATAGGTAAGAACTATTTTTTGCACACTTTTATTGTAATCTACATGAAGAGATTCCTTCTGGTTCACATCACATACTGATCCTGAGTTTTATCCTGTATTATACTCCAGAGCTGCACTCACTATTCTGCTGGTGCAGTCACTGTGTACATACATTACATTACTTATCCTGTACTGACCCTGAGTTACATCCTGTATTATACTCCAGAGCTGCACTCACTATTCTGCTGGTGTAGTCACTGTGTACATACATTACATTACTTATCCTGTACTGATCCTGAGTTACATCCTGTATTATACTCCAGAGCTGCACTCACTATTCTGCTGGTGTAGTCACTGTGTACATACATTACATTACTTATCCTGTACTGATCCTGAGTTACATCCTGTATTCTACTCCAGAGCTGCACTCACTATTCTGCTGGTGTAGTCACTGTGTACATACATTACATTACTTATCCTGTACTGATCCTGAGTTACATCCTGTATTATACTCCAGAGCTGCACTCACTATTCTGCTGGTGCAGTCACTGTGTACATACATTAAATTACTTATCCTGTACTGATCCTGAGTTACATCCTGTATTATACTCCAGAGCTGCACTCACTATTCTGCTGGTGCAGTCACTGTGTACATACATTAAATTACTGATCCTGTACTGATCCTGAGTTACATCCTGTATTATATTCCAGAGCTGCACTCACTATTCTGCTGGTGCAGTCACTGTGTACATACATTACATTACTGATCCTGAGTTACATCCTGTGTTATACTCCAGAGCTGCACTCACTATTCTGCTGGTGCAGTCACTGTGTACATACATTACATTACTGATCCTGAGTTACATCCTGTGTTATACTCCAGAGCTGCACTCACTATTCTGCTGGTGCAGTCACTGTGTACATACATTAAATTACTGATCCTGTACTGATCCTGAGTTACATCCTGTATTCTACTCCAGAGCTGCACTCACTATTCTGCTGGTGTAGTCACTGTGTACATACATTACATTACTTATCCTGTACTGATCCTGAGTTACATCCTGTATTATACTCCAGAGCTGCACTCACTATTCTGCTGGTGCAGTCACTGTGTACATACATTAAATTACTTATCCTGTACTGATCCTGAGTTACATCCTGTATTATACTCCAGAGCTGCACTCACTATTCTGCTGGTGCAGTCACTGTGTACATACATTAAATTACTGATCCTGTACTGATCCTGAGTTACATCCTGTATTATATTCCAGAGCTGCACTCACTATTCTGCTGGTGCAGTCACTGTGTACATACATTACATTACTGATCCTGAGTTACATCCTGTTTTATACTCCAGAGCTGCACTCACTATTCTGCTGGTGTAGTCACTGTGTACATACATTACATTACTTATCCTGTACTGATCCTGAGTTACATCCTGTATTATACTCCAGAGCTGCACTCACTATTCTGCTGGTGCAGTCACTGTGTACATACATTAAATTACTTATCCTGTACTGATCCTGAGTTACATCCTGTATTATACTCCAGAGCTGCACTCACTATTCTGCTGGTGCAGTCACTGTGTACATACATTAAATTACTGATCCTGAGTTACATCCTGTATTATATTCCAGAGCTGCACTCACTATTCTGCTGGTGCAGTCACTGTGTACATTACATTACTGATCCTGAGTTACATCCTGTGTTATACTCCAGAGCTGCACTCACTATTCTGCTGGTGCAGTCACTGTGTACATACATTACATTACTTATCCTGTACTGATACCTCCTGTATTATACTTCAGAGCTGGATTCACAGATCAGCTGTAATGCAGATGGCTAGATTGCAAATTAACCAGAGCAGATGCTGAATAATCTGCAAGCTCTGTAAGATTGCAGCTCTGAAGCACTCCAGGCTGTGACTCTGTGCTATACTTATATACTGTATATAACCACCACATGAGTAATGAATGCCACCTTTTCATTTCCTCAGCTCCGGGGATGTCCAAGTTTCAGTCTTCGGGCGGTGCGCACGCTGCTCTGCTGCCGCTCCATTCAGAGGTGGAGATGTTGATGTTCATGCAGGACGGGAGGCCGTACCTGCTGGAGGTATGGACCTGACTGTACAATTATTGTGGGGTTTCTGTGATTTCGGACTCTGATGAATGGCTGCCGCCTCTTGCAGGTGATGTTTGCGCTGCGGGAGCTGCCCGGGTCCCTGTCTGTCCTCATCGAGATGCTGGTTTATTGCTGCTTCTGTAACGAGCGATTCTCTCTGACCGCTCTCAACTTCATTAAGGTGAGTGACGCTGCCATAGTATATGTGAGAGAGATAACACTGAAGAAGCCGCTCCCTGTGTGGAGACGTTAGTATAGTATCATCTGACCATGAGATGGAGGAACGGGGAGGCTTAAAGTATGGGAATATTCCCGACTGGTTTTCCCAAAACACTTGCACCTTGAAGACATTTACCATGAGCTCGTGTGTGGATCCGCAGAGGACAGTGTGTGCACATGGTAGAGCGGCACAAGGAGTCCTAAACTAGAGCGGACAGTGTGTGCTTCCATACCACGGCAGGATAGATACGTCCTCCTGCAGAGACCATGCTTCCATACCATGGCAGGATAGATACGTCCTCCTGCAGAGGCCATGCTTCCATACCACGGCAGGATAGATACGTCCTCCTGCAGAGACCATGCTTCCATACCCCGGAGGATAGATACGTCCTCCTGCAGAGACCATGCTTCCATACCACAGCAGGATCGATACGTCCTCCTGCAGAGGCCATACTTCCATACCCCGGAGGATAGATACGTCCTCCTGCAGAGGCCATGCTTCCATACACGGCAGGATAGATACGTCCTCCTGCAGAGACCATGCTTCCATACCACGGCAGGATAGATACGTCCTCCTGCAGAGACCATGCTTCCATACCACGGCAGGATCGATACGTCTCCTGCAGAGGCCATGCTTCCATACCATGGCAGGATAGATACGTCCTCCTGCAGAGGCCATGCTTCCATACCATGGCAGGATAGATTATTCCTCCTGCAGAGACCATTCTTCCATACCCCAGAGGATAGATACGTCCTCCTGCAGAGACCATACTTCCATACCATGGCAGGATAGATACGTCCTCCTGCAGAGGCCATGCTTCCATACCATGGCAGGATAGATTATTCCTCCTGCAGAGACCATTCTTCCATACCCCAGAGGATAGATACGTCCTCCTGCAGAGACCATACTTCCATACCATGGCAGGATAGATACGTCCTCCTGCAGAGACCATGCTTCCATAACGTGGCAGGATAGATACGTCCTCCTGCAGAGGCCATACTTCCATACCATGGCAGGATAGATACGTCCTCCTGCAGAGACCATGCTTCCATACCACGGCAGGATAGATACGTCCTCCTGCAGAGACCATGCTTCCATACCACGGCAGGATAGATACGTCCTCCTGCAGAGGCCATGCTTCCATACCACGGCAGGATAGATATGTCCTCCTACAGAGACCATGCTTCCATACCACGGCAGGATAGATACGTCCTCCTGCAGAGGCCATGCTTCCATACCACGGCAGGATAGATACGTCCTCCTGCAGAGACCATGCTTCCATACCATGGCAGGATAGATACGTCCTCCTGCAGAGGCCATGCTTCCATACCACGGCAGGATAGATACGTCCTCCTGCAGAGACCATGCTTCCATACCATGGCAGGATAGATACGTCCTCCTGCAGAGGCCATGCTTCCATACCCTGGAGGATAGATACGTCCTCCTGCAGAGACCATGCTTCCATACCATGGCAGGATAGATACGTCCTCCTGCAGAGGCTATGCTTCCATACCCCGGAGGATAGATACGTCCTCCTGCAGAGGCCATACTTCCATACCCCGGAGGATAGATACGTCCTCCTGCAGAGACCATGCTTCCATACCCCGGAGGATAGATACGTCCTCCTGCAGAGACCATGCTTCCATACACGGCAGGATAGATACATCTTCCTGCAGATGCCATACTTCCATACCATGGCAGGATAGATACGTCCTCCTGCAGAGACCATGCTTCCATACCACGGCAGGATAGATACGTCCTCCTGCAGAGACCATGCTTCCATACCATGGCAGGATAGATACGTCCTCCTGCAGAGGCCATGCTTCCATACCATGGCAGGATAGATTATTCCTCCTGCAGAGACCATTCTTCCATACCCCAGAGGATAGATACGTCCTCCTGCAGAGACCATACTTCCATACCATGGCAGGATAGATACGTCCTCCTGCAGAGGCCATGCTTCCATACCATGGCAGGATAGATTATTCCTCCTGCAGAGACCATTCTTCCATACCCCAGAGGATAGATACGTCCTCCTGCAGAGACCATACTTCCATACCATGGCAGGATAGATACGTCCTCCTGCAGAGACCATGCTTCCATACCACGGCAGCATAGATATGTCCTCCTACAGAGACCATGCTTCCATACCACGGCAGGATCGATACGTCCTCCTGCAGAGACCATGCTTCCATACCACAACAGGATCGATACATCCTCCTGCAGAGGCCATGCTTCCATACCATGGCAGGATAGATACGTCCTCCTGCAGAGGCCATGCTTCCATGCCCCGGAGGATAGATATGTCCTCCTGCAGAGGCCATGCTTCCATACCCCGGAGGATAGATACGTCCTCCTGCAGAGGCCATGCTTCCATACCCCGGAGGATAGATACGTCCTCCTGCAGAGACCATGCTTCCATACCACGGCAGGATAGATACGTCCTCCTGCAGAGACCATGCTTCCATAACGTGGCAGGATAGATACGTCCTCCTGCAGAGGCCATGCTTCCATACCCCGGAGGATAGATACGTCCTCCTGCAGAGGCCATGCTTCCATACCACGGCAGGATAGATACGTCCTCCTGCAGAGGCCATGCGTCCCTTACCTCTGTGCATGGTGTGTGCTGCGGATCATGGAGAGGCCTCGTTCACTACTCTGAGCCGTGATACAGAAGATGCACAGATATATACCTTCTCTCTCCGCATGTCTATATATACAAGGTGAATGTGTTGGCTTCTTGTCCTGCAGAATCAGCTGGAGTCGGCGCCTCCTCATGAGCTGAAGAACATGTTCACGCTCCTCCATGATATCCTGGTATGTAGAGCGAGGTCTCGGAGGAGGTCACAGTCTCCCGCCCGTTGTGGTTTATCTGGTGAGTGACACTTTCCTGACTTGTTTCCTTCAGGTGATTGAAGACCCCATCCAGCTGCAGAGGCTGAAATTCGCCTTCGAGTCTGACGGGTTGCTGGGTGAGTCTCGGTGGTCCGCGGTGGTCACGTCCTCCTTGGATCCCCTTCCCCCCCATACTGTTCACATGCATAGTATCTGTGAGAATCAATACCGGGCATTCGATAAACCTGGTACTATTGTAATCACATCCAGATTATAAGGATTTCCAAATCGTGAAGTGTTGGGTTAAAATTCTTAGACCCCGACTTGGGGTTCACTTACTTATCTCTTCATTTCGTCTCCTTCAGCATTAATGCATCACAGCAATCATATAGACAGCAGCCGCTGCTACCAGTGTGTCAAGTTCCTCGTTACCCTGGCCCAGAAGTAAGTCTGAAATGTCTGTATGGATTATAGGTAGCGATGAGTAGATTGATTTGCAGGTCCTTGGTCCATCAGCCATGTGAGTAGTCCATGGCCGCTGAACCGGAGTCCTGCGATCATCCTCCCCTGCCGCCTGTGATTTGCTCGTACGGTGTAACATCATTGTTGTTGCAGCGTGATGAATACGTGACATCGTGGCGGGCCTACTAGTCCAGTGCTCCCCAGCTCCGGTCCTCAGGAGCCACCATCAGTGCGTGTCTTCAGGATTTCCTTAGTGTTGTACAGGTGCATTGCTAAGGAAATCCTGAGAACCTGCGCTGATGGTGACTCCTGAGGACCGGGGCTGGGGAGCACTGGACTAATCAGACGGGGACGAGACAGCGGATCGCAGAGCTCCTGGTCAGCAGCACATGGATTCTCTCATCTCTGATTGTAAGCTCTTTGGGTCAGCACCTGGTTGTTTCTGTTTCAGCCATAATCTTTTGAAGCATGAGAGATTTATTTAATTTAAAAGTGAACAAAGGTTGATAATGAAATGCACCACAAGTCCCAGCAGTGTCGTGTGGAGCCGTCACCCCTGAGACTTACAGGTGCCTCCTCCATGCTGACTGTCTCCTGAAGAACAGAGTTTCTTCATCGTTCCTTATGGGAGACCCAGAACATGGGTGTATAGCTTCTGCCTCCGGAGGACACACAAAGTACTACACTAAAAGTGTAGCTCCTCCCTCCGAGCATATACACTCCCCGGATGACAAATCCAACCAGTTCAATGCTTTGTGTTCAGGAGGTCACACACACACATGCATCCTCTGATTTTTGATTTCAAAGATTTGGAAGAAAAGCGGGTCCAATCTGGACTCCCGGCATGTCCCTTCTCACCCCACTGTGTCGGCGGTGCTGTTAAGGTTGATGTTACAAGGCTGGAGCCTTCACATGCCGCGCTCCTTCACCATCCCCTGAGGCTCTGGCTTGAAGTGGGAGCCATCACGGTTCTCACTGCTTTGCAGGAGACCGGTCTCCATCCGCAGCCCTTTCAGGACCCTGACGGACGGAGCGATCACCCCCCAGGGACCTGGCACCTGCGTCTCACAAGCTAAGTACTGAGACGTTATTACCACAGACGGTGGTCTTTCCAGGGGTCCCTTGTACTTTATATATTGGGGAGAGTGTGTTATATAACTGTGTTAACATTTCCGGCCGGTTCTCCAGTTTTCACTGGAGAACCGCGCCGATGGTGCCTGCACGCTGGCCGCATGTTTAAATCTAGGCCCCGGCTTCGCCTGAGGCCTAGTTTCGATTCACTACCCCTGCATGTCAGTCATGCAGAGGGACATTGTGGCTCCGCCCAGCGGCTGTTCAGCACAGGGGAGGACACTCCTCACTGAGGAAAGATTCCCTCCCCTGTATGCCTCATTTGCCCTCCGGAGCCCGCTCTCAGAGTAGGCCCCGCCCCCTCTCTTCGCTCCGGCGCCATTTCACAGCGTTCTCAATGTCTGCATAACCACATTGTGACAAATGGGGGCCTGGGCTGGGGGATCTGGAGGGCACAGAGATGTCCCTATGTTAAACGGTCTGGCAAGCCACAACCTCCGGTTGTGCAGCTGCTTATATACTCTGTTTATATACTCTGCTGGGGGTCATTCTGGACAGAGCCCCCACTTCTGCAGAATGTCTCACATCAGAGCAAGGCTGCAAGGCTGTTCTTATTATGCACTGCTGTAGGCTCGTACTGCCTGTACCGAGCACATAACCACATTGTGATGCCTGCTCTAACATAGTGGTCCCTCAGCCTGGAAGCTCATCAGTGGTCCCTCCGGCTGCTCCGGCGGCTGAACCCCCGGTTTGGGCAGAATCCCTCTCTCCAGGGGACAGCTGTCCCGGACTCTGCTGAGCATGCATCAGCCCCCTTCTCAGGGCGCTTCTGCTGCTACGGCTCGCTCAGCAAAGCTCACAGAGGATTCTTCATCTGGTCTCAGACCCCGTCCTCCTAAAGTGGAGACGCAGGGTCCCCTTTCCTTCCTCGTCCAGCGACTCTGGTTCACGAGCTGACTCGCAGGACAAGGAGGATGCCTTTACTGGGGGCTCGGACACTTCTCCATGTACCCCATTGATCTGTCCGAAGGTGACGCAGATGCTAATGATTTGATTGCGTCCATTATATTTGTACTGGACCTCAATCCGCCTGTATCAGGGGAGCACCCCTCTCTGGCAGAAAAAGCATCAGTATACCTTGCCTAAGAGAACAAGGAGTGTGTTCCTTATCCACTCCAGTTTTCAGGCCACTGTGACCAAGCCCAGAGCCTGTCCTGACAGACGCTTCTCAAAGCGTGGTTCTGATTACTGTTTCCCCCTTCCACCAGTGGTGGTCAAGGAGTGGGCTCATTCACCAAGGGTGGACCCTCCGGTGTCTAGACTTCAGCCCGGACGATTGTATCAGTGGCTGACGGCACCTCTCTAAGGATCCCACTGTCCGCCAGGTTGTCCTTCTGGCCAAATCTATATATGAGGCGGCAGGGGCCTCGTTCTCCCCATCTTTTGCAGCAGTGCGGGCTCTCAAAGCCATCTCTGCTTCTCTGGAGGAGATGCATTCCCTCACCAGGGACTTTATGCCCGAAATGGTTGCCTTAACTTCCAGGCTTCAGTCTTTTCATCCTATGCCATGTCTGCCATGCTGGAGACTGTCACCGCACTGTGGTGGCCTCGGCTACTTCCCTCGCTATCCGCAGGCTCCTGTGGCTTCGAGAGTGGAAGGCAGATGCTTCTTAAGAAGTTCCTTGCTGGACTCCCTTTTGCTGGGACCAATCTATTCGGTGAAGAACTGGATGAAATTATTAAGGAAGTTTTTGGCAGGAAGAGTACTTCCATGCCACAACCCAGGAAACCTGTCCAGGGCAGGAACCAGTCGAGGTTTCGTTCCTTTCGTTCCTCTAACTGGTCTTCCTCTAAGCCCTCGGCCTCGTCCACTAACTCAGCCAAGGTCCGTAAACCAACTGGCGCATGAAGCCGCGTCCTAAGTCGGCAGGAGCTGCTGCCACCAAGGCAACCTCCTCTTGATTATCTGGCCGCGCCAGTAACGTCCTTGGTCGGTGGCAGGCTCTCCCTCTTGGGCGACGTGTGGTTTCAACACGTCTTCGATCAGTGGCTGTGGGTTACCATCTCCCACGGCTACAGAATAGAATTCTATCCAGCCCGCCAAACAGATTTTTTTCTGTCAACTCCCCCCTGCTCCAAGGCCGCCGTCTTCTCACAGGCCGTGGCATTCTTGCAGGCCAATGGAGTAATTGTACCAGTTCCCGACTGGGAACGGTTCTGAGATTTCTACTCAAATCTGTTCCTAGTCCCCGAAAAGGACGGTGCTTTCCGACCTGGATCTCAAGCTTCTCAACAAGCATGTTCAGGTGCGGCATTTTTGCATGGAATCTCTGCGATCAGTCAATGACCCAAGGAGATTTCTTAGCATCCATCGACATCAGAGATGTCTATCTGCATGTGCCAATCGCAGTTTCACACCAGCGTTGGCTACGTTTTGTAATCGGAGAGGAACATTTCCAATTCGTGGCTCTCCCCTTTGGGTTAGCCACGGCCCCTCGTGTATTCACCAAGGTCATGGCAGCAGTGGTTGCGGTTCTGCACCTCCAGGGGTTGGTAGTGATTCAATACCTGGACGACCTTCTAGTCAAGGCTTCATCCAGTGCAGACTCTCAGCGGAGTGTCTCGCTCACTCTCGCCACGCTTGCAAGTCCACTCTGACCCCGGCCCAGGAACTTACGTACCTAGGGATGCAATTCGAGACTCTGCTGGCACTTGTGAAGCTGCCCTTAGTCAAACAGCAGTCCCTTCATCTGGCGGTTCGCTCTCTGCTGTGGCTCCGCCGTCATTCCATCAGGCACCTCATGCAGGTGCTGGGTCAGATGGTGGCGTCAATGGAAGCGGTTCCCTTTGCCAGTTCCATCTGCGTCCCCTGCAGCTGGACATTCTCCGCTGTTGGGACAAGGGACCTCTTCCTTGCACAGGCTGGTGGCTCTGTCGCCACAGACCAGGAGCTCTCTTTAGTGGTGGCTTCGGCCCCTCTCTCTGTCCCAGGGACGCTCCTTTCTGGCCCCGTCCTGGGTGATTCTCACCACGGATGCCAGTCTATCCGGCTGGGGAGCAGTGTTTCTCCACCACCGAGCACAGGGCACTTGGACTCCGTCCGAATCAGCCCTCTCGATCAATGTGCTGGAAATCAGAGCTGTGCTCCTAGCTCTCGTAGTTTTTCACCACCTGTCGGCGGGCAAGCACATTCGAGTCCAGTCAGACAACGCGACAGCAGTTGCCTACATCAATCACCAAGGCGGGACTCGCAGCCGCCTAGCAATGTTGGAAGTTCAACGTATCCTTCAGTGGACGGAGGACTCCAAGTCCACCATATCCGCAGTCCACATCCCAGGCGTAGAAAACTGGGAGGCAGATTATCTCAGCCGTCAAACCGTGGACAGCGGCGAGTGGGCCCTGCATCCGGCAGTGTTCCGGTCAATTTGGCAGGCGGGGCACTCCGGAAGTGGATCTAATGGCATCCCGGCACAACAACAAGGTCCCGGTTTACGTGGCTCGCTCCCACGATCCTCAGGCCTTGGCAGCGGACGCGCTGGTTCCAGATTGGTCCCAGTTCCGTCTGGCCTACGTGTTTCCCCCTCTAGCTCTCTTGCCCAGAGTCCTGCGCAAGATCAGAATGGAGGGCCGTCGGGTCGTACTCATCGCCCCAGACTGGCCCAGGCGAGCTTGGTTCCCAGACCTGCTCCGTCTGTCCGTAGAGGTGCCGTGGCATCTCCCGGACCGGCCAGACCTTCTCTCACAGGGTCCGTTTTCTGCCAGAATTCTGCGGCTCTCAGATTGACGGCGTGGCTCTTGAGCCCTGAATCCTTACGGCTTCAGGCATTCCTTCCGAGGTCATCTTCACTATGACTCAGGCTCGGAAGTCTTCCTCGGCCAGGATTTACCACAGGACTTGGAGAATTTTCCTGTACTGGTGTCGTTCTTCCGGCCATGCCCCTTGGCCGTTTTCCTTGCCGACCATCCTGTCCTTTCTACAGTCCGGCCTGCAGCTAGGACTGTCCCTCAATTCCCTCAAGGGACAGGTCTCGGCTCTGTCAGCGTTGTTCCAGCGGCATATCGCCCGGCCGGCCCAGGTGCGCACCTTCATGCAGGGCGCATCTCACATCATTCCGCCTTACCGGCGGTCTCTGGATCCCTGAGACCTTAATTTGGTCCTCATGGCCTTACAGAAACCCCCCTTTGTGCCTCTTAGGGAGGTTTCGTTGTTTCGTCTTTCACAGAAAGTGGTCTTTCTGGTGGCCATAATTTCTCTCAGGAGAGTCTCTGATTTGACTGTGCTCTCTTCGGAGTCACCCTTTTTGGTTTTTTTCACCAAGACAAGGTAGTTCTCCGTCCGACTCCGGGCCTTCTCCCTAAGGTGGTGTCTCCTTTCCACCTTAACCAGGACATTTCATTGTCTTCCTTTTGTTCGGCCCCTGTGCATCGCTTTGAGAAAGCGTTGCATGCTTTAGATTTGGTGCGGACGCTCCGGATCTATGTGTCACGCACCGCTGTTTTTTAGGCGGTGCACCTCTCTTTTTGTGCTGACCACAGGTCAGCGCAAGGGTCTCTCGGCTTCTAAACCGACCCTAGCTCGTTGGATTAGGTCGGCCATATCCGATGCCTACCAATGTTCTCAGGTGCCTCCCCCGCCGGGGATTAAGGCGCACTCGACCAGAGCTGTCGGTGCCTCTTGGGCTACGGCTCAGCAGGTCTGTCAGGCTGCCACTTGGTCTAGTCTGCACGCCCTTTCGAAGCACTACCAAGTGCATGCTCATGCTTCGGCAGATGCGAGCTTGGGCAGACGCATCCTTCGGACGGCTGTCGCTCATTTGTGAAGTTAGGTTTGCCTACTTCTCAGTTTCTGTTTATTTCCCACCCATGGACTGCTTTGAGACGTCCCATGGTCTGGGTCTCCCATAAGGAACGATGAAGAAAAAGAGAATTTTGTTTACTTACCGTAAATTCTTTTTCTTATAGTTCCGACATGGGAGACCCAGCACCCTCCCTGTTGCCTGTTGGCAGCTTTCTTGTTCCGTGTGTTTTCACCGGCTGTTGTTGTAGACAGAGGTTCCGGTTATTCCGGGTTTTACTCTATCTCTACTTATGGGTGGATGTCCTCCTTCAGCTTTTGCACTAAACTGGTTGGATTTGTCATCCGGGGAGTGTATATGCTCGGAGGGAGGAGCTACACTTTTAGTGTAGTAGTTTGTGTGTCCTCCGGAGGCAGAAGCTATACACCCATGGTCTGGGTCTCCCATGTCGGAACTATAAGAAAAAGAATTTACGGTAAGTAAACAAAATTCTCTTTTCTTTGTCGCTCTATTGGGAGACCCAGACAATTGGGTGTATAGGCTATGCCTCCGGAGGCAGCACAAAGTATTACACTCAAAAGTGTTAAGCCCCTCCCCTTCTGCCTATACACTCCCCGTGCTCCCACGGGCTGCTCAGTTTTATGCTTTGTGCGAAGGAGGCAGACATGCACAGCACAGCTCCACAGATTGGTCAGCAGCAGCTGCTGACCAGGTCGGATGGAAGAAAAGTGGGCCCATATAGGGCCCCCAGCATGCTCCCTTCTCACCCCACTCTTGGCGGTGTTGTTAAGGTTGAGGTATCCATTGCGGGTACGGAGGCTGGAGCCCACATGCTGCTTTCCTTCCCCATCCCCCTCTGGGCTCTGGGTGAAGTGGGATCCTATCGGTCTCCAGGCACAGGAGACCGTGCTCCATCCACAGCTCCTGAGGACCATGCTGGATAGGAGCCGGGTACCGTTCAGGGACATGGCCCTGCATCTTGAAGGTACTCTGTATCCCTGTAGGGACCGTGCACGGCAACACCTCAGCTTTGCTGGGTGTGCTAGTGCACCGGGGACCACGGCGCTGACCGGGTCTATATGTGCCATTACACACTCAGCGTCGCTGAGTGTGTTTATATGTAGGGGCTACCGCGCTAACCGCCGCTGCCATGTGAAACTGCGGCGCGCCTGGGACTTGTAGTTCGCCAGGGACTTCGGCGTCGGCCGCGCTTTTACGGCGGCGACGCTTATACTAGAGTCCCCGGCTTTCTTGCGGCCTAGCTTCCTTTTTCCCGCCCTCAGCCCTGACAGGCAGGGGGAAGGGCGGGACGCTGCACGGAAGAGAGGGACAAACGAGCAGCATGAGGGCTGGAGCATGCTTTGCATACTCCACTCCCCTCACTGTGCACTGTGTGAGATGCCCACGGCTCCCTTCTCTCGGCAGGACGCCGCAGCCATTTCCTGTCAGCTCCTCCGACGCTGCAGAGAGGGATTAACCCTGGGAGACCCAGACACGGTCTCTGGTGGCCTCACAACCGCCTTAGGCGGCTGGTAAGCAGCACCTGTGGTGTTAGCCCCATGGTGCTGTAGTGTATTGATACATTCTGTGTTATTACTATATACTTTACACTGTATGAGCACAGTTCATTATGGCTATTTACCCTTTTGTGTTAATCAGGGAAAACAATAGCATGGCGCCCACAAAGACAGGGGTGCCAAAACACAGGCTTATTATGCTGCCTGCGCCGCTTGTACGACCCAGCTGCCGGCAGGTCCCATTGACCCTCATTGTGTGCAATGTGTGGCCCCTGTGACTCTCTTCTTCAGCCAGAGCATCTGCTAAGAGGGGCCCAGGGGGAGACACCTGTTGACACGGTCCTTAATGACGGGGATGGAGTTTGCAAAACTCTCTGAGACTATGGCTGAGATACTAGAAGCCTTGCAGTCCAGGCCGGTATCTCAGCAAAGGGACTCTGTTGAATCATTGTTCCCTGGCCCCCCTCAATTGGACCAACAATGTCCTCCCGGGACACAATTTCCAGGCTGAGGGTTCTGACTTAGACCCCAGCCCCAGACCGACTAAGCGAGCTCGCTTAGAATTTCCCTCGACATCATGTTGTTCAGGGTCTCAGCGAGGGGAATCTCCGGTTGATGATGCGGAGACAGCTGATCAGGATTCTGATCCTGAGGGCGCTCTCAATCGTAATACTCCAGACGGGGACGCCATAGTGAACGATCTAATTGCGTCCATCAATCAAATGCTGGATATTTCTCCCTCAGCTCCTCCGGCGGAGGAGTCAGATTATCAGCAGGAGTAATTCCGCTTCAGGTTCCCCAAGCGTACACCGAGTATGTTTCTAGACCATTCTCATTCCAGAGAGGCAGTCCAGAATCACCATGCTTGTCCAGATAAGCGTTTTTTCTTAGCGCCTTAAGGATACACGTTGTCCTTTTCCACGTGACGTGGTTAAAGGTTGGACTCAGTGTCTCAGAGTGGACCCTCCAATCTCACAGACTGGGGGCTAGATCATTACTTGCAGTGGAAGATGGAGCCTCGCTCAAAGATGCCACTGACGGGCAGATGGAGCTCTGGTTGAAATCCATCTATGAAGCTATCGGAGCTTCTTTTGCCCCAGCATTCGCAGCCGTATGGGCGCTACAAGCTATCTCAGCAGGTCAAGCGCAAATTGAAGCAGCCACATGCACGTCCGCGCCACAAGTGGCATCCATTACCTCCCAAACCTCGGCAACGCTATTAGTGCTGTCCTGGACTCTGCGAGCTGTACGGCGGTTGCGGCCACCAATTCGGGGGTACTCCGCAGGGCCTTATGGCTACGGGAATGGAAGGCAGATTCTGCTTCCAAAAAAGCGCTTAACCAGTTTGCCAATTTGTGGCGACAGGTTGTTTGGCGAGCGTCTGGATGAAGTCATCAAACAATCCAAGGGAAAGGATACATACTTACCCCAGTCCCAACCAAACATATCCCAACAGAGGAGAGGGCAGTCGAGGTTTCGCTCCTCTCGGGGCGCGGGCAGGTCCCAATTCTCCTCGTCCACAAGGTCTCAGAAAGACAAAGGAGCTCTGATGCATGGCGGTCTAAGTCACGTCCTCTGCAGACGCGGCGCACTCTGACGGCTGAAGGAGTGGTGATCCCTGTTCCTCTTCAGCATCAGAGCCACGGTTTTTACTCCAACTTGTTGGTGGTCTCAAAGAAGGACGGGTCTTTCCGCCCGGTCCTGGACCTGAAACTGCTCAACAGACGGGTAAAAACCAGGCGGTTCCGGATGGAATCCCTCCGCTCCGTCATCGCCTCAATGTCCCAAGGAGATTTCCTTGCATCAATCGATATCAAAAATGCTTATCCCCATGTACCGATTGCTCCAGAGCACCAGCGCTTCTTGCGCTTCGCCATAGGACACGAATACCTGCAATTCGTGGCACTGCCGTTCGGCCTGGCAACAGCCCCACGGGTTTTTACCAAGGTTATGGCTACTGTAGTAGCGCTTCTACACTCCCTGGGTCACTCGGTGATCCAGTATTTGGACGATCTGCTGATCAAGGCACCCTCTATAGAGGCATGCCAACGCAGCCTTGACGCTACCCTGGAAACTCTCCAGGGTTTCGGGTGGATCAGCAATTCTCCAAAGTCAAATCTGACACCGGCCCAATCGCTGACATATCTTGGCACGAAGTTTCATACTCTCAGCGATAGTGAAGCTTCCGCTGATCAAACAGCAGTCACTACGGAAAGGGGTACAATCTCTCCTTCAAGGCCAGTCACATCCCGGGAGGCGCCTCACGCACTTCCTGGGGAAGATGGTGACAGCAATGGAGGCAGTCCCTTTCGCGCAATTTCACCTGCGTCCCCTTCAATGGGACATCCTATGCAAATGGGACAGGAAGCCGACGTCCCTCGTCAGGACCGTCTCCCTCTCTCAGACGACCAAAGCTTCCCTTCGGTGGTGGCTTATTCCCACTTCATTAGCGAATGGGAAATCTTTCCTACCCTCATCCTGGGAAGTAGTCACGACGGACGCGAGTCTGTCAGGGTGGGGAGCGGTTTTTCTCCACCACAGGGCTCAGGGTACGTGGACCCAGCAAGAGTTCTCGCTTCAGATCAATGTTCTGGAGATCAGAGCAGTGTATCTTGCCCTGAAAGCTTTCCAGCAGTGGCTGGAAGGCAAGCAGATCAGAATTCAGTCGGACAATTCCACAGTGGTGGCATACATCAACCACCAAGGCGGCACACGCAGTCGGCAAGCCTCCCAGGAAGTCCGGCGGATTTTGATGTGGGTGGAAGCCACGGCCTCCACCATCTCTGCAGTTCACATTCCAGGCGTGGAAAACTGGGAAGCGGATTATCTCAGTCGCCAGGGCATGGACACAGGGGAATGGTCCCTTCACCCGGGCGTGTTTCAGGAGATCTGTTGCCGCTGGGGGGTGCCGGACGTCGACTTCATGGCGTCCCGGCACAATCACAAGGTACCGACGTTCATGGCACGGTCTCAAGATCCCAGAGCTCTGGCGGCAGACGCCTTAGTTCAGGATTGGTCGCAGTTTCAGCTCCCTTATGTGTTCCTCCGCTGGCACTGTTGCCCAGTGTGTTACGCAAGATCAGGACCGACTGCCGCCGCGTCATCCTCGTCGCTCCAGACTGGCCGAGGAGGTCGTGGTACCCGGATCTGTGGCTTCTCACGGTCGGCCAACCGTGGGCACTACCAGACCGACCAGACTTGTTATCTCAAGGGCCGTTTTTTCCATCTCAATTCTGTGGCCCTCAACCTGACTGTGTGGCCATTGAGTCCTGGATCCTAGCGTCTTCAGGATTATCTCAAGACGTCATTGCCACTATGAGACAGGCTAGGAAACCAACGTCCGCCAAGATCTACCACAGGACGTGGAAAATTTTCCTGTCGTGGTGCTCTGCTCAGGGTTCTTCTCCCTAGCACTTTGCCTTGCCCATTTTTTCTGTCCTTCCTTCAATCTGGACTGGAAAAGGGTTTGTCGCTCAGCTCCCTTAAGGGACAAGTCTCAGCGCTCTGTGTTTTTTCCAGAAGCGCCTAGCCAGACTTCCACAGGTACGCACGTTCCTGCAGGGGGTTTGTCACATCGTTCCTTCTTACAAGCTGACGTTAGAACCCTGGATTCTGAACAGGGTGCTGCTGGTTCTTTAGAAATCACCATTCGAGACAATGAGAGATATTTCTCTCTCTCACGCCTTTCGCAGAAAGGGTTTTTTTCTAGTAGCAGTCACTTCACTTCGGAGAGTGTCCGAGCTAGCAGCGCTGTCATGCAGAGCCCCTTTCCTGGTTGTTCACCAGGACAAGGTGGTTCTGCGTCCGGTTCCGGACTTTCTCTCTAAGGTGGTATCCCCCTTTCATCTCAATCAGGATATCTCCTTACCTTCTTTTTGTCCTAATCCAGTTCACCAATGTGAACAGGATTTGCACTTGTTAGATCTGGTGAGAGCACTCAGACTCTACATTTCTCGTACGGCGCCCCTGCGCCGCTCGGATGCACTCTTTGTCCTTGTCGCTGGCCAGCGTAAAGGGTCACCGGCTTCCAAATCAACCTTGGCTCGGTGGATCAAGGAGCCAATTCTCGAAGTCCACCGTTCGGCTGGGCTTCCGGTTCCCTCAGGGCTGAAGGTCCATTCTACCAGAGCCGTGGGTGCGTCCTGGGCTTTGAGACACCAGGATACGGCTCAGCAGGTGTGTCAGGCGGCTACCTGGTCGAGCCTGCACACTTTCACGAAACACTATCAGTTGCATACCTATGCTTCGGCGGATGCCAGCCTAGGTAGACGAGTCCTTCAGGCGGCGATTGCGCACCTGTAGGAAAAGGCCGTTTTACGGCTCTCTTACGAGGTATTATTTTACCCACCCAGGGATTGCTTTTGGACATCCCAATTGTCTGGGTCTCCCAATAGAGCGACAAAGAAGAAGGGAATTTTGTTTACTTACCGTAAATTCCTTTTCTTCTAGCTCTAATTGGGAGACCCAGCACCCGCCCCTGTTTTTTTGTGTACACATGTCATTCATGTTGAATGGTTTCAGTTCTCCGATATTCCTTCGGATCGATGTTACTTTAAACCAGTTTATAATTCTTTTTCCTCCTTCTTGCTTTTGCACCAAAACTGAGCAGCCCGTGGGAGCACGGGGAGTGTATAGGCAGAAGGGGAGGGGCTTAACACTTTTGAGTGTAATACTTTGTGCTGCCTCCGGAGGCATAGCCTATACACCCAATTGTCTGGGTCTCCCAATTAGAGCTAGAAGAAAAGGAATTTACGGTAAGTAAACAAAATTCCCTTCTTTTCAGAGTAATTTCTGGATCATCGCCATTCTTCGCTGATTCGGTGTCGGATAATTGACCATCAGCCAGAAATAATATATTATAATTATTCATTTATATAGCGCTGTTAATTCTGCACCGCTTTACATACATTGGCAACGCTGTCCCCATTGGGGCTCACAATCTAGAGTCCCTATCTGTATGTGTTTGGAGTGTGGGAGGAAACCGAAGAACCCCGAGGAAACCCACGCAAACACGGGGAGAACATACAAACTCCTTGCAGATGTTGTCTTTGGTGGGATTTGAACCCAGGACCCCAGCGCTGCAAGACTGCTAACCACTGAGCCACAGTACAGTGATAACCACAGAGCCACCACAAGACTGCAGTGATAACCACTGAGCCACCGTGCCGCTTTCTGTCACCCATAGGATTTAGGAAGGTGCTATGTGCAATGCACAGGGGCGCCCTGTACCCCAGAGCGAGGTCTTCCTTTACTATATAGGGGAAAAAATAGAAAGCAGCCCCTGAATTAATGCGGATCTGCTTTTTTTGGTGACAGGTGCACAGCGGCTAAAGAATATTTTAAAGATAACTCTCAGCACTGGAGCTGGGCCGTGCAGTGGCTGCAGAAGAAGGTGAGTGCGGATCGTCAGCCGGCTTGTAACGTAGCTGTGGAACAAGCTTTTTGTAACTTCAGTAAGGCTGTGTCCGCATGTTGCGTTTTTTCATGCGCTTACGCAGCGTTTTAAACTGCATCGTAAAGGCATGCGTTTCTCTCTCGCCTTATTGGGGGACACAGAACCACCAAACGTCGTCCCTAGTTCCATCTCAACCACAAGGTATCACAGCGGGAGAATAGTCCCTCCAAGACGAGGTGTTCCAGCAAATATGTCACAGTTTGAGTCCTCCGGACGTGGACCTCATGGCATCTCGCCAAAATGTGAAGGTCCATCCCTATGCCATCAGGTCCACGTCCGGAGGACTCCAACTGTGACATATTTGCTGGAACACCTAGTCTTGGAGGGACTATTCTCCCGCTGCGATACCTTGTGGTTGAGATGGAACTAGGGACGACATTTGGTGGTTCTGTGTCCCCCAATGAAGGCTCAGAGAAGGAGATTTGACGGTGATGTGAGGTAAATCCGGAGATATGACGATAAATCATGATATTCAAGTTATGTCAGGAAGCCCTCTCCTGGTGTCACCCCCCCTTTCCTTCACACAACTTGTTTAGCAACCCATCCCATGGCCATCTCCTGTGATATGGAAATTAGGTGATGTGGGAACAAAGGACACAGGATGACTCCCTGCCGTCACCCTGTAACAAGAGTTGTATCTCATTATAAGGCTCTGGAACTAGCCAGACAGAACGACTCCAGTAAAAAATGGTTCATATCTCGCAAGCCATATTTCCGATAAATACGGCAACCATAAAAATGGTGTTTTCGCATGCGGACGATGCTGGCACACCTTTTTTTATGGGAGCGGGAGCTTGGGAAATACCCCAGGCGTGATATCAGCCAATGTGGAACTAGTAGACAAGTCATGAAACCTCTCATTCTGTAGCTAAATTCATAACTGTCACAATGAGAGCATTGGCGTCCGCCTACGACGCTCCCAGGCCAAGTTATGGCCATATTCCATGTTGTGGATTTTGTCCATAACTCCAGCCAGGGGTGGAGCAGTGCTCCCTCTGAGGTCACGAAGGTAGGAGGGGACCTGGATTTGCCCAGGTTGATAACCCTACTTCGGCCATTTTCCAGTGTTCTTTCGCTGGGGGTCACGTGCAGGAAACATCTGTGGGAGTTCCTAGAAACCTGGTCTACAGCGCCCCCCTGTGGCCAGACGCACAAGGTAACTGATTGAATTGCATACCTGTTTGTAAACCATGCTTTATCTGTAACTGTACTCTGACATATGTATATTCTGTAGATTCCCTATTGTATATATTGTAGTTTCTAGTGTGCTTTAGGCTGATTAAATTATATAATTAATCTTGGGCTGTTCTGTTATCTCGATCTTGAATCCCACGTCTGTGTGTTCGGCTAATAGTTACCGTGAAGCGGTTGGTGGCAGCGAGTTTGTGCCAAGGATTATTGTGGGGAGGCCAGTGAGATTCGGGGAGATTTTATATATTCCGCCCGCGGAGGTCGGGGGAATATATACCCTACTCTCACCGGGGACCCTTCAATAATCGGCATAAGTAGTATAGCGGCCTCCTTGCTTATTGTCGGGCAATTCCATAATTGGCCTGACTATAAGAGGGGCGCTAGAGAGCGCGTCACGTGCTCTGTCTGTCGGTCGGGAGGTATAAAGGAGGGGTGACCCCCACTTGTTACCCCCCGATTGTGACGTACTGGTAGCCAGCGCGGGGGATTTCTGAGTGACCCCCCCCGGTGGTTCGTGACATATTGGTGGCAAGCGGTGGGATCGAGATAATAGTGTGTGTGAGTGTGAGACCCATACTCCCAGACACTAAAGACTGCCTGCAGCAGCTGTGGCTGCTGGGGTCTTCAGACCAGCTCAACACTAGAGTGTCAGAGTGCAGATACTGTAAGGTGTGTGGAGGCATCAGGTGTCAGTTCTGTGTCAGTGACCAAAAGTCTGCAAGAATGGCTGATGGCACCAGGAGCAGAGCTATGCAACTGGCCAATGCTAAGGCAGGAGCCGAAGAGAGGGAGGACGGTGCTGTAGACAGTAATGAGGAGGTTGCCCACGAGTCCTCCAGGAGCTCGACGCCAGAGAACAGCTCTGCAGAGGACATTGCACAACCTGGCACTGCTGGACAAGATGAGGAGCAGCTCACCCAAGGGTCCTCAACGAGCCAGATGCCAGCCCTCCGCTCTGCAATGGACAGTGAAGCACCAGGCTCCGCAGCGGGCCGCAGATCACCACGTGCCATTCCACCGAGCCTGGGAGGCTCGGATAGCCTTCTTCAAATGGCTATGGCCCTTCTCCAGGCTGGAGACCAGAAGGGCTACAAGGAACTCCTGGCAGAGCGCAGGGCAGAGCGGCAGGCAGCGCGTGATGCTGAGGCTGCGGAGCGGCAAGCAGCGCGTGAAGAGCACCAGGCAGAGCGTGAGGCTGCGGAGCGACAGGCAGACCGTGACTACCAGCTGCATCTAGCCAAGCTCCAGCCCTCATCAGCCACACGTGACCTTCAAGACACCAAACTTCCAAAGGTCCGTGTTGAGGACTTCCCAGTGCTGGAGAAGGATGGAGACTTGGACTCTTTCTTGACTGCTTTTGAACGGACTTGCTTGCAGCACCATCTGGACAAGGACCAGTGGGCCAAATACCTGACCCCCCGTTTAAGGGGTAAGGCCCTGGAAATCCTTGGGGACTTGCCTGCTGAGGCAGATCAGGGCTACGACACCATCAAGCGGGCCCTGATCCAACAGTACAACCTCACTCCGGAGTCCTACCGCAAGAAGTTCCGGACCCTGCAGAAGGGACCAAAGGACTCCTGGGCTGACCACCGGCGGGCACTTGCCCGAGCTGCCGACCACTGGACCCAAGGCCTGCAGCTTTCCACCGGACCAGAGATCCTGGACTTGGTCATCACGGAGCAACTCTTGTGGAACTGCCCTGAGGATCTCCGCCAGTTCATCCGAGACCAGAAGCCAAAGGGGTCCACGGCTACAGCTGCCCTGGCCGATGACTACACCAACAATCGGGCTCCTGAAGCCAGGAGAGCAGCCACCAGCAGCACCTGGAGAGGGGGTAAGATGAACTCTGCGACTGCCCCACCTGCCCCTAGACTGCAGGGGGTGTCCCCCTCAACTCCCCTCTCCAGGCCCGTGGCAGAACCAAGACGGTGCCACCAGTGCAACCTACCTGGACACTTCAAGGCCATGTGCCCTCAGCGTCCCAAGGCCCCGGCTCCGTCCCCGTCCCAAGGGCCGCCCAAGGTGTATTGTGTGGGTGGGGGTGGTGGTAGGTCCCTGGACAGCTTCCAACCTGTCACCGTCGGCCGGTCTGTGACCATGGGACTGCGAGACAGCGCCTCGGAGGTGACTCTGGTGCGGCCTGAGATGGTGTCCCCCCAAGACTTGATCCCTGGAAAAACCCTCGCTGTCTCCGGGATTGGAGGCATTGACCCGGCGCTGCCTGTTGCTGACATTTATGTGGACTGGGGCGCAGGGCGAGGGGTGAGAGAGGTGGGGGTAACTGATCGGATCCCCGCAAACGTGCTACTTGGGACAGATTTGGGGCAGATAACCTCCCAGTTTGGGCCCCAACCAAGGGCTGAACCTTCAGCCAGTACTGACATGACTCCTAACAATGTTAATGTGTATTCTATGAATGATGTGAGGGAGGAGGGAGTGAACTCTGATATTTCTGCTTGCATAGACACCATAGACACACACACAGCTGCAGCTGTGACAGGGGAGGGGGTCAGAGAAAGGTGTGACAATGCCTCTACAAGTAATCAGCCTGTGAGCTGGGATCTGTTGCCCTCTGCAGGGATAAGCAGAGAGCAGGGTGCTGCAGGGGGAGGACCAGTGTGTGGGGTGGGGGCTACCACAGCAAATGTGGGGTCCCCAGAGATTTCACAGCGGGGTTCTGTTGCTGCAGGAGGGGAACAGGCAGGTGAGATTGGGGCCGGTCCAGGAGCGGAAGTGCTCCCAGGTAAGATCTCGGTGCATGGTTCCCCCACAACCGGGGTGTCAGGAAGCCAGGTAGGTCTGCCTGAACCGGCGACTTGGTCAGGAACGGAGGAGGAGCAGGCACGACCCACGGTCGCAGCGGCTGTGGCCGCTGTCACCCGCAGTGGGAGTGCTGGAAGCCAAGGGGCCTCCCGGAGGTCCGATAGCTCTTCCCCTTCTGACCAAGTGGCAGCCGAGTCAGGTGGAGGCCAGGACACAGGTCCCGGGGTACTGACTGAAGATGTGACAGTCTCGTCGATTCTGGCCACATCTAGTCAGGGGTTTCAGGCAGCGTTAGAGGCTGACGACAGCCTGAAAGCTCTTAAGGAGCAGGCGGCACAGCCTCCCTCGGACTCGGACCCGGAGCGAGTGGTCTGGGACCAAGGACGGCTGTACCGGGCCACGGTCCAGCAGGGTTCACCGGAGGCGTGGCCCAGGGACCGACAGTTAGTGGTACCCTATCCGTTCCGGACGGAGTTGTTGCGGATCGCACATGAGATTCCGATGGCCGGACACCTAGGGATCGCTAAGACCAAGGCCAGGTTGAACCAGCATTTCTACTGGCCAAAAATGGGGGCCGATGTGGCTGCCTACTGCCGTTCGTGTGAAACCTGTCAGAGAGTGGGGAAGGCGGGGCCACGCCCCAAAGCCCCACTGGTATCTCTGCCCATCATCGATGAGCCTTTCAGGAGGGTGGCTGTGGATCTGGTCGGCCCGCTGGCCATCCCCAGCAGCTCCGGGAAACGCTTCATACTGACGGTAGTGGACTATGCCACCCGGTACCCAGAAGCAGTGGCCTTGTCGTCCATTCGGGCTGACAAGGTGGCCACCGCATTGCTGGAGATTTTCTCCCGAGTGGGTTTTCCCCAGGAAATGCTCACTGACCGGGGGACCCAATTCATGTCCCAGCTGATGGAGGCCCTCTGTAAGCAAGTCCAGGTGCGACATCTGGTGGCCAGCCCGTACCATCCACAGACTAATGGCCTGTGCGAGCGGTTCAATGGCACCTTAAAGCAGATGCTTAAGATGTTGGTCGACTCCCATGGGCGTGACTGGGAGCGGTATCTCCCACACCTGTTATTTGCTTACCGGGAGGTTCCACAGGCCTCAACAGGATTCTCACCGTTTGAGCTCCTGTACGGGCGACGTGTGCGGGGCCCCCTGGCTCTGGTGAAAGAGGCTTGGGAAGGGGATTTGGCCACCCCTGGAGTGTCGGTTATCGAGTATGTCATGCGCTTCCGGGACAAAATGCAGGCCTTGACGCAACTGGTACACGACAATATGGCTCAAGCCCAGGCCGATCAGAAGCGTTGGTACGACCAGAACGCTTGTGAGAGGACCTACCAAGTGGGTCAAAAGGTGTGGGTACTGGTCCCCGTACCACAGGACAAGCTTCAGGCAGCCTGGGAAGGCCCATACCTCGTGTACCAGCAGCTCAACCCTGTGACGTACCTGGTCACCCTGGACCCTGCCCGTGGAAGGCGGAAGCCCTTCCATGTGAACATGATGAAGGCACATCATGAGCGGGAGGCATGTGCGCTCCCCGTGTGCAACCTGCCCGAGGAGGGAGAAGCGGAAACCCTCTTGGATATGCTAGCCCAGGTTAGGGCAGGCGGATCCATTGAGGATGTGGAGGTTGGCCACCAGCTCTTGGAGGACCAACGGTCCCAGCTGTGGGCCACCCTACACCCCTTCCGGGGGTTGTTTACCAACCAGCCCGGAAGGACTAACTTGGCTGTCCATCACGTGGACACTGGGGATCATCCCCCGATCCGGCGTTCAGCATATCGGGTCTCCCTGGAGGTGCAGCAACACATGCGCCAGGAGATTGACGAGATGCTGAAGCTGGGGGTGATCCAGGCATCCAACAGCGCTTGGGCCTCGCCTGTAGTCCTCGTCCCTAAGAAGGACCGAACCACTCGGTTCTGCGTGGACTACAGGGGGCTCAATGCTGTCACGGTCGCCGATGCGTACCCAATGCCACGCATCGATGACCTGCTCGATCAGTTGGCCGGGGCTCAGTACCTGACCATCATGGACCTGAGCCGGGGATATTGGCAGATCCCCCTGACTCGCAAGGCCAGGGAACGCTCTGCCTTTATTACCCCATTTGGACTGTACGAGTCCACGGTGATGCCATTCGGGATGAGGAATGCCCCTGCCACCTTCCAGCGGATGGTCAACACCCTGCTCAAGGGACTTGAAGGGTACGCGGCCGCGTACCTGGATGACATTGCCGTCTTCAGTCCCACCTGGGAGGACCACCTAGAGCATCTAGCACAGGTGCTCAGGCGGATCCACCGGGCAGGTTTGACCATCAAGCCGGGAAAGTGTCAGCTGGCCATGAGCGAGGTCCAGTACCTCGGTCACCGGGTAGGCGGAAGAACACTGAAGCCCGAGCCTGAGAAAGTGGAGGCCATCGCATCCTGGCCCACCCCCAGGACCAAGAAGCAGGTGATGTCCTTCTTGGGGACCGCTGGGTACTATAGGAGGTTTGTTCCATGCTATAGTAGCCTGGCAAAGCCCCTGACGGACCTCACCAAGAAGAAGCTGCCCTCTGCAGTCGATTGGACAATGGACTGCGAGACAGCCTTCCGGGCCCTAAAGGACGCCCTGTCCAGCCCGCCCGTGCTACAGGCAGCCGACTTCACGCGGCCGTTTGTAGTACAGACCGACGCCAGTGACTTCGGCCTCGGTGCGGTGCTCAGCCAGGTGGACTCTGCGAGCCAAGAGCACCCAGTCTTGTACCTGAGCAGGAAGCTGTTACCGAGGGAAGTGGCCTATTCCACAATGGAGAAGGAGTGCCTGGCCATAGTGTGGGCCCTGCAGCGTCTGCAACCCTATCTATACGGGCGCCACTTCATCGTGGAGACGGACCACAACCCCCTCAGCTGGTTGCACACCGTCTCTGGGACGAATGGGCGACTGTTGCGATGGAGCCTTGCGCTCCAGCAATACAACTTCACCATTCGCCACAAAAGGGGCCGTGACCACGGTAACGCAGACGGGCTGTCCCGACAAGGAGAGGTCGCGGACGGGCGCACGGGGGAACACCGGAGTGTGCTGCCCCCTAGCGCCCTCAAAAGGGGGGAGGTGTGAGGTAAATCCGGAGATATGACGATAAATCATGATATTCAAGTTATGTCAGGAAGCCCTCTCCTGGTGTCACCCCCCCTTTCCTTCACACAACTTGTTTAGCAACCCATCCCATGGCCATCTCCTGTGATATGGAAATTAGGTGATGTGGGAACAAAGGACACAGGATGACTCCCTGCCGTCACCCTGTAACAAGAGTTGTATCTCATTATAAGGCTCTGGAACTAGCCAGACAGAACGACTCCAGTAAAAAATGGTTCATATCTCGCAAGCCATATTTCCGATAAATACGGCAACCATAAAAATGGTGTTTTCGCATGCGGACGATGCTGGCACACCTTTTTTATGGGAGCGGGAGCTTGGGAAATACCCCAGGCGTGATATCAGCCAATGTGGAACTAGTAGACAAGTCATGAAACCTCTCATTCTGTAGCTAAATTCATAACTGTCACAATGAGAGCATTGGCGTCCGCCTACGACGCTCCCAGGCCAAGTTATGGCCATATTCCATGTTGTGGATTTTGTCCATAACTCCAGCCAGGGGTGGAGCAGTGCTCCCTCTGAGGTCACGAAGGTAGGAGGGGACCTGGATTTGCCCAGGTTGATAACCCTACTTCGGCCATTTTCCAGTGTTCTTTCGCTGGGGGTCACGTGCAGGAAACATCTGTGGGAGTTCCTAGAAACCTGGTCTACAGCGCCCCCCTGTGGCCAGACGCACAAGGTAACTGATTGAATTGCATACCTGTTTGTAAACCATGCTTTATCTGTAACTGTACTCTGACCTATGTATATTCTGTAGATTCCCTATTGTATATATTGTAGTTTCTAGTGTGCTTTAGGCTGATTAAATTATATAATTAATCTTGGGCTGTTCTGTTATCTCGATCTTGAATCCCACGTCTGTGTGTTCGGCTAATAGTTACCGTGAAGCGGTTGGTGGCAGCGAGTTTGTGCCAAGGATTATTGTGGGGAGGCCAGTGAGATTCGGGGAGATTTTATATATTCCGCCCGCGGAGGTCGGGGGAATATATATTCTACTCTCACCGGGGACCCTTCAATAATCGGCATAAGTAGTATAGCGGCCTCCTTGCTTATTGTCGGGCAATTCCATAATTGGCCTGACTATAAGAGGGGCGCTAGAGAGCGCGTCACGTGCTCTGTCTGTCGGTCGGGAGGTATAAAGGAGGGGTGACCCCCACTTGTTACCCCCCGATTGTGACGTACTGGTAGCCAGCGCGGGGGATTTCTGAGTGACCCCCCCGGTGGTTCGTGACAGGTGAGTACACAAAAATCTTCTTTTTTTGCGTCCCCAGCAAAGTCTATGACAATTAGCAAATTCCATGCGCACGTTGCGTTTTTAAAACCCAACGTTTTGGATGCCAAATTTTTGACAAAATCGCTGCATTCTAAAAAGCAACATGTCACTTATTTTGTGTGTTTTGGATGCTTTTCCCTCTCTGTCTACGGTAGAGCAAGCCTCCAGAATGCATCCATACTGCATTCAAAATGCTGCAGAATATTTGTCACTCCAGAACGCAACGTGCGCACATAGCCTAACACTTCAGACTTGTGTAACGTATTTACCCTGCGGTGATATTTCTCTGTCAGATGTCGGAGCACTGCTGGGCGCCACAGAGCAACGTGTCCAACGAAACATCCACCGCCAAAACTTTCCAGCGGACCATCTCTGCACAGGTAGGGGACCGATATGGGTGGTCACATCGACTCCAAGCTATATGATATCACCACTAACTGCGGTCTCTCTGCAGGACACCTTAGCCTACGCCACCGCCCTGCTGAACGAGAAGGACCAGTCTGGAAGCAGCAATGGCTCGGAGAGCAGTCCAGCCAATGAGAATGGAGAGCGGAGCATGCAGCAGGTGCGGGGCTCATATCGCGCTCTGTGATTGGTGGGGTACATGGATGATTGGGGACGATTGGTCAGTCCTGCCACATGATCACCACCAGGACCACCTTTGGTATCGCCGTAATCGTACTAACCCAAAGTATTATGTTGCCGGGTCATTTTTACTGCACAATGAGCACCATAAAAACACAACAAAAAAAAATGGTGAAAGAAAAATATTTTTTTCTAATTTTTTCTTTTGCCTTTTAACACCTCATTTAAAATTTATAGGAAGTACAAAAATTGACTGCAGCGGTTTGGGGGTTAGGGGGTCACCGGGGTAAATGCATTGAATAGGATGGTGATATATGTATATATGTATGTATGTGTATATAATATTATATATTTCATATTTATATTTCTTTGTCGCTCCATTGGGAGACTCAGACAATTGGGTGTATAGCTTCTGCCTCCGGAGGCCACACAAAGTATTACACTTTTAAAAAAGTTTAACCCCTCCCCTCTGCCTATACACCCTCCCGTGGATCACGGGCTCCTCAGTTTTATGCTTTGTGTGGAAGGAGGCACACATCCACTCATAGAAAAAAAAAAAAAAAAAGATTTCTCATACATAGTATGACGAATGGAAGAAAAGAGGTCCCCCTATGGGGTCCCCGGCATGCTCCCTTCTCACCCCACTATGTCGGCGGTGTTGTTGAGGTACCCATTGCGGGTACAAAGGCTGCAGCCACATGCCGTCTCCTTCTCCATCCCTTATGCGGCTCTGGGAGAAATGGGAGCTTCATCGGTCATTCACATGCTGAGACCGTGCTCCATCCACAGCCCCTGGTGGAACCTGCTGGACCGGAGCGTTTTCATCCCCAGGGATCGGGCCCTGCACCTTCAAGGTACTCTGTGTCCCCATGGGGGCACGGTATGGGGAGAGAGGTCGCCTTTCTCCCCAGTAGCGCCGTCCATTGTTTTTTCATCGGACTTCCGCGCCGGCCGTGCCTGCTTGTCGGACACGGCCTTAAATTTAGTCCCCGGCTTCATCGCGGCCTAGTCGCGAAAAATCCCGCCCCCGGGCCTGCTTGTCAGGGGTAAGGGCGGGATTACCGACAGAGGGCTGGAGCATCTTTGCATGTCTCCCCTCCCCTCTCATTGACCACTATGGGGCCTCCAGATTCCCGCCTTTTGCCGGCGCCGCCCATGGCTCCACTCCCCCCTTGAGAGCTCCGGCGGCCATGTTTGGCATTCTGCCGGTGTATGCTGCAGCTGCACAGCTCTACAGCTCTGGGGGACCCACGACAGGGAATCTGGAGGACACCAGCGGTTGGTAAGCCACACCGGTCACCCGGTGCTAGTACACCTAGGGTGCCGTGATATATATATTTATATATATATTATATATATTCGGAACGGCTGTTTAACCCTTTCCTATATACCCTCAGTGGTCGCTCTCCTAAGGGACACATTGCTTACAGCATGTCGTCCACAAGGAGCAAAGCCTCTAAGGCACAGTTTTTTTTCGCAGCCTGTACCTCTTGTGGGGCTATGTTGCCGGCGGGATCCACCTACCCTCACTGTGATCAATGCTCGACTCCTGCCACGCTTGCTCAGCCGGAGCCTAGGGCACTTGTGGGCCCCTCGGCTCATGTAGATCCCCCTGCTCCTCCTGAGCAGGCTGCAGGGACAGAGACACCGTCATTGGACTCTTTCGCGGAGAAACTCTCTGTCACTTTCTCAATCCATTGCACAGTCTATGGACAAATGGTCATCTAAGCTCCTTGAGGCATTGCAGTCCAGACCGGGCTCTTCACAGGCCCCGGCCCCTGTTAGTTTGTCTCCTCCAGGGCCTTCTCGGTCCGCGCCGCAGGGCGCTCCCAGGATAGCCCCTAGGTCCCAGGCGGAGGACTCCTGCCCGGATCGCAGTCCCAGACCGGCTAAGCGGCCTCGCTGGGACTCTTCCCCGGCCTCCTCACGCTGCTCTGGATCTCAGCTGGAGGACTCTCAGGATGACGAGGCGGACGTGGGAGCTCAGGGCTCTGACCCTGACTTCGCCCTCAACCTTGATACCCCTGAGGGGGGACGCCTTAGTAAATGATCTTATTTCGTCCATCAACCAGGTGTTGGATCTCTCTCCCCCGCCTCCACCTGTAGAGGAGTCGGTTTCTCAGCAGGAGAAACACCAATTTCGATTCCCCAAACGTACGCGCAATACGTTCTTTGATCACTCTAACTTCAGGGACGCTGTCCAAAAGCCCAGAGCGGTCCCGGACAAGCGTTTTGCTAAAAGGCACTCTGACACGCGTTATCCCTTTCCACCTGAAGTCGTTAAGGGCTGGGCACACTCACCCAAGGTGGATCCGCCAGTCTCTAGATTGGCTGCTAGGTCCGTTGTGTCTGTTGCCGATGGCTCATCCCTGAAGGATGCTACTGACAGACAGATAGAGCTCTTGGTGAAGTCTATTTATGAGGCCACGGGCGCGTCTTTTGCCCCGGCCTTTGCGGCTGTGTGGGCTCTCCAAGCAATCTCGGCATGTCTGACTGAGATTAATGCTGTCACGCGGAATTCTGCTCCGCATGTGTCTTCCTTGACCTCTCAGGCATCAGCATTTTCGTCCTACGCCATGAACGCCGTCCTGGACTCCGCTAGCAGTACGGCTGTGGCATCCGCTAACTCCGTGGCAGTCCGTAGGGCCATGTGGCTGCGCGAATGGAAAGCAGACTCTGCTTCCAAAAGGTTCTTAACTGGTTTGCCTTTTTCGGGCGAACGTTTGTTTGGCGAACGGTTGGATGAGATTTTTAAGGAATACTCGGGAAAGGACTCCTCCTTACCCCAGTCCAAACCTAAGAGACCTCAGCAGAGAAAAATCCAATCGAGGTTTCGGTCCTTTCGTCCTTCCGCCAAGCCCCAATCCTCTTCGTCCAACCGGCCGGAGAAAGGCCAGAGGAACTCCTATGCGTGGCGGTCCAAGTCACGCCCCCAAAAGGCCGCAGGAGGCACTGCCTCCAAGACGGCCTGCTCATGACTCTCGGCCTCATCTAGCCACATCCTCGGTCGGTGGCAGGCTCTCCCGCTTTGGCGACGCCTGGTGGCCACACGTTCAAGACCGATGGGTGAGAGACATTCTGTCTCATGGTTACAGGATAGAGTTCAGCTCTTGACCTACGGCTCGTTTTTTCAGAACCTCCCCACCCCCCGCACAGGCCGACGCACTTTTTCAAGTGGTGGACGCTCTAAACATGGAAGGAGTTGTGATTCCCGTTCCCCTTCAGGAACGTGGTCGCGGATTTTACTCCAACTTGTTCGTGGTGCCAAAAAAGGACGGGTCATGCCGTCCCGTTCTGGACCTCAAGCTGCTCAACAGACATGTGAGAACCAGACGGTTTCGGATGGAATCTCTCCGCTCAGTCATCGCCTCGATGTCACAAGGAGACTTCCTAGCATCGATCGACATCAAGGATGCTTATCTCCATGTGCCGATCGCACCCGAACATCAACGTTTCCTGCGTTTCGCCATCGGGGATGAACACCTCCAGTTCGTCGCATTGCCCTTCGGCCTGGCGACAGCCCCACGGGTCTTCACCAAAGTCATGGCATCCTGCACTCTCAGGGCCACTCGGTGATCCCATACTTGGACGATCTCCTAGTCAGGGCCCCTTCTCGGGTGGCGTGTCAACGAAGTCTTACCGTCACTCTGGCGACTCTCCAGCAGTTCGGGTGGATCATCAATTTCCCGAAATCCAAGTTGACGCCGACCCAATCACTGACTTACCTCGGGATGGAGTTTCATACCCTTCCAGCGTTAGTCAAGCTACCGCGGGACAAACAGCTTTCTCTGCAGGCGGGGGTGCAGTCACTTCTTCGGAGTCAGTCACACCCCTTAAGGCGCCTCATGCACTTTCTGGGGAAGATGGTTGCAGCTATGGAGGCAGTGCCGTTCGCGCAATTCCATCTACGGCCACGCCAATGGGACATTCTTCGCAAATGGGACAAGAGTGCGGCTTCCCTCGACAAGAACATGTCTCTTTCACTTGCAGCCAAAACATCACTTCAGTGGTGGCTCCTACCCACATCTCTGTCTCGGGGAAAATCCTTCCTCCCCCCAACCTGGGCTGTGGTCACCACGGACGCGAGTCTGTCAGGCTGGGGAGCGGTTTTTCTCCACCACAGGGCTCAAGGAACCTGAACTCCAATGGAATCGTCCCTTCAGATCAATATTCTGGAGATAAGGGCAGTATATCTAGCCCTATTGGCCTTCCATCGGTGGCTGGAGGGCAGGCAGATCCGAATTCAGTCGGACAACGCCACTGCCGTCGCCTACATCAACCACCAAGGCGGCCCTCGCAGTCGTCAAGCCTTCCAGGAAGTCGGGCGGATTCTGCAGTGGGTGGAAGTCACAGGCTCCACCATCTCCGCAGTTCACATCCCGGGCGCGGAAAACTGGGAAGCAGATTTTCTCAGTCGTCAGGGCATGGACGCGGGGGAATGGTCTCTTCACCCAGACGTGTTTCGAGAGATCTGTCGCCGCTGGGGAACGCCGGATGTCGATCTCATGGCGTCACGACACAACAACAAGGTCCCGGCCTTCATGGCACGGTCTCAAGATCACAGAGCTCTGGCAGCGGACGCTCTGGTCCAGGATTGGTCGCAGTTTCGACTGCCATATGTGTTTCCCCCTCTGGCGATGCTGCCCAGAGTACTACGCAAGATCCGGTCCGACTGCCGTCGCGCCATTCTCGTCGCTCCAGACTGGCCGAGGCGGTCGTGGTATCCGGATCTGTGGCATCTCACGGTGGGTCAACCGTGGGCGCTTCCAGACTGCCCAGACTTGCTGTCACAAGGGCCGTTTTTCCATCTGAATTCTGTGGCCCTCAACCTGACTGTGTGGCCATTGAGTCCTGGCTCCTAGCGTCTTCAGGGTTATCTCAGGATGTCATTGCCACCATGAGACAAGCCAGGAAGCCAACGTCCGCCAAAATCTATTACAGGTCTTGGCAAATCTTCTTATCCTGGTGCTCTCATAACGGTTTTCCTCCATGGCCGTTTGCTTTACCCACATTTCTTTCATTCCTACAATCTGGAATGGACAAGGGTTTGTCCCTCGGCTCTCTCAAGGGACAAGTGTCGGCGCTCTCCGTGTTTTTTCAACAGCGTCTAGCCAGGCTTCCGCAGGTCTGCACGTTCCTGCAGGGGGTTTGCCACATGGTCCCACCTTACAAACGTCCGTTGGAACCTTGGGATCTTAACAGGGTGCTGACGGCTCTTCAGAAACCACCTTTCTTCGGCGCTCCATTGGGAGACCCAGACGATTGGGTGTATAGCTACTGCCTCCGGAGGCCACACAAAGCATTACACTAAAAAGTGTAAGGCCCCTCCCCTTCTGGCTATACACCCCCCGTGGGATCACGGGCTGCTCAGTTTTCAAGCTTTGTGCGAAGGAGGTCAGACATCCACGCATAGCTCCACTGTTTAGTCAGCAGTAGCTGCTGACTATATCGGATGGAAGAAAAGAGGGCCCATATAGGGTCCCCAGCATGCTCCCTTCTCACCCCACTTGCGGTTTGTTAAGGTTGAGGTACCCATTGCGGGTACGGAGGCTGGAGCCCACATGCTGTTTTCCTTCCCCATCCCCCTGAGGGGCTCTGTGGAAGTGGGATCTTACCGGCCCCCAAACCCTGAGGCCGGGCTCCATCCACAGACCCAGAGACCCTGCTGGAGGAGCTGAGTACCGTCAGGGACAAGGCCCTGCAACATTCAGGTACTCTGTGTCCCCGCACAGACAGGCCACGCACACTCCAGACTTGCTGGGTGTGCTAGTGCGCCGGGGGCAGTAGCGCTGCGCGCTCGGGTTAGAGTCACTGCAGCTTAGCTGAGTGATTTTATGTGTTGGGAACTACCGCGCCGGCCGCTCCGGGAGCGGCGGCGCGGCTGGGACTTGTAGTGCGCCGGGAACTCGCGCTGACCGCGCTTTTACGGCGGCAGCGCTCATAAATATAGTCCCCGGCTTTTGCGGCCTAGCTCCGCTTCGTTCCCGCCCCCACCCTGTCAGTCAGGGAAGGGGAGAGACGCTGTTCTATAGTCAGCGCCGAGGGCTGGAGTCTTATTTACATACTCCAGCCCTCTCACTGGGCACAGTGGGGACGCAAGTTTCCCGCTCTTGGTCTCAACACGCCCAGGGCCCGCCCCTCTCCACAGGACGCCGGCAGCCATTCCTGCATGCAGTCTGGCTGGAGAACGGACACAGGCTCTGGGGGACTCAGACAAGGGGCTCTGGCGACCACACACCCGCGTTTATGCGGGCGGTAAGCTGCACATAAGTGCTGGCCCCACTAGTGCCACAGTGTTATTTGGTGCACTTTTTCCCTGTACCATATATATTTATATTGCACTGTACGGTCGCTTCTTGGCTTATACCCTATATTGCTCTGAGGAGACAACATGTCATCCGCAAAACGCAAGGGTGCCAAGGCACAGGCGGTATGCACTGCTTGTGCCGCATGTGGGGCTAATCTACCGGCAGGTTCCAATGACCCCCATTGTGTGCAATGTTCAATCCCTGTGCCACTTCGGCAGCCAGAGTCTATGGTAGTAGTGGCCCAGGCAGAGACGCCTGTGAACCCTGCCCCGGTGACGGGGACAGAATTTGCAATTTTTGCTGATAAGATGTCTGTGACTATGACAAAAATCCTGGAGACCTTGCAGTCCAGGCCAGTTACTCAGACCATGGACACTGCTGTGTCTATGCTCCCCGGTCCCCCTCAGTTGGAACTAATCCGTACTTCAAGGGGGTCCCAGGCATCACAGGCTGAAGACTCTGACTCGGATGACAGTCCCAGGCAGCCTAAGCGGGCTCGCTGGGAAAGACCCTCGACGTCATCACACTGGTCAGGGTCTCAGCGAGAAGAGTCTCTGTATGAGGAGACAGAGGTGGGTGATCAGGAATCTAATCCTGACACCGCTCTCAATCTAGATACCCCTGATGGTGACGCTATGGTAAATGACCTTATAGCGGCCATCAATAGACTGTTGGATATTTCTCCCCCAGCCCCTTCAGCAGAGGAGGCAGCTGCACAGCAGGAGAAGTTCCATTTCCGGTATCCCAAGCGTAAATTGAGTACTTTTCTGGACCACTCTGACTTCAGAGAATCAGTCCAGAAACATCATGCTTATCCAGACAAGCGTTTCTCCAAACGTCTTAAGGATACACGTTATCCCTTTCCCCCTGACGTGGTCAAACGCTGGACCCAGTGTCCAAAGGTGGATCCCCCAATATCCAGGCTTGCGGCTAGATCCATAGTTGCAGTGGAGGATAGGGCTTCACTTAAAGACGCCAATGACAGACAGATGGACCTTTGGTTGAAATCTGTCTATGAAGCTATCGGCGCGTCGTTTGCTCCAGCATTCGCGGCCGTGTGGGCACTCCAAGCTATTTCCGCTGGTCTGGCACAGGTGGACTCTATCATACGTCCAGCAGTGCCGCAAGTGGCGTCCTTAACTACGCAAATGTCTGCGTTTGCGACCTACGCTATCAATGCGGTACTGGACTCTACGAGCCGTACCTCAATGGCGTCCGCCAACTCTGTGGTTTTGCGCAGAGCCTTGTGGTTAAAGGAATGGAAAGCAGATTCTGCTTCCAAGAAATGTTTAACCAGCTTGCCACTATCTGGAGACAGACTGTTTGGTGAGCAATTGGCTGAAATCATTAAACAGTCCAAGGGTAAGGACTCCTCCTTACCCCAGCCCAGATCAAGCAAACCTCAACAGAGGAAGTGGCAGTCGAGGTTTCGGTCCTTTCGAGGCTCGGGCAAGCCCCAATTCTCCTCGTCCAAAGGGACTCAGAAGGAGCAAAGGAGCTCAGATGCCTGGCGGGCTCACTCACGCCCCAAGAAAGCAACCGGAGGAACCGCTTCCAAGCCGGCTGCCTCATGACTTTCGGCCTCCTCTCTCCGCATCCTCGGTCGGTGGCAGGCTCTCCCGCTTTTGCGACATTTGGCTGCCACAGGTCAAGGACCGGTGGGTAACAGACATTTTGTCTCACGGGTACAGGATAGAGTTCAGTTCTCGTCCTCCGCCTCGGTTCTTCAGAACTTCCCCACATCCCGACCGAGCAGATGCCCTTCTGCAGGCGGTGGGCTCTCTAAGAGCAGAAGGAGTGGTGATCCCTGTTCCTCTTCAGGAACAAGGGAAAGGTTTTTACTCCAATCTCTTTGTGGTGCCAAAAAAGGACGGCTCATTCCGTCCTGTTCTGGACCTAAAACTGCTCAACAAGCATGTGAACGCCAGGCGGTTCCGGATGGAATCCCTCCGCTCCGTCATTGCCTCAATGTCTCAAGGAGATTTCCTTGCATCGATAGACATCAAAGATGCTTATCTCCACGTGCCGATTGCTACACAGCACCAACGCTTTCTACGTTTCGTGATAGGAGACGACCATCTTCAATTCGTAGCTCTGCCATTTGGTCTGGCGACAGCCCCACGGGTTTTCACCAAGGTCATGGCGGCAGTGGTAGCAATCTTGCACTCTCAGGGACACTCGGTGATCCCTTACTTAGACGATCTGCTTGTAAAAGCACCCTCTCAAGAGGCATGCCAACTCAGCCTGAATGTTGCGCTAGAGACTCTCCAGACTTTCGGGTGGATCATCAACTTTTCAAAGTCCAATCTGTCACCGACCCAATCACTAACGTATCTTGGCATGGAGTTTCATACTCTCTCAGCGATAGTGAAGCTTCCGCTGGACAAGCAGCGGTCACTACAGACAGGGGTGCAGTCTCTCCTTCAAGGTCAGTCGCACCCCTTAAGGCGCCTCATGCACTTCCTAGGGAAGATGGTGGCAGCAATGGAGGCAGTCCCGTTTGCGCAGTTTCATCTGCGCCCACTTCAGTGGGACATTCTCCGCCAATGGGACGGGAAGTCAACATCCCTGGACAGGGAAGTCTCCCTTTCCCAGACGGCCAAGGACTCTCTGCAATGGTGGCTTCTTCCCACCTCATTATCACAGGGAAGATCCTTCCTACCCCCATCCTGGGCAGTAGTCACGACAGACGCGAGTCTGTCAGGGTGGGGAGCAGTTTTTCTTCAGCGCTCTATTGGGAGACCCAGACGATTGGGGTATAGCTACTGCCCTCCGGAGGCCACACAAAGCACTACACTAAAAAGTGCAAGGCCCCTCCCCTTCTGGCTATACCCCCCCGTGACATCACGGGTTCTCCAGTTTTAGCTTTGTGTGCGAAGGAGGTCAGACATCCATGCATAGCTCCACAGATTTTAGTCAGCAGTAGCTGCTGACTATGTCGGATGGAAGAAAAGAGGGCCCATATAGGGCCCCCAGCATGCTCCCTTCTCACCCGTGGATGGTGTTGTAAGGTTGAGGTACTTATTGCTAGTACAGAGGCCGGAGCCCACATGCTGTTTTCCTTCCCCATCCCCATGAGGGGCTCTGGGTGAAGTGGGATCTTACCGGTCTCCAGGCACAGAGACCGAGCTCCATCCACAGACCCAAAAGAACCTGCTGGATATGGAGCTGAGTATCGTCAGGGACAGGGCCCTGCTACATCAAGGTACTCTGTGTCCCCGGGCAAGCGCGCACACACACACCAGCATTGCTGGGAGTGTTAGTGCGCCGGGGACAACAGCGCGGAGCGCTGGTGCTATTATTCACTGCAGCTTTGCTGAGTGAATTTATGTATTGAAAACGGCCGCGCCGGCCGCTGCTGATTGTTTTTTACATTGTGGCGCGGCTGGGACTTGTGGTGCGCCGGGGGACTTCGGCGTCGGCCGTGCACATAGGACGGCCGCGCTTATTACTCGAGTCCCCGGCTTTGCGGCCTAGCTTTCGTTTCGTTCCCGCCCCAGCCCTGCCAGTCAGAGGAGGGGCGGGACGCTGTACAGAAGCTCAGCGCAGGGAGCTGGAGTCTGCTTTGCATTCTCCAGCCCCCTCTCACTGAACACAGTGAGACGCCGGGTTCCCGCTCTTGGCTGGGGCTCGCCCACGGCCCGCCCCTCTGCACAGGACGGGGAAGAGAAGCCGGCAGCCATTATGGTTTCCACTCTGGGAGAACGGAACCAGTCACAGGTTTTTGGGCGACCTCACACCCGCTCTTGTGCGGGCGGTAAGCAGTACTGACACCACTAATGCTGAAGTGGGCTTTTGGACTGTGTGCTGATATGCTATGCACTGTACTGTACTGTCGCTATTCTGGGCAACAGCAGCAAATAAGCAATGCTGCTGAGGCACAAGCTTTCAATGCTTCGTCGTTTGCATGTGCTGCAGTGTTTACTGTCAGATTGGGCAACAGTAGCAGTAGAGCAATTTGTGCTAAGGCACAAGCTTTCAATGCTGCTTCGCTTGCATGTGCTGCACGGTTTATTGTTATGCTATACATTCACTGTATGTCGCTATTCTTGGCTAATGCGCCCAGATAAACAGACAAAAGCAGCAGTAGAGCAATGGTGCTACGGCACAAGTTTTCAATGCTGCTTGACTTGCATGGGCTGCAGTGTTTACTGTCATGCTTGTATGCTATACATTCACTGTATGTCGCTATCCTTGGCTAATGTTCCTGGATAAATAGACAACAGCAGCAGAAAGGCTAGGGTGCTAACGCGCAAGCTTTCAATGCTGCTTGGATTGCATGGGCTGCAGTGTTTACTGTCAGGCTTGTATGCTATACATTCACTGTATGTCGCTATCCTTGTCTCATGCTCCTAGATAAATAGACAACAGCAGCAGAAGAGCAAATGTGCCAAGCCACAAGTTTTCAATGCTGCGTGTACTACATGTACTGAAGTGTTTATTTGTACTTCATGCTTGTATGACTATTCACTGTACGGTCGCTATCCTCGGCTAGGCTCTTAGCTAGACAACAACAGCAGAAAAAGACAAGTTGCCAATGCACGGGCTTTCTATGCTGCTTGTACTGCATGTCATACGGTTCCAGGACCCCCAGTGCGTGCAATTGCTCAACCGGGGTCTCTGCTATATGTGGCCAAAAGAACCACCTGTGATCTCTGTCCAGAGACAGGGACGAAGTTGCAGTTTTTCCGCTGATATATTGTCTGTGACTATGACTGACATCTTACAGACTTTGCACCCCAAGCAGACCGTGGGCAATATGGTTGCAATGACCCTGGCCGCCCTGATTTGGAGCATCTCAAGGCGCCAGAGTGATTCCAGGCATCCCAGAGAGCAGGCATCCGACACGGTCGACAGTCCCAGATGGCCTAAGCGGGCTCGCTGGGATTAGCCCTCGACTCCATCACTGGTCAAGGTCCCAGCTGGAGTACTCTCTGTACGTTGAGGCAGACGTAGCTGTTCAGGACTCTGATCCTGAGACCGCTCTCAATCCGGATACACCGGATGGTGACGCTATAGTGAATAATCTTATTGCGTCCATCAACGAAAGGTTGGGTATTTCTCCCTCAACTCCTCCAGTGGAGGGGTCAGCTTCACAGCAAGAGAAATCTCTATTTCAGTATCTCAAGCGTATATTGAGTACTTGTTTAGCACTCTGACTCCAGAGAAGCAGTCCAGAAACGACACGCTTATCAAGATAAGCGTTTCTCCGACCGTATTAATGAGACACGTGTCGCTCCCCCCTGACGTGGTCAAGCGCTAGACCCAGTATCCAAATGTGGATACCCCAATCTCCATGCTTGCAGCTAGATCTATAGTTGTAGTGGTGGATAGGACTTCACTTCAAAATGCCATTGACAGGCAGATTGGCCTCTGGTTGCAATCTGTCTATGAAGCTATCGGCAGGTCGGTTGCTCCGGCAGTCGCAGCCGTGAAGGCACTCCAAGCTATTTCAGCTAGTATTGCGCAGGGGGTCGCTGTCACAGGTACTCTCGGTCCCAGCAGCGTCTTTAACTCGCAATGTCGGCATGGCGAATCATGCTGTTATTGCTGTCCGAGACTCTACGAGCCGGACGTCAGTGGCATCCGCCAACTCCGTGTTTTTACGCAGAGGCTAGTAGTTGAGAGATTGGAACAGAGGCTGCTTCCAACGAAGTGCTTAACCAGGTTGCCTTTATCTAGTGATAGTCTGTTGGTAAGGGTTGAATGAAATCATTCAACTATCCAAGACGACTCAAAAAGCCCAGAAGGGCATAGATTCCTAGCGGGCTCAATCACGCCCGGGGAAGGCAGCCGGAGGACCCGCTACCAAAGTGTTTTTCCTCATAATTTTCAGCCCTCTCACTCCGCAACCGCGGGGGGGCAGACTCCCCCGCTTTAGCGGCATTTACCTACCGCAGGTCAAGGGCCTGTGAGTGAGAGTCAGTTTGTTTTCAAACTACCGCACCGACCGAGCCGAGGCTCTTCTGCAGGCGGAAAGAGCGGTAATCCCTGTTCCTCTTCAGGAACCAGATACGCATTTTGCTCCGACCTGGTCGTGGTGCCAAAATAGGACGGCTCCTTCCGTCCCGTTCTGGAATTTATACTGCTTAACAAGCACGTGAAAACCAGGCGGTTCCGGATGGCATCACTCCGCTCCGTCATTGCCTCTCTGTCTCAAGGAGTTTTCCTAACATCAATAGACATCAGGATGCTTATCTACACGTGCCGATTGCTCCGAGGCACCGGCGTTGGCTACGATTCGTTATTAAAGACGAGAATATTTCGTTTCGTAGCCATACCCTTTGGCTGGCGACAGCCCCACGGGTGTTCACCAAGTTCGTGGCAGCAGAGGGAGCAGTCCCGCGCTCTCACGGTCACTCTGTGATCCTTTACTTGGGCAATCTACTGGTCAAGGCACTCTCCTTTAGAAGCATGCCAACACAACCTGAACATGGCGCTGGACCCTTCCCAGAGTTTCGGGTGGGTCTTCAACTTTTCAAGGTTGAACCCAATCGCTGGCATCTCCTGGAGAGTTTTCACACTCTCTCAGCGATAGTGAAGCTTCCGCTGGACAAACAGCGTTCACTACAGACGAGGGGGCAGTCTCTCCTTCAAGGAGGCGCCTCATCCAGAGGCGAGCTTTTTTCACGCAGTTTCATCTGCGTCCGCCTCAATAGCACATTCTTCGCTTATGGGAGGGAAGTCGATGTCCCTACACAGGAACGTGTCACTTTTCCAGACGGTCAAAGACCGTCTTCAGAGGAGTCCACTCTTCAACTCAGTGGTCTGGAGCTCTGGGCAGTGTATCTTGCACTGCAAGCCTTCCTGCAGTGGCTGGAATGCAAATAGATCCGAATTCAGTCGGACTATCCACAGCGGTGGCATACACCAACCACCAAGGCGGACTACGCAGTCGACAAGCCTCCCAAGAGGTCCGGCGGATTCTGCTATGGGTAGAAGACAGAGCATACACCATATCAGCTGTTCATATCCCGGGCGTACAACACTAGGAAGCAGACTTCCTCAGTCGCCAGGGCGTGGACGCAGGGGAATGGGCTCTGCACCCGTTTGTTTTCAAGAAATCTGTAGCCGCAGGATGAAGACGGACGTCGACGTCATGGCTTCTCGGCAACAACAAGGTCCCGATTTTCATGACGCGGTCTTACGATCAAAGAGCTCTGGCGACAGGCGCCTTGGCTCAGGATTGGTCACAGTTCCAGCTACCGATTGCTGCCACACCATCCTCGTCGCCCCAAACTGGCCGGGGAGGTCGTGGTACCGAGATCTGTGGCACCTCACCGTCGGTCGACCGTGAGCACGACGTCATTGCCACCATGAGACGGGCTAGCCAGCCGCGGTCTACCAAGATCTACCACAACTCGTGGAAGATATTCTTATCTTAGTGTTCTGCTCAGGGAGTGTCTCCCTGGCCATCGGCATTGCCTACTTTGCCTTCCCTCCTGCAATCTGGTTGGGAAAGAGGTTGGTCGCTCGGCTCCCTTTAAGGGCAAGTCTCGGCACTATCCGTGTTCTTTTCAGAAGCGTCTAGCACGTCTTCCTAAGGTGCGCACGTTACTACAGGGGGTTTGTCATATTGTGCCCCCGTACAAGCGGCCGTTAGATCCATGGGATCTGAACAGGGTACTAGTTGCTCTCCAGAAGCCGCCTTTCGAGCCTCTGAGGGAAGTTTCCCTTTCGCGCCTGTCACAGAAAGTGGCCTTTCTGGTTGCGATCACGTCGCTTCGGCGAGTGTCTCAGCTGGCGGCTCTGTCATTCAAGGCTCCCTTCCTAGTATTCCACCAGGACAAGGTGGTGCTGCGCCCTATTCACGAGTTTCTCCCTAAGGTTGTATCCGCGTTTCTTCTTAATCAGGATATATCCTTACCTTCCTTTTGTTCTCATCCGGTTCTCCGGTATGAAAAGGATTTACAGTTGTTAGTTCTGGGGAGAGCACTCAGAATCTACATTTCCCGCACGGCGCCCATGCGCCGCTCTGATGCATTTTTTGTCCTTGTCGCTGGTACGCGCAAGGGGTTGCAGGTTTCTAAAGCCACCATGGCTCGATGGATCAAAGAACCAATTCTTGAAGACTACCGTTCTGCGGGGCTTCCGGTTCCTTCAGGGCTGAAGGCCCATTCTACCAGAGCCGTAGGTGCGTCCTGGGCATTACGACACCAGGCTACGGCTCAACAGGTGTGCCAGGCAGCTACCTGGTCGAGCCTGCACATTTTTTCACCAAACATTATCAGGTGCATACCTATGCTTCGGCGGACGCCAGCCTAGGTAGAAGAGCCCTGCAGGCGGCAGTGGCTTCCCCATAGGGGAGGGCTGTCTTGCAGCTCTAACATGAGGTATTTCTTTACCCACCCAGGGACAGCTTTTGGACGTCCCAATCGTCTGGGTCTCCCAATAGAGCGCTGAAGAAGAAGGGAATTTTGTTACTTACCGTAAATTCCTTTTCTTCTAGCTCTTATTGGGAGACCCAGCACCCGCCCTGTTGTCCTTCGGGATTTTTTTGTTGTTTGCGGGTACACATGTTGTTCATGTTGAACGGTTTTTCAGTTCTCCGACGTTATTCGGAGTTAATTTGTTTAAACCAGTTATTGGCTTCCTCCTTCTTGCTTTGGCACTAAAACTGGAGAACCCGTGATGTCACGGGGGGGTATAGCCAGAAGGGGAGGGGCCTTGCACTTTTTAGTGTAGTGCTTTGTGTGGCCTCCGGAGGGCAGTAGCTATACCCCAATCGTCTGGGTCTCCCAATAAGAGCTAGAAGAAAAGGAATTTACGGTAAGTAACAAAATTCCCTTCTTCTCCACCACAGGGCTCAGGGTACGTGGACTCAGCAGGAGTCCACCCTTCAGATCAATGTTCTGGAAATCAGGGCAGTGTATCTGGCCCTACTAGCCTTCCAGCAGTGGCTGGAAGGAAAGCAGATCCGAATTCAGTCGGACAACTCCACAGCGGTGGCATACATCAACCACCAAGGAGGGACACGCAGTCGGCAAGCCTTCCAGGAAGTCCGGCGGATTCTGATGTGGGTGGAGGACAGAGCATCCACCATATCCGCGGTTCACATCCCGGGCGTGGAAAACTGGGAAGCAGACTTCCTCAGTCGCCAGGGTATGGACGCAGGGGAGTGGTCCCTTCACCCGGACATGTTTCAGGAAATCTGTTGCCGCTGGGGGGTGCCGGACGTCGACTTAATGGCGTCTCGGCACAACAACAAGGTCCCGACCTTCATGGCGCGGTCTCGCGATCAAAGTGCTCTGGCGGTAGACGCCTTGGTGCAAGATTGGTCGCAGTTCCGGCTCCCTTATGTGTTTCCACCTCTGGCACTCTTGCCCAGAGTGCTACGCAAGATCAGATCCGATTGCAGCCGCGTCATACTCGTCGCTCCAGACTGGCCGAGGAGGTCGTGGTACCCGGATCTGTGGCATCTCACGGTCGGCCAACCGTGGGCACTACCAGACCGACCAGATTTACTGTCCCAAGGGCCGTTTTTCCATCGGAATTCTGCGGCCCTGAACCTGACTGTGTGGCCATTGAGTCCTGGATCCTAGCGTCTTCAGGATTATCCCAAGGGGTCGTTGCCACCATGAGACAGGCTAGGAAGCCCACGTCTGCTAAGATCTACCACAGAACGTGGAAGATATTCTTATCCTGGTGCTCTGCTCAGGGAGTGTCTCCCTGGCCATTTGCATTGCCTACTTTTCTTTCTTTCCTGCAATCTGGGTTAGAAAAAGGTTTGTCGCTCGGCTCCCTTAAAGGGCAAGTCTCGGCGCTATCCGTCTTTTTTCAGAAGCGTCTAGCACGACTTTCTAAGGTGCGCACGTTCCTGCAGGGGGTTTGTCATATCGTACCCCCGTACAAGCGGCCGTTAGATCCATGGGATCTGAACAGGGTACTAGTTGCCCTCCAGAAGCCGCCCTTCGAGCCTCTGAGGGATGTTTCACTTTCTCGACTATCACAGAAAGTGGCTTTCTTCGGCGCTCCATTGGGAGACCCAGACGATTGGGTGTATAGCTACTGCCTCCGGAGGCCACACAAAGCATTACACTAAAAAGTGTAAGGCCCCTCCCCTTCTGGCTATACACCCCCCGTGGGAACACGGGATGCTCAGTTTTCAAGCTTTGTGCGAAGGAGGTCAGACATCCACGCATAGCTCCACTGTTTAGTCAGCAGCAGCTGCTGACTATGTCGGATGGAAGAAAAGAGGGCCCATACTAGGGCCCCCAGCATGCTCCCTTCTCACCCCACTTTGTGTCGGCGGTGTTTGTTAAGGTTGAGGTACCCATTGCGGGTACGGAGGCTGGAGCCCACATGCTGCTTTCCTTCCCCATCCCACTGAAGGGCTCTGGGGAAGTGGGATCTTAACGGCCTCCAGACTCTGAGGCCGGGCTCCATCCACAGACCCGGAGATCCTGCTGGATACGGAGCTGAGTGCCGTCAGGGACATGGCCCTGCAACATTCAGGTACTCTGTGTCCCCGTACAGACAGGCACAGACACACGCCAGTGTTGCTGGGTGTTCTAGTGCGCCGGGGACACTAGCGCTGTGCGCATGGGTCTTAGTCACTACAGCTTTGCTGAGTGACTTTTCTGTGTTGGGAACTACCGCGCCGACCGCCCCTGGAGCGGCGGCGCAGCTGAGACTTGTAGTGCGCCGGGGACTCGCGCTGACCGCGCTTTTACGGCGGCAGCGCTCATAAATCTAGTCCCCGGCTTTTGCGGCCTAGCTCCGCTTCGTTCCCGCCCCCAACCCTGTCAATCACGGAAGGGGAGAGACGCTGTACAATAGTCAGCGCCGAGGGCTGGAGTCTTATTTACATACTCCAGCCCTCTCACTGGGCACAGTGGGACGCCAGTTTCCCGCTTTTTGTCTGCAGCACGCCCACGGCCCGCCCCTCTTCACAGGACGCTGGCAGCCATTCCTGCATGCAGTCTGAGCTGGAGAACGGACATAGCCCTGGGAGACCCAGACAAGGGATTCTGGCGACCACACACCCGCTGTTTAGCGGGCGGTAAGCAGCACAAAAGTGCTGACCCCACTAGTGCCACAGTGTTATTTAGTGTACTTTTTGTCTGTACCTATATATTGCACTGTACGGTCGCTTCTTGGCTTATACCCTATTGCTCTGAGGAGACAACAGCATGTCATCCGCAAAAAGCAAGGGTGCCAAGGCACAGGCTTTATATGCTGCCTGTACCGCATGTGGGGCTGATCTACCGGCAGGTTCCTCTGACCCCCATTGTGTGCAATGTTCGGTCCCTGTGCCACTTCGTCAGCCGGAGCCTATGGTGGTAGTGGCCCAGGCAGAGACGCCTGTGAACCCTGCCCCAGTGACGGGGACAGAGTTTGCAGTTTTTGCTGATAAGATGTCTGTGACTATGTCAAAAATTCTTGAAACTTTGCAGTCCAGGCCGGTCACTCAGACCATGGACACTGTTGATGCAATGTTCCCCGGTCCCCCTCAGTTGGAACTAGTCCAGGCTACAAGGGGGTCTCAGGCATCACAGGCTGACGGCTCTGACTCGGACGACAGTCCCAGGCAGCCTAAGCGAGCTCGCTGGGAAAGACCCTCGACGTCATCACACTGGTCAGGGTCTAAGCGAGAGGCTTCTCTGTATGATGAGGCAGAGGTAGCTGATCAGGAGTCTAATCCTGAGACCGCTCTCAATCTGGATACTCCTGATGGTGACGCTATGGTAAATGATCTTATAGCGGCCATCAATAGACTGTTGGATATTTCTCCCCCAGCCCCTTCAGCGGAGGAGGCAGCTGCACAGCAGGAGAAATTCCATTTCAGGTATCCCAAGCGTAAATTGAGTACTTTTTTGGACCACTCTGACTTCAGAGAAGCAGTCCAGAAACACCATACTCATCCAGACAAGCGTTTCTCCAAACGTCTTAAGGATACACGCTATCCCTTTCCCCCTGACGTGGTCAAACGCTGGACCCAGTGTCCAAAAGTGGACCCCCCAATCTCCAGACTTGCGGCTAGGTCCATAGTTGCAGTGGAAGATGGGGCTTCACTAAAAGATGCCAATGACAGACAGATGGACCTTTGGTTGAAATCGGTCTATGAAGCTATCGGCGCGTCGTTTGCTCCAGCATTCGCGGCCGTGTGGGCACTCCAAGCTATTTCAGCTGGTCTGGAGCAGGTGGACTCTCTCATACGTCCATCAGTGCCGCAAGTGGCGTCCTTAACCTCGCAAATGTCTGCGTTTGCGACTTACGCTATCAATGCGGTCCTAGACTCCACGAGCCGTACCTCTATGGCGTCCGCCAACTCTGTGGTTTTGCGCAGAGCCTTGTGGTTAAAGGAATGGAAAGCAGATTCTGCTTCCAAAAAATGCTTAACCAGTTTACCATTATCTGGAGACAGACTGTTTGGTGAGCAATTAGCTGAAATCATTAAACAGTCGAAGAGTAAGGATTCTTCCTTACCCCAGCCCAGATCAAGCAAACCTCAACAGAGGAGAGGACAGTCCTCGTCCAAGGGGACTCAGAAGGAGCAGAGGAGCTCAGATTCCTGGCGGGCTCACTCACGCCCAAAGAAAGCAACCGGAGGAACCGCTTCCAAGGCGGCTACCTCATGACTTTCAGCCTCCTCCCTCCGCATCATCGGTCGGTGGCAGACTCTCCCGCTTTTGCGACATTTGGCTGCCACAGGTCAAGGACCGGTGGGTAACAGACGTTTTGTCCCACGGGTACAGGATAGAGTTCAGTTCTCGTCCTCCGCCTCGGTTCTTCAGAACTTCTCCACCTCCCGACCGAACCGATGCCCTTCTGCAAGCGGTATGCTCTCTAAGGGCAGAAGGAGTGGTGATCCCTGTTCCTCTTCAGGAACGAGGTCAAGGTTTTTACTCCAATCTGTTTGTGGTACCAAAAAAGGACGGCTCGTTCCGTCCTGTTCTGGACCTAAAACTGCTCAACAAGCACGTAAAAACCAGGCGGTTCCGGATGGAATCCCTCCGCTCTGTCATTGCCTCAATGTCTCAAGGAGATTTTCTAGCGTCAATAGACATCAAAGATGCTTATCTCCACGTGCCGATTGCTCCAGAGCACCAGCGTTTTCTACGCTTCGTGGTAGAAGACGACCATCTTCAGTTTGTAGCCCTGCCCTTCGGTCTGGCGACAGCCCCACGGGTTTTCACCAAGGTCATGGCAGCAGTGGTAGCAGTCTTGCACTCTCAAGGACACTCGGTGATCCCTTACTTAGACGATCTGCTTGTCAAGGCACCCTCTCAGGAAGCATGCCAACACAGCCTAAACGTTGCGCTGGAGACGCTCCAGACTTTTGGGTGGATCATCAACTTTTCAAAGTCAAACATGTCACCGACCCAATCACTGACATACCTTGGCATGGAGTTTCATACTCTCTCAGCGGTAGTGAAGCTTCCGCTGGACAAGCAGAGGTCGCTACAGTCAGGGGTGCAGTTTCTCCTTCAAGGTCAATCGCACCCCTTAAGACGCCTCATGCACTTCCTAGGGAAGATGGTGGCGACAATGGAAGCAGTTCCGTTTGCCCAGTTTCATCTGCGCCCACTTCAATGGGACATTCTCCGCCAATGGGACGGGAGGTCGACGTCCTTAGACAAGGAAGTCCTCCTCTCCCAGACAACCAAGGACTCGCTTCAGTGGTGGCTTCTTCCCACCTCATTGTCACGGGGAAGGTCCTTCCTACCCCCTTCCTGGGCGGTGGTCACGACAGACGCGAGTCTGTCGGGGTGGGGAGCAGTTTTTCTCCACCACAGGGCTCAGGGTACGTGGACTCAGCAGGAGTCCACTCTTCAGATCAATGTTCTGGAAATCAGGGCAGTGTATCTGGCCCTACTGGCCTTCCAACAGTGGCTGGAAGGAAAGCAGATCCGAATTCAGTCGGACAACTCAACAGCGGTGGCATACATCAACCACCAAGGCGGGACACGCAGTCGGCAAGCCTTCCAGGAAGTCCGGCGGATTCTGCTGTGGGTGGAAGCCACGGCCTCCACCATATCCGCAGTTCACATCCCGGGCGTAGAAAACTGGGAAGCAGACTTTCTCAGTCGCCAGGGGATGGATGCAGGGGAATGGTCCCTTCACCCGGACGTGTTTCAGGAAATCTGTCGCCGCTGGGGAATGCCGGACGTCGACCTAATGGCGTCTCGGCACAACAACAAGGTTCCGGCCTTCATGGCGCGGTCTAAGAGCTCTGGCGGCAGACGCCTTAGTGCAGGATTGGTCGCAGTTCCAGCTGCCCTATGTGTTTCCACCTCTGGCACTCTTGCCCAGAGTGCTACGCAAGATCAGGTCCGATTGCCGCCGCGTCATACTCGTCGCCCCAGACTGGCCGAGGAGGTCGTGGTACCCGGATCTGTGGCATCTCACGGTCGGACAACCGTGGGCGCTGCCAGATCGACCAGACTTGCTGTCACAAGGGCCGTTTTTCCATCGGAATTCTTCGGCCCTGAACCTGACTGTGTGGCCATTGAGTCCTGGGTCCTAGCGTCTTCAGGATTATCTCAAGGTGTTGTTGCCACCATGAGACAAGCTAGGAAGCCCACGTCTGCTAAGATCTACCACAGGACGTGGAAGATATTCTTATCCTGGTGCTCTGCTCAGGGAGTGTCCCCCTGGCCATTTGCATTGCCTACGTTTCTTTCCTTCCTACAATCTGGGTTGGAAAAAGGTTTGTCGCTCGGCTCCCTTAAAGGGCAAGTCTCAGCGCTATCTGTATTTTTTCAAAAGCGTCTAGCACGACTTCCTCAGGTACGCACGTTCCTGCAGGGGGTTCGTCACATCGTCCCTCCGTACAAACGGCCGTTAGACCCATGGGATCTGAACAGGGTGCTAGTTGCTCTACAGAAGCCGCCCTTCGAGCCTCTGAGGGATGTTTCACTTTCTCGACTCTCACAGAAAGTGGCCTTTCTGGTAGCGGTCACGTCTCTTCGGAGGGTGTCCGAACTGGCAGCGCTGTCAGCTAAAGCCCCCTTCCTGGTTTTTCACCAGGACAAGGTAGTGCTGCGCCCGATCCCGGAGTTTCTCCCTAAGGTGGTATCCTCCTTTCATCTCAATCAGGATATCTCCTTACCTTCTCTTTGTACTCATCCAGTTCATCAGTATGAAAAGGATTTGCATTTGTTAGATCTGGTGAGAGCACTCAGAATCTACATTTCCCGCACGGCGCCCCTGCGCCGCTCGGATGCACTCTTTGTCCTTGTCGCCGGTCAGCGCAAAGGGTCGCAGGCTTCCAAATCCACCCTGGCTCGATGGATCAAGGAACCAATCCTTGAAGCCTACCGTTCTGCCGGGCTTCCGGTTCCTTCAGGGCTGAAGGCCCATTCTACCAGAGCCGTGGGTGCGTCCTGGGCATTACGACACCAGGCTACGGCTCAACAGGTGTGCCAGGCAGCTACCTGGTCGAGTCTGCACACTTTCACCAAACATTATCAGGTGCATACCTATGCTTCGGCGGACGCCAGCCTAGGTAGAAGAGTCCTGCAGGCGGCGGTTGCCTCCTCGTAGGGAAGGGCTGTTTTTGCAGCTCTAACATGAGGTATTAATTTACCCACCCAGGGACTGCTTTTGGACGTCCCAATCGTCTGGGTCTCCCTATGGAGCGCCGAAGAAGAAGGGAATTTTGTTACTTACCGTAAATTCCTTTTCTTCTAGCTCCAATTGGGAGACCCAGCACCCGCCCTGTTTCCTTCGGGATTTTTGGTTTTTTCGGGTACACATGTTGTTCATGTTGAACGGTTTTCAGTTCTCCGATGTTCTTCGGATTGAATTTGTTTAAACCAGTTATTGGCTTTCCTCCTTCTTGCTTTGGCACTAAAACTGAGCATCCCGTGTTCCCACGGGGGGTGTATAGCCAGAAGGGGAGGGGCCTTACACTTTTTAGTGTAATGCTTTGTGTGGCCTCCGGAGGCAGTAGCTATACACCCAATCGTCTGGGTCTCCCAATTGGAGCTAGAAGAAAAGGAATTTACGGTAAGTAACAAAATTCCCTTCTTTCTGGTAGCGATCACATCTCTTCGGAGAGTGTCTGAGCTAGCAGCGCTGTCATCCAAGGCTCCTTTCCTGGTCTTCCACCAGGACAAGGTAGTGCTGCGCCCCATTCAGGAGTTTCTCCCTAAGGTGGTATCCTCTTTTCATCTAAATCAGGATATCTCCTTGCCTTCCTTTTGTCCTCATGCAGTTCATCGGTATGAGAAGGATTTACATTTGTTAGATCTGGTGAGAGCACTCAGAATCTACATTTCCCGCACGGCGCCCCTGCGCCGCTCCGATGCACTCTTTGTCCTTGTCGCTGGTAAGCGCAAAGGGTCGCAGGCTTCCAAAGCCACCCTGGCTCGATGGATCAAAGAACCAATTCTTGAAGCCTACCGTTCTGCTGGGCTTCCGGTTCCTTCAGGGCTAAAGGCCCACTCAACCAGAGCCGTGGGTGCGTCCTGGGCATTATGACACCAGGCTACGGCTCAACAGGTGTGCCAGGCAGCTACCTGGTCGAGTCTGCACACTTTCACCAAACATTATCAGGTGCATACCTATGCTTCGGCGGACGCCAGCCTAGGTAGAAGAGTCCTGCAGGCGGCAGTTGCCTCCCCGTAGGGGAGGGCTGTCTTTGCAGCTCTAACATGAGGTATTTCTTTACCCACCCAGGGACTGCTTTTGGACGTCCCAATCGTCTGGGTCTCCCAATGGAGCGCCGAAGAAGAAGGGAATTTTGTTACTTACCGTAAATTCCTTTTCTTCTAGCTCCTATTGGGAGACCCAGCACCCGCCCTGTTGTCCTTCGGGATTTTTGGTTTTTTTCGGGTACACATGTTGTTCATGTTGAACGGTTTTCAGTTCTCCGATGTTACTCGGAGTGAATTTGTTTAAACCAGTTATTGGCTTTCCTCCTTCTTGCTTTAGCACTAAAACTGAGCAGCCCGTGATCCCACGGGGGGTGTATAGCCAGAAGGGGAGGGGCCTTACACTTTTTAGTGTAATGCTTTGTGTGGCCTCCGGAGGCAGTAGCTATACACCCAATCGTCTGGGTCTCCCAATAGGAGCTAGAAGAAAAGGAATTTACGGTAAGTAACAAAATTCCCTTCTTTGAGCCGCTGCGGGATGTCTCTCTCTCCCGTCTTTCTCAGAAGGTGGCATTTCTTGTGGCAATTACCTCACTCCGAAGAGTGTCTGAGCTAGCAGCGCTGTCATGCAAATCCCCTTTCCTGGTTTTCCACCAGGATAAGGTGGTTCTGCGTCCTGTCCCGGAATTTCTCCCTAAGGTGGTATCCCCCTTTTCATCTAAATCAGGATATCTCCTTGCCTTCCTTTTGCTCTAATCCATTTCACCAGTGCGAAAAGGATTTGCACTCTTTGGATCTAGTGAGAGCACTCCGGTTCTACGTGTCTCGCACGGCGCCCCTGCGCCGTTCAGACGCGCTCTTTGTCCTTGTCGCTGGCCAGCGTAAGGGCGCTCAGGCCTCCAAGTCAACCTTGGCTCGGTGGATCAAGGAACCGATTCTCGAGGCCTACCGTACTTCCGGGCTTCCACTTCCTTCAGGGCTGAAAGCCCATTCTACCAGAGCCGTGGGTGCGTCCTGGGCATTGCGGCACCGGGCTACGGCTCAGCAGGTGTGTCAGGCAGCTACGTGGTCTAGTCTGCACACTTTCACGAAGCACTATCAAGTGCATACCTATGCTTCGGCAGACGCCAGTCTAGGTAGGCGAGTCCTCCAGGCGGCGGTTGCCCACCTGTAAGAGGGGGCCGTTTTTCGGCTCCTTTTAATGAGGTATTATTTTACCCACCCAGGGACTGCTCTTAGACGTCCCAATTGTCTGGGTCTCCCAATGGAGCGACAAAGAAGAAGGGAATTTTGTTTACTTACCATAAATTCCTTTTCTTCTAGCTCCTATTGGGAGACCCAGCACCCGCCCCTGTTCCCTTCGGGCTGTTGTTCTTTTGTGTACACATGTTGTTCATGTTGAATTGTTCTTATGGTTCATGGTCTTCAGTTCTCCGAACATCCTTCGGATTGAATTTACCCTAGACCAATTTATAAGTATCCTCCTTCCTGCTTTTGCACCAAAACTGAGGAGCCCGTGGTCCACGGGAGGGTGTATAGGCAGAGGGGAGGGGTTACACTTTTTTAAAAGTGTAATACTTTGTGTGGCCTCCGGAGGCAGAAGCTATACACCCAATTGTCTGGGTCTCCCAATAGGAGCTAGAAGAACAGGAAATTACGGTAAGTAAACAAAATTCCCTTTATTTCATATTTAGATATTTCATATTTAGGTTACTAATTTTTGGTTGTGAGCTTGTGACATCCATTCTCCATGGCCACAAATTTCCAGAGCCTGATGCTTTTTTATTTTTGTCATATATTTAGGGCCCCGACTCTCCGATGATCCTTGGAGACACAAAAAGTGACCTTGAGGACGTCGATCCTTGAATCCAGGTACCAGAGACGAGGAGTCGCTCGCCACGCTGTGAAGACATTACGCACTTTGAAGACCACACTAGTCTCATCTCGACATTTCCTCCGGAGTCCGCGGCTTCGTCTATTCTACAGGTCCCCAAGAGGCCGGACAGCAACGCTCACCGCCAAGGTCATTTGTGGAACTGTCGCATCAAGGAGAACTTTAATCGTATTGCTGCAAAAACAACGGATACAAAGTATTTTTCTCAGAATTTTATTGAAAAAAAAAAACATGAAAAACCGGCAAGTGGCTGAACTTCATTTTTTTTTTTTTTTTTTTTTTTTTAAAAAAAAAGTTCGTGAGCATTAAAGGAGTGAATGTACAATTGTTGCTTTTTCTGTAATGCTGCGGAGATTTTTCTTTTTTGTTTTCAGTTTTATACAAAGTGTAACAAACAAAAAAAAAATGAAGAAAATAACCTGGAGCCGCGTCCGGCAACTTTTTAATCTTTCGATAATAGGAATATTAAATTGATGTATAAATACGTGGAAGAGACTTGTACACATTTAGATTGGATGCGATCTTTTAAAGAAAAGTAAAAGAAAAAAACAACGCTTTGTATTAAATGTCTCCCATAATTTATAAGAGTGCCATAGGAATCAATGCTCAGCCGATCGTCTCCTGTGTTACAGACTTACCGGGTCATTCAAAGTGAATCTGGTGCTTGTCATAAATTTAGTTATTTATATCTGGTGTAAACGCAGCTGTTCTCCTGAATCCGGCGATGGCTTTCTTTTCTTTTTGTGCCACTCCAATCCTGAGATATGGCCTGTATACAAATCTAGTCTTGTTATACAAGTGGGTGTGGTCTTCACAGAGAAGAGTTAAGGTTCACACCTTCTTGGCTAAAAATACTAGATTGATGTGCAGTGAAGAAAGGGTCATATCTCAGTGTTGGCGAGGCGCAGAAAGAAAAGAAAAACGACGCCGGATTCAGGAGAACAGCGGCGAATACAGCAGAGAAAAATATATACATTTATAAGAAGTGACAGGTCGTCTTTAGAGTGGAGCTGACGCCTTATCCACAGTGGATGCATCTTATCAGAGCTTATGGGAGGTGGCAAAACTCCATTTAAAGGGCAATTTCAGAGAATTGTCATCTTATGAGTTGGAGTTCAAGATCAGAGAGACTCATCTGAAAAGTCCACATTTTTTAAAGAGACCTCAACCCTAATTAATGGTGTCTATCACTCAGACCGGTCTATTACTAGAAATCTGGCTATAATCTTCTGATTCTTTCCCTTTAACAGATGGATTGTGATTTGCTAACAGTAATAGCACATTTGTCTGGACGATTGCTCGCTGATTTTACAGCCCAAGCCCAATATTTCTTACTCCAGGTAATGAGGCACGGGGGGGATTGTGCCCCCCATAACCCGTGTGTGCTGTGTACAAGTATCTCCATTGGGTATAATACGGCCAGAGACACTTGAGAAAGTTTAAGTAAAACTCCTTCTGTAAGAAACATTATACGTATCTATTGTATAAATTTGCCAAAATGTGTTTGTAGTTTACTTTTGGGCTTTATTTACTTTTTACTTTTGGGCTTTTTTATTTACTTTTTACTTTTGGGCTTTTTTATTTACTTTTTACTTTTGGGCTTTTTTTTTTTATTTATTTTTACTTTTGGGCTTTTCTTTAATCGTCTCAATGATGGAAACCATTGTGCGCTCCATACTATCGCCAACCCACGTGTCGCCATGTAATGCACACAGAGGATAGCATTATGATCCCCGAATCACCGCTTCCACTTCCATTGTGGTCTCAGCACAGGAGGGGACTTAGGATGCCGGCATCTTCAGTGCTGTGTGAAGGGGGCTGGCTCGCTGACTCATTTCAGTCTCCTCCATCACGGCCGTTTCATTGACCGAGAAGGGAGTAGGTGCAGCTATTGAAATGAGCAGTCGGACCCTTTTACACCAAACACACGACGTATGACCCTGAATACCATGGATATTCGCCCCCGGTATTAATAGGTGCAACTACATCCTATGGAACGGAACAGATTTTTTTTCTGCTGGACAGCCCCTTTAAGTAATTGCCAATTGAGCAACTGTCTCCTATACCATGATGCAACGATCCTAAATCTATAGTTCTGCTTTTCATCAATTTCCTCCTAAAATCCCACTCTATGCAATTCTGGGGGTCTGCTTAGGTAACGTGCACCGGACCCCGGTGTCTGTAACACAGGATGACTTTACTATTTCTGTCTTTTTCATTATAACTGGAATTTGTCTGAACCCCGACAATATCATTGTGCAAAGGGAACTCCGGGCTCAGGAGCGTCTGCTGTGGCCGGGGCGGACACAAGCGTTTCTATGTTTTGTGCCAATTGATTTTTATTCGTTGTGTTGTATATTTTTTTGATTTGTTGCACTGATCTGTTTTAATTTTTAGGTCTTTCCCCCAATAAATGCACTGTATTCTCCGAGGCCTCCTTCCTGGCGCTCTGCAGTCCTCTGTCCCTGAACGTGGCAGGTCGCTCCCAGTATAACCATCAGCAGGACCTTTCTCTACAGTGGTCCTTAAAGGGAATGTATCATCAGAAAATAACAGGTTATATATTTTGGTTTTCTTGTTAGATACTTAATATTTCTTTGTCGCTCTATTGGGAGACCCAGACAATTGGGTGTATAGGCTATGCCTCCGGAGGCCGCACAAAGTATTACACTCAAAAGTGTTAAGCCCCTCCCCTTCTGCCTATACACCCCCGTGCTCCCACGGGCTCCCCAGTTTTTTGCTTTGTGCGAAGGAGGTCAGACACGCACGCACAGCTCCACAGATTGGTCAGCAGCAGCTGCTGACCATGTCGGATGGAAGAAAAGTGGGCCCATATAGGGCCCCCAGCATGCTCCCTTCTCACCTCACTCTTGTCGGCGGTGTTGTTAAGGTTGAGGTATCCATTGCGGGTACGGAGGCTGGAGCCCACATGCTGTTTTCCTTCCCCATCCCCCTCAGGGTTCTGGTGGAAGTGGGATCCTATCGGTCTTCAGGCACAGGAGACCGTGCTTCATCCACAACTCCTGTGGAGCCTGCTGGATAGGAGCCGGGTATCGTTCAGGGACATGGCCCTGCTACTTGGAGGTACTCTGTGTCCCCGTGGGGACCGCGCACAGCAACACTCCAGATTTGCTGGGTGTGCTAGTGCACCGGGGCCGCGGAGCTGACCGGGTTAATATGTGCCATTACACACTCAGCGTTGCTGAGTGTGTTTATGTATAGGGACTGTCGCATTGACCGCCGCTGCCTTGGAAATAATGCGGCGCGGCTGGGACTTGTAGTGCGCCGGGGACTTCCACGCCGGCCGCGCTTTCACGGCGGCCGCGTTTATTACTAGAGTCCCCGGCTTATTTGCGGCCTAGTTTCCTTTCCTCCCGCCCATAGCCCTGACAGGCAGGGGAAGGGCGGGACGCTGCATAGAACGAGCAGCACTGAGGGCTGGAGCATGCTTTGCATACTCCACTCCCCTCACTGTGCACAGTGCAGGCACCAGTTCCCGCTCTTTCTGGGTCACGCCCACGGCTCCCTCCTCTCCTCAGGACGCATTCCTGTCAGCTCCTCGGACGCTGCAGAGGGGGACAAAATCTGGGAGACCCAGGCAGGGACTCTGGTGGCCTCACAACCGCTTTAAGCGGGTGGTAAGCAGCACCTGTGGTGCTAGCCCCATTGTGCAGTAGTGTAACATTATATGTTTATTTTACACTGTATAGTGCACAGTTGTTTTCTGGCTATATACCCTATTGTGTTGCTCAGGGAAGATAATAGCATGGCGCCCACAAGAGGCAGGGGTGCCAAAACACAGGCTTATTATGTTGCCTGCGCCGCATGTACGACCCCGCTACCGGCAGGTTCCACTGACCCTCATTGTCTGCACTGTTCGGCCCCTGTGGCACTTGCTCAGCCAGAGCCTCTGCTAGGGGGGGCCCAGGGGGAGCCACCTGCTAACACTGTTCAGGTGACAGGGACGGAGTTTGCAAAACTCTCTGAGACTATGGCTAAGATACTAGAAGCCTTGCAGTCCAGGCCGGTATCTCAGCACAGGGACTCTGTTGATTCTTTGTTCCCGGGCCCACCTCAGCTGGACCAACAATGTCCTCCCGGGGTATCTCATAGATCCCAGGCTGAGGGTTCTGACACAGACCCCAGCCCCAGACCGACTAAGCGAGCTCGCTTAGATTTTCCCTCAACATCATCATATTGTTCAGGGTCTCAGCGAGAGGAATCGCTGGTCGATGACGCGGAAGTAGCTGATCAGGATTCTGATCCTGAGGCCGCTCTCAATCTTGATACTCCGGACGGGGACGCCATAGTGAACGATCTTATTGCATCCATCAATCAAATGCTGGATATTTCTCCCTCAGTTCCTCCAGTGGAGGAGTCAGCTTCTCAGCAGGAGAAATTCCGTTTCAGGTTTCCCAAGCGTACACCGAGTATGTTTCTGGACCACTCTGATTTCAGAGAGGCAGTCCAGAATCACCATGCTTGTCCAGATAAGCGTTTTTCTAAGCGCATTAAGGATACACGTTACCCTTTCCCCCCTGACGTGGTCAAGGGCTGGACTCAGTGTCCCAAGGTGGATCCTCCAATCTCCAGACTTGCGGCTAGATCCATACTTGCAGTGGAAGATGGGGCTTCACTCAAGGATGCCACTGACAGGCAGATGGAGCTCTGGTTGAAATCCATCTATGAAGCTATCGGCGCTTCTTTTGCCCCAGCATTCGCAGCCGTATGGGCGCTACAAGCTATCTCAGCAGGTCAAGCGCAAATTGACGCAGCCACACGCACGTCCGCGCCACAGGTGGCGTCCATAACCACTCAGACGTCGGCATTTGCGTCTTACGCTATTAATGCTATCCTGGACTCTGCGAGCCATACGGCGGTTGCAGCCGCCAATTCGGTGGTACTCCGCAGGGCCTTGTGGCTACGGGAATGGAAAGCAGATTCTGTTTCCAAAAAGCGCTTAACCAGTTTGCCAATTTCGGGCGAACGATTGTTTGGCGAGCGTTTAGATGAAATCATCAAACAATCCAAGGGAAAGGATACATCCTTACCCCAGCCCAAACCGAACATACCCCAACAGAGGAAGGGGCAGTCGAGGTTTCGGTCCTATCGGGGCGCGGGCAGGTCCCAATTCTCCTCGTCCAAAAGGCCTCAGAAAGATCAAAGGAACTCGGATGCATGGCGGTCTAAGTCACGTCCTAAACAGTCCACCGGAGGTGCCGCTACCAAAGCGGCTTCCTCATGACTTTCGGCATCCCCACTCCGCATCCTCGGTCGGTGGCAGGCTCTCCCGCTTTTGCGACACCTGGCTGCCACGGGTAAAAGACCGTTGGGTGAGAGACATTCTGTCTCACGGTTACAAGATAGAGTTCACCTCTCGTCCCCCGACTCGATTCTTCAGGTCATCCCCGCCTCCCGAGCGAGCCGAGGCTCTTCTGCAGGCGCTGGGCATTCTGAAGGCAGAAGGAGTGGTGGTCCCTGTTCCTCTTCAGCAACAGGGCCACGTTTTTTACTCCAACTTGTTTGTGGTTCCAAAGAAGGACGGGTCTTTTCGACCTGTCCTGGACCTGAAACTTCTCAACAAACACGTAAAGACCAGGCGGTTCCGGATGGAATCCCTCCGCTCCGTCATCGCCTCAATGTCCCAGGGAGATTTCCTTGCATCGATCGATATCAAGGATGCTTATCTCCACGTACCGATTGCTCCGGAGCACCAGCGCTTCTTGCGCTTCGCCATAGGGAACGAACACCTGCAGTTCGTGGCACTGCCGTTCGGCCTGGCGACAGCCCCACGGGTTTTCACCAAGGTCATGGCTTCAGTAGTAGCGGTACTCCACTCTCAGGGTCACTCGGTGATCCCGTACTTGGACGATCTGTTGATCAAGGCACCCTCTCTAGAGGCATGCCAACACAGCCTCGACGCTACCCTGGAGACTCTCCAGAGTTTCGGGTGGATCATCAATTTTCCAAAGTCAAATCTGACACCGGCCCAATCGCTGACATACCTTGGCATGGAGTTTCATACCCTCTCAGCGATAGTGAAGCTTCCGCTGATCAAGCAGCGGTCACTACAGACAGGGGTACAATCTCTCCTTCAAGGTCGGTCACACACTTTGAGACGCCTCATGCACTTCCTGGGGAAGATGGTGGCAGCAATGGAGGCAGTTCCTTTCGCGCAGTTTCACCTGCGTCCTCTTCAATGGGACGTCCTTCGCAAATGGGACAGGAAGCCGACGTCCCTCGACAGGAACGTCTCCCTCTCGCAGGCGACCAAAGCTTCCTTTCGGTGGTGGCTTCTTCCCACTTCATTATCGAAAGGGAAATCCTTCCTACCCCCATCCTGGGAGGTGGTCACGACGGACGCGAGTCTGTCAGGGTGGGGAGCGGTTTTTCTCCACCACAGGGCTCAGGGTACGTGGACCCAGCAAGAGTCCTCGCTTCAGATCAATGTTTTGGAAATACGGGCAGTGTATCTTGCCCTGAAAGCGTTCCAGCAGTGGCTGGAAGGCAAGCAGATCCGAATTCAGTCAGACAATTCCACAGCGGTGGCATACATCAACCACCAAGGCGGCACACGCAGTCGGCAAGCCTTCCAGGAAGTCCGGCGGATTCTACTGTGGGTGGAAGCCACGGCCTCCACCATCTCCGCAGTTCACATTCCAGGCGTGGAAAACTGGGAAGCAGATTATCTCAGTCGCCAGGGCATGGACGCAGGGGAATGGTCCCTTCACCCGGACGTGTTTCAGGAGATCTGTTGCCGCTGGGGGGTGCCGGACGTCGACCTCATGGCGTCCCGGCACAACAACAAGGTACCAGCGTTCATGGCACGGTCTCAAGATCCCAGAGCTCTGGCGGCAGACGCCTTAGTTCAGGATTGGTCGCAGTTTCAGCTCCCTTATGTGTTTCCTCCGCTGGCACTGTTGCCCAGAGTGTTACGCAAGATCAGGGCCGACTGCCGCCGCGTCATCCTCGTCGCTCCAGACTGGCCGAGGCGGTCGTGGTACCCGGATCTGTGGCATCTCACGGTCGGCCAACCGTGGGCACTACCAGACCGACCAGACTTGCTATCTCAAGGGCCGTTTTTCCATCTGAATTCTGCGGCCCTCAACCTGACTGTGTGGCCATTGAGTCCTGGATCCTAGCGTCTTCAGGGTTATCTCAAGACGTCATTGCCACTATGAGACAAGCTAGGAAACCAATGTCCGCCAAGATCTACCACAGGACGTGGAAAATTTTCCTGTCGTGGTGCTTTGCTCAGGGTATTTCTCCCTGGCCTTTTGCTTTGCCCACTTTTCTGTCCTTCCTTCAATCTGGACTGGGAAAGGGTTTGTCGCTCGGCTCCCTTAAGGGACAAGTCTCGGCGCTCTCTGTGTTTTTCCAGAAGCGCCTAGCCAGACTTCCACAGGTACGCACGTTCCTGCAGGGGGTTTGTCACATCGTCCCTCCTTACAAGCGGCCGTTAGAACCCTGGGATCTGAACAGGGTGCTAACGGTTCTTCAGAAACCACCATTCGAGCCAATGAGGGATATTTCTCTCTCACGCCTTTCGCAGAAAGTGGTTTTTCTAGTAGCGGTCACTTCACTTCGGAGAGTGTCGGAGCTAGCAGCGCTGTCATGCAAAGCCCCTTTCCTGGTGTTTCACCAGGACAAGGTGGTTCTGCGTCCGGTTTCGGAATTTCTCCCTAAGGTGGTATCCCCCTTTCATCTCAATCAGGATATCTCCTTACCTTCTTTTTGTCCTCATCCAGTTCACCAATGTGAAAAGGATTTGCACTTGTTAGATCTGGTGAGAGCACTCAGACTCTACATTTCTCGTACGGCGCCCCTGCGCCGCTCGGATGCACTCTTTGTCCTTGTCGCTGGCCAGCGTAAAGTGTCACAGGCTTCCAAATCAACCCTGGCTCGGTGGATCAAGGAGCCAATTATCGAAGCTTACCGTTCGGCTGGGCTTCCGGTTCCCTCAGGGCTGAAGGCCCATTCTACCAGAGCCGTGGGCGCGTCCTGGGCTTTGAGGCACCAGGCTACGGCTCAGCAGGTGTGTCAGGCGGCTACCTGGTCGAGCCTGCACACTTTCACGAAGCACTATCAGGTGCATACCTATGCTTCGGCGGATGCCAGCCTAGGTAGACGAGTCCTTCAGGCGGCGGTTGCCCACCTGTAGGAAGAGGCCGTTTTACGGCTCTTTTACGAGGTATTATTTTACCCACCCAGGGACTGCTTTTGGACGTCCCAATTGTCTGGGTCTCCCAATAGAGCGACAAAGAAGAAGGGAATTTTGTTTACTTACCGTAAATTCCTTTTCTTCTAGCTCTAATTGGGAGACCCAGCACCCGCCCCTGTTTTTTTGTGTACACATGTTGTTCATGTTGAATGGTTTCAGTTCTCCGATATTCCTTCGGATTGAAGTTACGTTAAACCAGTTTATAATTCTTTTCTTCGGCGCTCCATTGGGAGACCCAGACGATTGAGACCCAGACGATTGGGTGTATAGCTACTGCCTCCGGAGGCCACACAAAGCATTACACTAAAAAGTGTAAGGCCCCTCCCCTTCTGGCTATACACCCCCAGTGGGATCACTGGCTCACCAGTTTTTCTGCTTTGTGCGAAGGAGGTCAGACATCCACGCATAGCTCCACTGTTTAGTCAGCAGTAGCTGCTGACTATATCGGATGGAAGAAAAGAGGGCCCATATTGGGCCCCCAGCATGCTCCCTTCTCACCCCGCTTGTGGTTTGTAAGGTTGAGGTACCTATTGCTGGTACGGAGGCTGGAGCCCACATGCTGTTTTCCTTCCCCATCCCCCTGAGGGGCTCTGGGGAAGTGGGATCTTACCGGCCCCAAAGCCCTGAGGCCGGGCTCCATCCACAGACCCATTGAACCTGCTGGATACGGAGCTGGGTACCGTTCAGGGACATGGCCCTGCACCATTCAGGTACTCTGTGTCCCCGTACACACAGGCACAGCACGCTCCAGACTTGCTGGGTGTGCTAGTGCGCCGGGGACAGTAAAGGGTTACAGTCACTGCAGCCTTGCTGAGTGACTTTATGTATTGGGAACTACCGCGCCGGACGCTCCGGGAGCGGCGGCGCGGCTGGGACTTGTAGTGCGCCGGGGACTTAGCGCCGACCGCGCTTTTACGGCGGCGGCACTTATAAATCCAGTCCCCGGCTTTTGCGGCCTAGCTCCGCTTCGTTCCCGCCCCCACCCTGTCAATCAGGGTAGGGGAGAGACGCTGTACAATCAGCAGCGCCGAGGGCTGGAGCCTTATTTACATGCTCCAGCCCTCTCACTGGACACTGTGGGACGCCGGTTTCCCGCTCTGACTTGGGGCACGCCCACGGCCCGCCCCTACTCACACGAGCTGGAGAAGGACGCCGGCAGCCATTCCTGCAGTCCGAGCTGAGAGAACGGACTCTGGGCAACCAGGCACAGGACTAGGGCGACCACACACCCGCTTATAGGCGGGCGGTAAGCGGCACCTGAAGTGCTGACACTAAATACCGCAGTTGTCCATTTGTCCATTTGTTTTTTAGGCTACACTGCATACGTCGCTATTTTTGGCTATATGCCCTCTTAGATGGCGACACATCAGCAGCAGGAAAGCAAGGGTGCTAAGGCACAGGCTTTCTATGCTGCTTGTATTGCACGTACTGAAGTGTTCATGTGTATTTATGCTTGTATGCTATACACTGCACTGTACGGTCGCTAGTCTTGGCTATATTCGCCATAGAATGGCTAGACTACAGCAGCAGAAAAGCAAGGGTGCTGAGGCACAGGTTTTTTTCTATGCTGCTTGTATTGCAGGTGTTGCAGTGTTCATTTGTACTGATGCTTGTATGCTATACATTGCACTGTATGGTCGCTATTCTGGGCTATATTCCCCTAGATGGCTAGTCTACAGCAGCAGAAAAGCAGGGGTGCCAAGGCACAGGCTTTCTATGCTGCTTGTATTGCATGTGCTGCAGTGTTCATTTGTACTTTAGGCTTGTATGCTATACATTGCACTGTACGGTCGCCATTCTTGGCTCTATACTCCTAGATGGCTAGTCGGCAGCAGCATATAAGCAACACAGGCTTTCGTTGCTGTTTTTACTGCATGTGATACTGTTCCACGGCACTGAACCCCATTGTGTGCAATGCTCCCCTGTAGCACTTGGTCAGCCGGGGTCTCTACTTGACGTGGCCAAAGGAACCACCTCTCAACCCTGTCCAAGGACAGGGACGGAGTTGCAATGGGATAGAGACTTGCAGTCCGGACAGGCCATGGGCAATCTGGATCATTGCTCCCTGGCCACCCTCATTTGGAATAAAATCGGTGCTCCGGGGGGGGGGGTCCCAGGAAGACTCTCTGTATGATGAGGCAGACGTAGCTCATCAGGACTTTGATCCTGACACCGCTCTCAATCCGGATACACCGGATGGTGACGCCATAAGGAATGATCCTATAGCGTCCATCAATGGAATGTTGGATTTTTCTCCCTCAGCTCCCCCAGCGGAGGAGTCAGCTTCACAGCAGGAGAAGTCCCATTTCAGTGGCTCAAACGTATATTGAGTATTGTTCTGGCCACGCTGACTTCAGAGAAGCAGTCCAGGAACACCACGCTTCCCAGAGAAGCGTTTTCTCCAAACGGATTAAGGATACACGTTATCCCTTCCCCCCTGACGTGGTCAAGCGCTGGACCCAGGGTCCAAAGGTGGATTCTCCAATCTCCAGGCTTGCGGCTAGAGCCATAGTTGCAGTGGAGATGGGACTTCACTTAAAGATGCCATTGACAGACAGATGGACTCTGGTTGAAATCTTTCTATGAGGCTATCGGCGTGTCGGTTGCTCCGGCATTCACAGCCGTATAGGCACCCTAAGCTTTTCAGCTGTTCTTGCGCAGCTGGTCTTGAGCACATGTACATCTGTGCCGCAGGGGCGTCCGTAACCTCGCAATGTCTGCATTGCGACTTACCCTATTAATGCTGTCCTGGAAGGACAGTCGAAGTTTCGGTCCTTCCCAGGCCCGGGCAGGTCCCAATTGTCCTCGTCCAAAAGGGCTGAAAAGCCTCAGAGGGGCTCAGCTTCCGGCCGGGCTCAATCACGCCCAAGGAAGGCAGCCGGAGGAACCGCTACCAAAGCGGTCTCCTCATGACTCTCAGCTCTCTCATCTCTCCGCATCCGCGGTTGATGGCAGACTCGCTCGCCTTTGGCGACATTTAGCTGCCACAGGTCACAGACCGGTGGGTGAGGGACAGTGTGCCCACGTGCACAGGACAGAGTTCTGTTCTCGTCCTCCGACTCGATTCTTCAGGACGTCCCCACCTCCCCACCGAGCCGATGCTCTTCTGCAGGCAGAAGGAGTGGTAATCCCTGTTCCTCTTCAGGAACAAGACACGGTTTTCCTCCAATCTGGTTGTGGTGCCAAAAAAGGATGGCTCTTTCCGTTCCGTTCTGGACCTAAAACTGCTGAACAAGCACGTGGAGGCCAGGCGGTTCCGGATGATACCCTCCGCTCCGTCTTTGCCTCAATGTCTCAAGGAAATTTCCTAGCATCAATAGACATCAAAGATGCTTATCTCCACGTGCCGATTGCTACAGAGCACCACTGTTTTTTTCTACGTTTCGTGATAGGAGACGACCATCTTCAGTTCGTAGCTCTGCCATTCGGTCTGGCGACAGCCTCACGGGTGTTCACCAAGGTCATGGCGGCAGTGGTAGCAGTCTTGCACTCACAGGGACACTCTGTGATCCCTTACTTGGACGATCTACTTGTCAAGGCACCCTCTCAAGAGGCATGCCAACTCAGACTGAATGTTGCGCTGGAGACTCTCCAGACGTTCGGGTGGATCATCAACTTCTCAAAGTCAAACCTGTCACGACCCAATCACTAACGTATCTTAGCATGGAGTTTCATACCCTCTCAGCGATAGTGAAGCTTCCGCTGGACAAGCAGCGGTCACTACAGACTGGGGTGCAGACTCTCCTTCAAGGTCAGTCACACTCCTTAAGACGCCTCATGCACTTCCTCAGGAAGATGGTGGCGGCAATGGAGGCGGTTCCGGTTGCGCAGTTTCATCTGCGTCCACTTCAATGGGACATTCTCCGCCAATGGGACGGGAAGTCAACATCCCTGATCAGGAAAGTATCCCTTTCACAGACTGCAAGGACTCTCTGCAATGGTGGCTTCTTCCCACCTCATTATCACAGGGAAAATCCTTCCTACCACCGTCTTGGGCGGTGGTCACGACAGACGCAAGTCTGTCAGGGTGGGGAGCAGTTTTTCTCCACCACAGGGCTCAGGGTACGTGGACTCAGCAGGAGTCCACCCTTCAGATCAATGGTCTGGTAATCAGAGCAGTGTATCTTGCCCTACTAGCCTTCCAGCAGTGGCTGGAAGGAAGGCAGATCCGAATTTCAATCGGACAACTCCACAGTGGTGGCATACATCAACCACCAAGGGGGGACACGCAGTCGGCAAGCCTTCCAGGAAGTCCGGCGGATTCTGATGTGGGTGGAAGCCACGGCCTCCACCATATCCGCAGTTCACATCCCCGGCGTAGAAAACTGGGAAGCAGACTTCCTCAGTCGCCAGGGCATGGACGCAGGGGAATGGTCCCTTCACCCGGACGTGTTTCAGGAAATCTGTCGCCGTTGGGGAAGGCCGGACGTCGACCTAATGGCGTCCCGGCACAACAACAAGGTCCCAACCTTCATGGCACGGTCTCGCGATCACAGAGCTCTGGCGGCAGACGCCTTAGTGCAAGATTGGTCGCAGTTCCGGCTCCCTTATGTGTTTCCACCTCTGGCACTCTTGCCCGGAGTGCTACGCAAGATCAGATCCGACTGCAGCCGCGTCATACTCGTCGCCCCAGACTGGCCAAGGAGGGCGTGGTATCCGGATCTGTGGCATCTCACGGCCGGCCAACCGTGGGCACTACCAGACCGACCAGACTTACTGTCCCAAGGGCCGTTTTTTCCATCGGAATTCTGCGGCCCTGAACCTGACTGTGTGGCCATTGAGTCCTGGATCCTAGCGTCTTCAGGATTATCCCAAGGGGTCGTTGCCACCGTGAGACAGGCTAGGAAGCCCACGTCTGCTAAAATCTACCACAGAACGTGGAAGATATTCTTATCCTGGTGCTCTACTCAGGAAGTGTCTTCCTGGCCATTTGCTTTGCCTACCTTTCTTTCTTTCCTACAATCTGGGTTAGAAAAAGGTTTGTCGCTCGGCTCCCTTAAAGGACAGGTCTCGGCGCTATCCGTCTTTTTTCAGAAGCGTCTGGCACGACTTACTAAGGTGCGTACGTTCCTACAGGGGGTTTGCCATATCGTACCCCCGTACAAGCGGCCGTTAGATCCATGGGATCTGAACAGGGTACTAGTTGCCCTCCAGAAGCCGCCCTTCGAGCCTCTGAGGGAGGTTTCACTTTCTAGACTATCACAGAAAGTGGCTTTTCTGGTAGCGATCACATCTCTTCGGAGAGTGTCTGAGCTAGCAGCGCTGTCATCCAAGGCTCCTTTCCTGGTCTTCCACCAGGACAAGGTAGTGCTGCGTCCCATTCAGGAGTTTTCTCCCGAAAGTGGTATCCTCTTTTCATCTTAATCAGGATATCTCTTTGCCTTCGTTTTGTCCTCATGCAGTTCATCGGTATGAGAAGGATTTACATTTGTTAGATCTGGTGAGAGCACTCAGAATCTACATTTCCCGCACGGCGCCCTTGCGCCGTTCGGATGCACTCTTTGTCCTTGTCGCTGGTAAGCGCAAAGGGTCGCAGGCTTTTAAGGCCACCCTGGCTCGATGGATCAAAGAACCAATTCTTGAAGCCTACCGTTCTGCTGGGCTTCCGGTTCCATCAGGGCTGAAGGCCCATTCTACCAGAGCCGTGGGTGCGTCCTGGGCATTGCGACACCAGGCTACGGCTCAACAGGTGTGCCAGGCAGCTACCTGGTCGAGTCTGCACACCAAACATTATCAGGTGCATACCTATGCTTCGGCGGACGCCAGCCTAGGTAGAAGAGTCCTGCAGGCGGCAGTTGCCTCCCCGTAGGGGAGGGCTGTCTTCGCAGCTCTAACATGAGGTATTCTTTACCCACCCAGGGACAGCTTTTGGACGTCCCAATCGTCTGGGTCTCCCAATGGAGCGCCGAAGAAGAAGGGAATTTTGTTACTTACCGTAAATTCCTTTTCTTCTAGCTCCTATTGGGAGACCCAGCACCCGCCCTGTTGTCCTTCGGGATTTTTGGGTTTTTTCGGGTACACATGTTGTTCATGTTGAACGGTTTTTCAGTTCTCCGATGTTACTCGGAGTGAATTTGTTTAAACCAGTTATTGGCTTTCCTCCTTCTTGCTTTTGCACTAAAACTGGTGAGCCAGTGATCCCACTGGGGGTGTATAGCCAGAAGGGGAGGGGCCTTACACTTTTTAGTGTAATGCTTTGTGTGGCCTCCGGAGGCAGTAGCTATACACCCAATCGTCTGGGTCTCAATCGTCTGGGTCTCCCAATAGGAGCTAGAAGAAAAGGAATTTACGGTAAGTAACAAAATTCCCTTCTTTCCTCCTTCTTGCTTTTGCACCAAAACTGAGGAGCCCGTGGGAGCACGGGGGTGTATAGGCAGAAGGGGAGGGGCTTAACACTTTTGAGTGTAATACTTTGTGCGGCCTCCGGAGGCATAGCCTATACACTCAATTGTCTGGGTCTCCCAATTAGAGCTAGAAGAAAAGGAATTTACAGTAAGTAAACAAAATTCCCTTCTTTTTATATATTAAAAAAAAAATGCACGAGAATACAATTCTCACAAGTCACTGCAGCAATGGAAACGTCAGAATTGTGAATACAGCTCTGGCTGAGTATTAACGATACGTGACCAGTGGACTTAAAAGCAAAATGCACGCTACATCTTTATAGCCTAATGTGACATGGGGAACTTGTCTAGGTTTACATTCCCATAGACCCCCCCAGGTGTCAGGCGGAGGCCGTGTGCTGTATAGGACGGTGTCACAGAATATACTTTCCTATAAAGAATCACTACAGCAATCTTTACAATCAGCGTTGGTGGACGGATTTCTTACTGTGCATATGTGGCCATAAACTGTGCAGTAAAGGAAGGACAGACAAAAGTGGAAGAAGTCGAGTAGTTATGATGCCCGGTGACACAATTTATTCTTGGACAGGAGGCGTCAGATTTTTTTTCTCCCCATTAAGTGTTAGATGTTAAAGGGAACCTGTCAGGCCCAATATGCACCGGAACCACGAGCAGTTCTGGGTGTATATTGCTAATCACTGCCTGAGGCGGGCTTTGCACACTACGACATCACAAGCCGATGCTGCGATGTCGAGTGCGATAGTCCCCGCCCCCGTCGCACATGCGATATCTTGTGATAGCTGTCGTAGCGAACATTATCGCTACGGCAGCTTCACATGCACTCACCTGCCCTGCAACGTCGCTCTGGCTGGCGACCCGCCTCCTTCCTAAGGGGGTGGGTCGTGTGGCGTCACACGGCAGGCGGCCAATAGAAGCAGAGGGGCGGAGATGAGTGGGATGTAAACATCCAGCCCACCTCCTTCCTACCGCATAGCCGGCGTGAGACGCAGGTAGATGTTCCTCGCTCCTGCGGCTTCATACACAGCGATGTGTGCTGCCGCAGGAACGAGGAACAACATCGTACCTGTCGCTGCTGCCAAATTATGGAAATGTCGGACCCTACACCGATCATACGATAACGACGCTTTTGCGTTCGTTAATCGTATCAAAAAGGATTTACACACTAAGATATCGACAGCGACGCCGGATGTGCGTCACTTTCGATTTGACCCCAACGATATCGCAGCTGTGATGTCTTAGTGTGCAAAGCCGGCCTAACTGTCCCTGTATCTAGTAGCATAGATAGATATAGTTAGAAAAAGTATTTCTAAAGATCTTATATTGTATGCTAATGAGCACAGGGACTAGTCCCAAAAGGTGTCATTTCCCCTGACTAGCCGCCCTCTTAGCATATTAGTAGGCCCACAGGGGTGCACTAACATGCTATTCAATGTCGCGTCACCAGCATGTACCTGTGTTCGCTGTGCCCACGTTTAAGTGCCCGGCCCTTCCGGTCATGCGCAGTATGAAGCCGGGTGCATGCCTCCAGTGAGGTCTACTGCGCATGACCGGAAGTGCTGGGGCATTCAGAAAAGCGGTCACAACAAACAGATACGCACGGCACCGCTGGATTGAATAGCATGTTACCACACCCACAGGGGCGTACTAAGAAGGAGGCTAGTCGGGGGATATAACACTTTTGGGACTAATCCCCGTACTCCGCATAAAACAGAGATCTTTATCCATGCTAGTGTATACAGGGACAGATAGGCAGGGATTAACACTATACACCCACAACTGCTCATGATTTTGGGTGCATACTGCACCTGACAGGTTCCCTTTAAACTAAAGTTTGGGGCAGATTTAACAGTGTCTGCCTGGACTGTACAAACGTGTAGTGCACCAGGTGATGCGCAGTACCTCACGTTGCAGGACACATCTGGTGCATTTTTAGGCTCTACCCCCGGTATTCTGAGTGTAGCCGACCTCACCAAGCGAGAGGCATCATACTGTGCCTGGCACCGTAAATCGGCACCGAGCGACATCCGGAGCTGGCGGATCCTGGGCCACGGTCACACTGTTTCCACAGATTTCCACCACGTTCGTTGACTTTACATAGGATGCGCTGCACAAAAGCCCATTTAATCCAACCATCGAGCGTTCTTGCTCGTTTGGCAGGAGACTAGTGGTCCGGTTATACTGAAAGTTTGTTGTGAAAGGAGCGTGTCACGCTGGTATAGCAGCACATATTGTAGGAGGTCAGAGAGCTGTGCGCTCCTGCAGAAGACCAGACGTGAGGAACCCTCTTTGGGGGGGGGGCTGTGATACCAGTGATTGCTAGTTAATGTTTCTTTGCTGCGTGAGGTTGGCAATCACTTCATTGGGGGACACAGGACATCTTCAGCGTACGCTGCCGACATTAGGAGGCTGGAAAGGTTTTTCAAAATGACCGGAGCTGAAGTCCACATCATCAGATATGTCTGAGCCTGGTGGGTTTAGGTCAGGAGACCGGCCGCCTGTCCAGAAAGCGAGGACATGAAGCCGCCCTTGGATCAATAACAGCCATTGTGGACAAATAGCAGAACAGTAAGGGATTGAGATAACTGGAAACATCAAATGTTCTGTAGAGAAGGCAAAAAGGCGCCTGCACCGGGGCATGATTGTACCGGCAGCAAAGTGCGAAAATCCACATGCAGATTATACAATCTTCACTGGGGTTTTTTTATCAGGAGAACACATCCCTCTGTAGGATTATATGAAAAGATGACCCCCATCACCCGCGCGAATAACCCAAACTACAACAACAAACCACAAATGTAAAAAAATAAAAAATCTTTAATATAAAAAAAGTGCCAATTTCTTCTGTACACTAATATATACAGCCCAAATGGGTAAAATTACACACATCAATTCTCCTTGTCCTCAAGGTAAGGATCCAGACATGTCTGAAAGGGAAAAAACAAAGAAAATTGGAGCTAGCACATATATACTTCAATAATAAAGCCATTACCAACACCTAAATTACAATACTGCTCCCTGTGTACAAAAATATAACTACTATCATACTGCCCCTATGTACAAGAATTTAACTATTATATATATATGACAGTATTATAATAGTTATATTCTTGTACATAGGGACAGTATTATAATAGTTATAATACTGTCCCTATGTTATGATTCAGTGACAAAAAAGGACAAAAACTAGGAAACCCAGAATGTACCAGAGTGGTTGGAATCTCAGCGAACTGCAGACCTACCACTAACACACAACTAGAAGTAGCCGTGGGACATGCCTACGATGACTTGGTCGCCTCGACACAGCCGGAGAACTAATTATCCCTACACAGAGAAATACAGGAAAGGCTAATCTGCCTCGGAGTAGTCCCCAAAGATATAGATAGCCCCCCACATCTAAAGACTACGGTGATGTAGGAAAACACAATACACAGGCAGAAACCAGATTCAGCAAAGTTGAGGCCCAAACTATCTAAATAGGAAAGGCCAGAAAAGAGCACTGTCTGCAGCCGTGCAATACCCTAGAAAAAGAACCAACATGTCGGATATGGAAAAATACTCAGCCCACACAGACTCTGCCCCCACTATATCACTACTCTGGTGTTACTGGGATCCAAACAAAACACTAATATAGTGGAGGGACTAAAATTAGTACCAAGCATGACAAAACAAAATAGCAGAATATCCAACTCCACACAGGCAAAATAGGAAATAAGCCTTAGTACCTAAACAGAAAAACAACAAGAAGGTGGAAACCAGCAGAGGCACAAAGACCAAACTTATCTGAAAGGAGTTCTGGTAGACACAAAAGGGCTAGCTTCAGAATGTCCTTAGCACACAGGAAACAACATTGAGCACCGGCCAGGAACAAGAGAACACTACTCTGTTATATAGGCCCAGTCAGAAGGACCTGATTGCCAATCATCCCCAGCTGTCTGGCTTCTATTCAGCAAGCAAATGTCACTGCTAGCACTGAGCACAAGAGGGATCCCCCAAACTGGAAGCTAGTCCAAATGAATTCACAACACCCTATGTACCAGAATATAACTACTATAATACTGCTCCTATGTATAAGCATGTATCACCCCCGCCTCGTTCTGCCATCTCTCACCTGGTACAGCGCTCGCTCCTTCTTCAGTCTGGCGTAGAATTGGAGCACATAGGGATTCGCGTTTACAGCTTTGGGATCAAAATCCATGATTCGCAGGCCTTCTAAGCTGCGAGCTCTGGAGAGCGCCACATACGCCTGGCCGCTCTCAAAAACGCGGGACAGGGAGATCTCCACACAGTCTAGCGTCATTCCCTGCAGCACAGGAACAGCCAGAATCAGACATTGGCCATATTGTATCGCACCGGACTCTCCTATGGTGGAGGGCAACGTACCTGACTCTTGTGTATGGAGATGGCCCACGCCAGCTTCAGAGGCAACTGCTGCCGGCTCAGGAAGACACCGCCGTGAGCTTTAATGACCCAGCGCTCCGGCTTCATGGCCGCTGTGACCCCGCACAAGAAACGCACTTTGGGCAAAGCTGAAGAGAGAAACAAGAAGTGACATGAAGAAATGATAAGAATGAAAAAGCGAAAGTCAGAAGGGGGAAAGGAGCACGGATCAGGGGGTGACTGACAGTTTAGTAATGTGGTTCCCAGTATCCGACCACAATAGATACATTGTATCAAGTCATTTAAAGTGTAACTGACGTTTTAGAACCGGCGGCGGAATGTCTGTGTCGCCACTGGCTCCGCCCATCTCCATAGAATATTATGAGCACCAACTGTCAGTCATCCCCTGTCAATAATAGGAAGATTGAGTTCACTGAAATCCAAATTGTAATCATGAACAGAGTGAAAGATGAACCCAGGAGGAGAAAGAAGGGGATTTCTCTGATAAGATTTTACAAAGTTATTTATTTTCATATTAGCTATTAATTTATTATATAAAACTGTTGTTTACTTTTTAACCCCTCCCTGGACTCAGGACCCCAGAGCCTTTATATGGCAGTAGGGGGAGGGGTGGCAGATATAAGTTTCTGGGACGAGGAAGATCTCAGCATTTCTCCTATCACTTACGTCTTTCTGTCCCTTCGAACCCAACGACGACTCCTCGCGCTCCATTCACTAAACCGCGGGCGACATCCAGGTTCTTGGTCAGCATCACCTGCAGCGTGATCAGTGGAGAATTAGGGGGAACAAAGTCTGCAGAGGACATTGAGGAGACCTACTCCAGTCACAACCAGAGCTGCGGTCGGTTTTACCAACCTCCTTTTTGACCCACCAATATTGGGCATTTTATTGGCGCCCCCTGCTTATTCAGCTTGCTCCACTGTATTGCATTGTGGGAACAGTTACATTTACACTATGGGAAGGGGTCTGTAGCAATAATGGAAACCACTGAGTCTATGTTGTACATTATGGGATATTCGCCAAACTGCAGAATTGTGAGTGCTGCTCCGGATATTAGTAGAATACTTGATCTAACATTAGAACAAGAGGAATATAGTGGAAATATGGAAATTTAAAGAGGATCTCCACCGCCGTTCTCTTTCACATGCGGAGTTGTGTTGGCAGATGCCTGACACATCTGCCACAATCAGCGCCGCTCCCCTCCTGGTGAGAAGCGGCAGAGCAGACCCCTTAAACATGATTATGCAGAATAAAGCTCTCCGGTTACAGTTTAGTCTCCCACATCCCGAAGCATGAAGAAACCAAAGACTATTTACTCAGATTTTAGTATCTCCGCCCCAGGACCCAGCCCCAGCAAAGGTTGGGGCTGATCTTGCTTTACACTCGCGGTCTCCTCTCACCTGAGCCCCTTTCTTCAGCAGGATCCTCTCCCCAACGGGACACTGTGCGTTTACCATCTTCACCAGCATTGGGTCGCTGTCCAGGGCGTCGTACTTGTGCATCTCCCCTGCAGCACAGAACAGGAGGTCACATATCAGTAATCAGGGGATAGGTCGGGGGAGCGCTCAGCATATCCCTCTCCTTAAAGGAGGTGTGGACTTTAATTGTGCAGCCAAAGGGGAAAAAACAACAAAAAAACAAAACACGTAATTAACTGTGCAGAGCACCTTGCTAAAAAAGAAAAATTATATATAATATATTAGCTTTAGTACCCGGGTGTTGCCCAGGATAGTAACTGTCTGCCTCTCTTCGAGTCTGTCGGTCTCTGTGTGTCTGTCTGTGTCCGTCTCGTTCCCCGTATCTTTCCCTGTCTGTCTGTCTTTATCCTTCTCCCGCTGACATCTTATTACCTCACACATAAGTTTCTTATACTAACAATTTATTTTGCGCCTATAGCAACCAATCACAGCTCCTATTACTAACCTAATAGCTCGCAGCTCCATTGACTTTAATGGAGGCAGGATTTTTGGAGAGTAACTGTAAAGCGCAGGGTTAAATTTTCCCATCCAAACATAGTCTATGACATTCCCCGAGTCACATGGAGTGTCTATGCAAAATGTTGTGATTGCAAATGCGATTCCTTTAGCGGACACACCCACATACATACACACAGCTTTATATGATAGATAGATATTTTTTTTTTTTTTTGCTCTGCAGCTCCTATGTGCAGTCATGGATCTCCATGGTTACACACTACAAACAACTGTGTAGTCTGATCCTGCATCCGAGGATTGCTCCACGCCTCAGCATCAAGGAGCAGCCGTTAAAGGGTCTTATCTGCTACATTGTGCTTTATGAGGGGTCCCATCCATACCAGGTAGTTGCTGTAATCTCCGCTCATTCGTCAGATCTACATCGTCCTTGTGGGTGCAGAGCCGCGTCGCCAGGATCCCGTCCCGCTCAATCTTGTTGTTACCGGTCAGTAGCAGCTGCTTCGTCACCTCTTCATTGCATCTGAAGGAGAAATATTCAGTGTCCAGTGAAATAAAGGTTTTGTAAAACATGGCTGCTTTTTCCTAGAAACAGCGCCACTCCCGTTTGATGGTTGTGATCGGAACTGCAGTTCAGCTCTATTGAAGTAAACGGCAATACCACGTGCAACCTGATCATAGGGGAGGTGGTGTTTTATTAAGCAAGAAAATAAATACATTTTTGAATCTTTTGCAATCCTTAACATAGATCACAGTACAGATATAACAGGTGATGGAGGCCAAAGGAACGTAGCAGCATCACGAAACGCTGCTGGCAATCACATGATGGATCAGGCTTTGGGCCCAGAGCAGGTTTGAAGTCTGCCATGGAGAACCCTAAATGGAAACTGATGCCTATTAGAAGTTACCCCTTGAAAGCCACAGAGGAGACATCAGTCATTACAAACTACAAATCCCAGCATGCCACAAGAGAAAACGGTCACAGCAAACCCCGGAGTTTAACTTCCTAGAAAAGAGCTGGGACATAATGCAGACAGCGAGGCGTCCGTCCTCACCTGCCCAGACGGATGGCCTGCAGCAGGGAGATGAACTTCTTGTCCGTCTGTCTCCGCACCTCCGTCAGCTCCATGGTCAGGTGGATGCATCTCCGCCAGCTTTTGGCCTGAGGAGCAGAGACATCCCGGTTATTAGCAGAGATGCACAAGATGTTACTTTTTCGCTTCTTCCCTTTGTCAGATTTATTAACCTAAAATACCAGAAACTCCAGACCACAATGCATCACTCCAGGTACCGTCAGGGGCAACATTTCAAGGGGGGGTGGGGGCTCTGCCACCGAGGTGGGGGGGCTCTGTCACCAACTTATTGACAATAATGGAGATTCCTACCTGGAAGCAGAACTTGGTCTGACTTGAGGCCTGAGTCACCGGTGGAAGCTGCAGAAAATCACCACAAACGATGAGTTGGATCCCACCGAACGGCTCGTCCTTACCTCGGACCGCCCTGCAAGGAGCGACAAGACAGATCAATATTCAGCCTCACCCAGTCTCAGACCCTGGACATCAGAGAAGCCCCCATACCTGGCAACAGCCTCCAGCTTGTCAAAGAACTCCCCTTCCACCATGGAGATCTCATCTATGATCAGCTGCCGGCAGCTTATCCAGTGCTGACGGACCCCCGGCCTCTTGGCCAACTCCACACACTGGTCCAGTGGAGCCTTCCCAGAACCGATCCCTGAAGCAAAGAGGAGAGTAAGGAAAGGTCTAACCACCATCATTCATCACTGCAATGTCGGTACTATAAAAGCCTCCACTAGGGGGCGCTAACATGCACAACATTCCCCAGAAATCCTGTAAGCAAAGAGCTCCCCCTGGTGGTGGCTTGAGGCAGAAGCCTCTTACCATGAATGTCTATAGCTAGTGCAGGTCACTATAGGGACCATGCAGCAGGATAGCGCCCCCAGAGGCCATCACTGAGCATAAAGGCGGATATTGTTTTTGTAATTACTAATTGATGTATACAGCCCTCATTAGGTTATTCCTCACCTGCAAAGGCATGTAGCGTGGTGCCGCCAATATGACAGGCGGCCACCCCTGTGCTTGCTGTGGCATAAGTGCTTTTAGGGGGCAGAGCCCCAATAATCCTCTTCAGTAAGTAAGACTTTCCTGTACCTGGAAATAAAGAGACAAGCAGTCTATAAAGCTGGGACCAGCCATTCACAGATCAGGTCATGTCAAGATATAATAAAAGCCTCCATTCTTTACACTGCAGGCTGCAGCAAGAGAACTGGCGAAATAAAAACAAGCTATATATTACAGTAATTACAGAGGCCGCCTGTACCAACCCGCACTGCCTGTGAAGAACACGTTCTTCCCACTGAGGACGGTGCCGAGGACCGTGGACTGCTCGGTGGAGAGATGCAGCTGCCGGGGCATGGTCAGAGCCGGCTTCTTACTGGGACGCAGCTCAGAAATCTACAACCAAATACATGAGGATATGTAAAATCACACTACAGATCGCACAGCGAAGTCTAACTCCCTGTACAGGAAATAGAATAATGTCACTATTCACTGCAACTACGGCATTCTATTCATCAGGATTGAAATAAAGGAGATTTAGCTTTCCCCCAAAAGGAGAGTAACGCAATTCATCAAATCAACTTACACCTGCACTGATTCTGAGTTACACCCTGTATTATACTCCAGAGCTGCACTCACTATTCTGCTGGTGCAGTCACTGTGTACATACCTTATATTACACTACTTATCCAGAGTGCACTTCTGGAGTATAATACAGGATGTAACTCAGGATCAGTACAGGATAAGTAATGTAATCTATGTACACAGTGACTGCTCCAGCAGAATAGTGAGTGCAGCTCTGGAGTATAGTACAGGATGTAACTCAGGATCAGTACAGGATAAGTAATGTAATCTATGTACACAGTGACTGCTCCAGCAGAATAGTGAGTGCAGCTCTGGAGTATAATACAGGAGGTAACTCAGGATCAGTACAGGATCAGTAATGTAATGTATGTACACAGTGACTGCACCAGCAGAATAGTGAGTGCAGCTCTGGAGTATAATACAGGATGTAACTCAGGATCAGTACAGGATAAGTAATGTAATCTATGTACACAGTGACTGCTCCAGCAGAATAGTGAGTGCAGCTCTGGAGTATAATACAGGAGGTAACTCAGGATCAGTACAGGATCAGTAATGTAATATATGTACACAGTGACTGCACCAGCAGAATAGTGAGTGCAGCTCTGGAGTATAATACAGGATGTAACTCAGGATCAGTACAGGATAAGTAATGTATGTACACAGTGACTGCACCAGCAGAATAGTGAGTGCAGCTCTGAGGATAATACAGGATGTAACCCAGGGTCTGACTTGTAACTTACCAGATTGTTCTCGGATGACGCCGTCCTCGGCCGTTTTTGTGGACCTCGGTTTGCAGCGTTGGCTCCTCGGTTACTGAGCCCCTTCCCCTTCACAGGTGTCTGACTGTTGACCTTTGCTCGCATTTCGTTCGCTTGCTCCAGGTCCTTCTTCTGTACAGGACTGATTGTCTCAAATACCCGTGGGAGCCCTGACAGCAGTCGCATGCGCTCGTTCACCGGCTTCTCGCCCTTCCCTGCCTCGTGTTTAATCATCAGGGTTTTCATGAAGTGCTTCAGCTTGTCGGAGGGGCAGTTGGAGATCAGCAGCTGGATGTTGTCTGGTTGGAGAACGATGGAGCTTTTCCCATCTTGGATGAAGCGGGTGAAGATCTGGATTTGTTTCAGGATGAAATTTTGGGGTAACTTCCCATCACTGACCTTCAGCACCAGCTCCCGAAATTCATTGCGCCCCAGTGAAGTGAAGGCGTTCCGGATGACTTTACGTTTCAGCGCCTGTCCGGATGCGTTCAGATATTCTATGGCGACGCTGCTCTGGATCTCGGGGGACAGGGGATCGACCAGATTCATCCTCCTGAAAGAGCAGTCAAGGTTATGTCAGTCAGAGGGGTCTCTGCATGTGCTCCCTGGGGGTTTCCTCCGGACTCTCACATTTACAATAAACCCCATTATGAAGCCACTAAAATGACAAATCCCATAACTCAATATCTCCACTGACTACTGGGGAGGGGGGGGAGGGATTTGGGGTCATGAGACGGTCACTTTGTTAATACTGTATTTTACCATCAGGACCAGTAAGGCTGTGTGCACAAGCTGCGGTATTTTTTTTTTCATGCATTTTTCTTGCAGATTTTAATCAATCTGCAAGGGAAAATGCATTCCAGCAAAGAGTATGAGAATCCTGAAGTGCTGTGCACACATTGCAGATTTTTTTTCCTTGCAGATTTTGTTGCAGAAAAATCTGCGCCAAACAATGGACATGTCAATTCTTTCTGCATTTCTCCCAAAGTTTTCCCTATCTCAATGCAAAAAAAGTGCATTTTTGCCGCAGTGTTTATTTTCAAAAAAAATATGCAACGTGAAAACATACCTTATAATATACAACTGAACGGTGTCAAAATCAGAATGGACATTAATCACAGAGTTCTGCTCTGAAGGCCAGGCAGCAGCTTCCACCAGAGGTGGATAATGACACAAATCCCAAATTATTTAACATTTTTATAAGTTGAATTTCTGGACTATTAAAAGGGTATTCCAATAATAATAAACAATGGCCAATAAACTAAGGGTCCCATCTCTGGGACCCCAATGGGGGGCTCTGCAGTGAGACCACCAGCTATTTCCAGCTGTCAAAAATGAATGAATGAATAAATGAATGAATGGGGCACTGGTGCGTGTGCTCAACCGTAACTCTATTAAGAAGGAGCACTGCGGCGCCTCAATCCCAGGATCCATAGGGGTCCAAGTGATGGGACCCTCAGCAATTGGCCACAATTTACTGGAATACCCCTTTAAAAACCCAGAAATCCCACTACAAAAGATAGATAGATAGATAGAGGGATAGATAGATAGATAGAGGGATAGATAGATAGATAGAGGGATAGATAGATAGATAGAGGGATAGATAGATAGATAGATAGATAGAGGGATAGATAGATAGATAGATAGATAGAGGGATAGATAGATAGATAGATAGATAGAGGGATAGATAGATAGATAGATAGAGGGATAGATAGATAGATAGATAGAGGGATAGATAGATAGATAGATAGAGGGATAGATAGATAGATAGATAGAGGGATAGATAGATAGATAGATAGAGGGATAGATAGATAGATAGATAGAGGGATAGATAGATAGATAGAGGGATAGATAGATAGATAGAGGGATAGATAGATAGATAGAGGGATAGATAGATAGATAGAGGGATAGATAGATAGATAGATAGAGGGATAGATAGATAGATAGATAGAGGGATAGATAGATAGATAGATAGAGGGATAGATAGATAGATAGATAGAGGGATAGATAGATAGATAGATAGAGGGATAGATAGATAGATAGAGGGATAGATAGATAGATAGAGGGATAGATAGATAGATAGAGGGATAGATAGATAGAGGGATAGATAGATAGAGGGATAGATAGATAGAGGGATAGATAGATAGAGGGATAGATAGATAGAGGGATAGATAGATAGAGGGATAGATAGATAGAGGGATAGATAGATAGAGGGATAGATAGATAGAGGGATAGATAGATAGAGGGATAGATAGATAGAGGGATAGATAGATAGAGGGATAGATAGATAGAGGGATAGATAGATAGAGGGATAGATAGATAGAGGGATAGATAGATAGAGGGATAGATAGATAGAGGGATAGATAGATAGAGGGATAGATAGATAGAGGGATAGATAGATAGAGGGATAGATAGATAGAGGGATAGATAGATAGAGGGATAGATAGATAGAGGGATAGATAGATAGAGGGATAGATAGATAGAGGGATAGATAGATAGAGGGATAGATAGATAGAGGGATAGATAGATAGAGGGATAGATAGATAGAGGGATAGATAGATAGAGGGATAGATAGATAGAGGGATAGATAGATAGAGGGATAGATAGATAGAGGGATAGATAGATAGAGGGATAGATAGATAGAGGGATAGATAGATAGAGGGATAGATAGATAGAGGGATAGATAGATAGAGGGATAGATAGATAGAGGGATAGATAGATAGAGGGATAGATAGATAGAGGGATAGATAGAGGGATAGATAGAGGGATAGATAGATAGAGGGATAGATAGATAGAGGGATAGATAGATAGAGGGATAGATAGATAGAGGGATAGATAGATAGAGGGATAGATAGATAGAGGGATAGATAGATAGAGGGATAGATAGATAGAGGGATAGATAGATAGAGGGATAGATAGATAGATAGAGGGATAGATAGATAGAGGGATAGATAGATAGAGGGATAGATAGATAGAGGGATAGATAGATAGAGGGATAGATAGATAGATAGAGGGATAGATAGATAGAGGGATAGATAGATAGAGGGATAGATAGATAGAGGGATAGATAGATAGAGGGATAGATAGATAGAGGGATAGATAGATAGAGGGATAGATAGATAGAGGGATAGATAGATAGAGGGATAGATAGATAGAGGGATAGATAGATAGAGGGATAGATAGATAGAGGGATAGATAGATAGAGGGATAGATAGATAGAGGGATAGATAGATAGAGGGATAGATAGATAGAGGGATAGATAGATAGATAGATAGATAGATAGATAGATAGATAGATAGATAGATAGATAGATAGATAGAGGGATAGATAGATAGAGGGATAGATAGATAGAGGGATAGATAGATAGAGGGATAGATAGATAGAGGGATAGATAGATAGAGGGATAGATAGATAGAGGGATAGATAGATAGAGGGATAGATAGATAGAGGGATAGATAGATAGAGGGATAGATAGATAGAGGGATAGATAGATAGAGGGATAGATAGATAGAGGGATAGAGGGATAGATAGATAGAGGGATAGAGGGATAGATAGATAGAGGGATAGATGGATAGATAGATAGAGGGATAGATAGATAGATAGAGGGATAGAGGGATAGAGGGATAGATAGAGGGATAGATAGATAGAGGGATAGAGGGATAGATAGAGGGATAGATAGAGGGATAGATAGAGGGATAGATAGAGGGATAGATAGAGGGATAGATAGAGGGATAGATAGAGGGATAGATAGAGGGATAGATAGAGGGATAGATAGAGGGATAGATAGAGGGATAGATAGAGGGATAGATAGAGGGATAGATAGAGGGATAGATAGAGGGATAGATAGAGGGATAGATAGAGGGATAGATAGAGGGATAGATAGAGGGATAGATAGAGGGATAGATAGAGGGATAGATAGAGGGATAGATAGAGGGATAGATAGAGGGATAGATAGATAGATAGAGGGATAGATAGATAGATAGAGGGATAGATAGATAGATAGAGGGATAGATAGATAGATAGAGGGATAGATAGATAGATAGAGGGATAGATAGATAGATAGAGGGATAGATAGATAGATAGAGGGATAGATAGAGGGATAGATAGATAGAGGGATAGATAGATAGAGGGATAGATAGATAGAGGGATAGATAGATAGAGGGATAGATAGATAGAGGGATAGATAGATAGAGGGATAGATAGATAGATAGAGGGATAGATAGATAGATAGAGGGATAGATAGATAGATAGAGGGATAGATAGATAGATAGAGGGATAGATAGATAGATAGAGGGATAGATAGATAGATAGAGGGATAGATAGATAGATAGAGGGATAGATAGATAGATAGAGGGATAGATAGATAGATAGAGGGATAGATAGATAGATAGAGGGATAGATAGAGGGATAGATAGATAGAGGGATAGATAGATAGATAGAGGGATAGATAGAGGGATAGATAGATAGAGGGATAGATAGATAGAGGGATAGATAGATAGAGGGATAGATAGATAGAGGGATAGATAGATAGAGGGATAGATAGAGGGATAGATAGAGGGATAGATAGATAGAGGGATAGATAGAGGGATAGATAGAGGGATAGATAGAGGGATAGATAGAGGGATAGATAGAGGGATAGATAGATAGATAGATAGATAGAGGGATAGATAGATAGATAGATAGATAGAGGGATAGATAGATAGATAGAGGGATAGATAGATAGATAGAGGGATAGATAGATAGATAGAGGGATAGATAGATAGATAGAGGGATAGATAGATAGATAGAGGGATAGATAGATAGATAGAGGGATAGATAGATAGATAGAGGGATAGATAGATAGATAGAGGGATAGATAGATAGATAGAGGGATAGATAGATAGATAGAGGGATAGATAGATAGATAGAGGGATAGATAGATAGATAGATAGATAGATAGATAGATAGATAGATAGATAGATAGAGGGATAGATAGAGGGATAGATAGAGGGATAGATAGAGGGATAGATAGATAGAGGGATAGATAGATAGAGGGATAGATAGATAGAGGGATAGATAGATAGAGGGATAGATAGATAGAGGGATAGATAGATAGAGGGATAGATAGATAGAGGGATAGATAGATAGAGGGATAGATAGATAGATAGAGGGATAGATAGATAGATAGATAGAGGGATAGATAGAGGGATAGATAGATAGAGGGATAGATAGATAGAGGGATAGATAGATAGAGGGATAGATAGAGGGATAGATAGATAGAGGGATAGATAGATAGAGGGATAGATAGATAGAGGGATAGATAGATAGAGGGATAGATAGATAGAGGGATAGATAGATAGATAGAGGGATAGATAGAGGGATAGATAGAGGGATAGATAGAGGGATAGATAGAGGGATAGATAGAGGGATAGATAGAGGGATAGATAGAGGGATAGATAGAGGGATAGATAGAGGGATAGATAGACACACACTCATATATATGTAGTATATATAATTAACCCCTTGCCGGATTAAAGGCATTTTGCAGTGAGGTCTGGTATATATAGAGCTAGTGTCATCCCAGCGTAGATCCGGTGGAGCAGCAGCGGGACTCACCTCGTGCTGTTGTGTCTGCGGCGGCTCCTGCTCTCTGATTAGCCCGGTGTCCCTCCCCGGCTGTGTCCTCTCCCGGCTCTGCCGCCTCCTCCGCCGCTTCCTGCGCTCTCTCCGGCTCTGATCCCCCCGGATTCTGCATCAAACATTTGAAACAAATTCAAATTCGCCGGGTCGGAAACACAACCAATCAGAAACTGGACATTTAAAGAATCAACCAATCAGCTTTTAGTGAAGTCAGAGCTATCGAGCCGTTGAAGCTCAGGATGTTATCGTCACGTGACTCCTTCCACGAAAGTCGCGGCGTCCATCTTTGTTTTGGGAACGTCATGGCTCTGCTTATGTGACAGCTGCTGGCAAAAAAAAACCACACAGAAACCCATCGTTTACTACATATCGGTCGGGTCTGCAAACTTTAGTACTCCTCCTGTGAAACTATAATTTCTAGCCGATTATCTGCTCATCACAGTGCATCAATGATCCGCTCGGCCACCGTAGTCCCCCCCCCCCTCCATTGGCCGCTGTCAGATGCTTATATACAGGAGGGTTACAGGCCTATATCAGGTCACTACATTTGTGCGACGTAATAAAATGTTTACTAAAATGTAAAAAAAAAATATTTTTCATGTAATAAAAAGTACAAAACACTGCACTGTGTCCGCTGCTTGTACATATTCTATGTCTCTGTACAGTTTATTTGTATGTTTGTTTTTCCTTTCACAATAAAAAGTTAATTTTAAAAAAATAAAAAAAAAAAAAGTACAAATCAGCGCAGATCCTGAGCGCTTTCCACACAGCCATATATGGTCATACGGTCGCCATAGAAACCTGACCCTTCTCGCCTCCAGTAATCACTTTCTCCAGTCTCAGGCACCGCCTCGGACACACCGCAGGGTCCTTTGTTGCTGTAACGTCACATCCATTCAGGCGCCATAAAGGACAGCCTGTTAGGGGCCTTAAGAGTTTCCCTGGAAACGGGACGCAAAACCACAGGAAACAACCGGGAATATGGCGGCCACAGCGACGGGACAGCGGGAGAAAGTTCAGCGGGACGAGGTGTCTCTGAATGCAATTCACCGGGAGACGATCCGCAAAGAGAACCGCAGCCAGAGGCTGGTCACCGAGTTCAGCATCAACCCGCATCATAGGAGTAATGTATCCTGCCGTGTGCGGTGATGGCGGCTGTGCCGCGGGGTGTGAACTGTCCTCACAGCGACATCTGCTGCAGACATGGCGGCCGAGCCGCTGGACGCGGACCAGTTCCATTAATTCCGGGACTCAGAACTTTTCTCTTTCTGTCCTCGGTATTTCAATGTCTCCATTCATTTTACCATTGGAAAAAAAATCCCAACTCCGGTGAAACGTAAAAAAAAAGAAAGATTTCTGCCCCGGATTTATTTTGTGTTCATTTTCCGGTAACGATGAGCGATCTAGTGATTCTCCCAGCGACCCCCGACCTGGATCATTATTACCGGCTTCACTAACACTCTGGGCTTTGTGTAAATAAAGTTTGGTTCCAATCCCCATTTTTCAGGGCCCCGCGACTCGCCCTCTCTTAATTCCCTGAGCCCCGCGACTCGCCCTCTCTTAATTCCCTGAGCCCCGCGACTCGCCCTCTCTTAATTCCCTGAGCCCCGCGACTCGCCCTCTCTTCTTGTCCCGGGGCCCCGCGGCTCGCCCTCTCTTCTTGTCCCGGGGCCCCGCGACTCGCCCTCTCTTCTTGTCCCGGGGCCCCGCGGCTCGCCCTCTCTTCTTGTCCCGGGGCCCCGCGGCTCGCCCTCTCTTCTTGTCCCGGGGCCCCGCGGCTCGCCCTCTCTTCTTGTCCCGGGGCCCCGCGGCTCGCCCTCTCTTCTTGTCCCGGGGCCCCGCGGCTCGCCCTCTCTTCTTGTCCCGGGGCCCCGCGGCTCGCCCTCTCTTCTTGTCCCGGGGCCCCGCGGCTCGCCCTCTCTTCTTGTCCCGGGGCCCCGCGGCTCGCCCTCTCTTCTTGTCCCGGGGCCCCGCGGCTCGCCCTCTCTTCTTGTCCCGGGGCCCCGCGGCTCGCCCTCTCTTCTTGTCCCGGGGCCCTGTGATACTCTTTTCCCATCTCCAGAGCTGCTGATTTTGCTGATATCAGTTTGAGCTGCAGACGACGTTATCGCTTTTTGAAGAAAAAGCTGCCATTCTAAAACCGTAGAAGCCAACCTGCTCATTTTTTTTCCGTAATGTAAATAGATTCCAATTTTTTTGTTTTGAATATTAATGTTTTATTACATCAAATTATTTTTTAGTCACAACCAGGGGGCTTGAACTGTGACACTTTTTGTAGATGATAAAAGTCATAGACTCCTATGACGTCCGCCCAGTGAGTCGGCTGCACAGAGGCAGCAATAGATGCCTCCAGAAGATCTGTACTATTCTGGCATCCAATCAGCACCCGATGAGTGTATTGTGCCGGGGGCGCCACTTAAACGCTGTTGTTAGAGACTGACAACATTTAAAGGGACAGTTCAAACCATGTACAGGCTCTCATTAGATCATGACGTGGCCAAATATTAGTGTAATTTTCCCACCTATTGGTTTTTCATCCATCTCCTCCCTTCTCTGGCTCTATGAAACCAGAGCTGTCAATCAAAGAGTCTTCTTGACTTTGATTGACATCTCTGGTTTCATAGAGCCAGAGAAGGGAGGAGAATGTTTTTCATCTATCAGGTGGGAAGATGCACTTAAATGGAACATGTCAGGTGTAATATGCACCCAGAGCCACGGGCAGTTCTGGGTGCACATTGCTAATCCCTGCCTAACCATCCCTGTATACACTAGCATAGATAAAGGGATCTATAGAAAAAGAATTTCGAAAGATCTTTTATCTTATGCTAATGAGCGCAGGGATTAGTCCCAAGGACATTATATCCCCCGACTAGCCCCCCCCCTTAGTACACCCCTGTGTGCGTGCTAACATGCTATTCAATTCAGCATTACCAGCGGTGCTACACATACCTGTGTATGCGGTGACCGCGCTTCTGAGTGCTCCGGCTCTTCCGGTCTTGCGCAGTAGACCTCTCTAAATTCGGGATGCGTACACCTGACTTCATACTGCGCATGACCAGAAGTGCCGGCATTCAGAAGCGCAGTCACAGCAAACACAGGTACATGCTGCACCACTGGTGACGCTAAATTGAATACCATGTACTAACATGCTAAGAGGGGGGACAAGTCAGGGGAAATAACGCCCTTGGGACTAGTCCCAGTGCTCATTAGCATAAATAAAAGATGTTTAGAAATCATTTTTTTTTAAAGATCTGTATCTATGCTAGAGTATACAGAGACGGTTAGTAAGGGATTGGATTAGCAAAATACACCCAGAACTGCTCGTTGCTATGGGTGGATATTGCACCTGACAGGTTCCCTTTAAATATTTCGGCACACCATGATGCACCAAGCGCCTGTACTTCCTTTGTTCGGTCATTCTGAACTGATAGAGCCCCTTTAAGTGATGAAACAACAGTGATCAGAGTTGTATTTATGCCCTTAGAGGCAATGCTGGCTGTTGAGCACAGCCGCCTCCATACACGCTCACCCCTAATATGATATAAGAATACATCATAGATCAGAAGGGCTAAAAGGGGTTCTCCACCTTGGATGTTTATGATCTGCCCCATAGATGCAGGTCTTACCTGTGCGGCAGCCACTGATCTGAAGCGAGGGGATCCCATAGTTCATCTGCTGAGGTGTCCAAGCGTCTGCCCAGTAATGTACTTTCACAGACATCTGAGCAGAGGGCACCCGCATCTGCGGCTCATTTTCGGTGCAGCCACCGCTCCCGCATAGATCCAGGCACCTCAGTTCTCAGGATCCGTAGGATTCCCCGCTGTCAAGACGGATTGCATCCATTACATTATACAGATTGCACCAGCTTAAAGGGAACCTGTCAGGTAATTTATGTGTTCTAACCTAGTAGCAGGGTGATATGTGGCCTAGTAACCCCTTCCTACCCATCCCTGTGTTGTAATATTGTGTAATGTGCATGTATAAAAGTGTTATTACTTACATGTTCCCTATGTAAATAGCATAGGTCTCTTGCCCCATGGGCGTCTCCTCGCCCTGTGGGCGTTTGCATGTTTTCCGTGGTATCACGCCCCTGTGGGCATGATACCATGTATTTACTTGAGCGACGTCCCCGTTGCTGCTTGGAGATCATGTGCACTTGCCATTCCCGCAGCCTTGTTAAACGGGTGCTCGCTTCTCGTCTTCAGCCGTGCACTGCGTATGCTCAGAAGACTCCTACGGTTCCGATCATGCGCAGAGCGCGTCTGAAGACGAGAGGCAAGCACCTAGATAACAAGGTTGCGGGAATGGCAAGTGCGCACGCGCGGGATCTCAAGGAGCGACGGGGACGTCGCTCAAGTCTATCCATGGTATCACCCCCAGAGGGCGATGCGACACCCAGGGGGCTAGAGCCCCTGCTCATTTACAAAGGGAACACGCAAGTAATAAAACATTTTTATACATGCACAATACACAATATTACAATGCAGGGATGGGTAGGAAGGGGTTACTAGGCCACACATCACACTGCTACTAGGTTAGAACACAAATTACCTGACAGGTTCCCTTTAATAAATGTGTTGCAAATGCCAATATATTTAATGACACGTTTAGGCGCCATTCTCACCCCACCATTGATATATTTTACAGTGCATGCCGTGACGGGGAAGCCAATGGCCTGGCATGAGAACCAGAACGAGACCGCCGATGGTAAGTGTTAAAAGCTGCAGATGCACTGGGTCGCCAGCTTCTTTATAGATCAGGCTCCGTGTCACAGGGTAGAGCGGGGGAAGATTTGCCCCTTGTCTGGGGTCATTGACCTTGCAGTTATTGGGCACAGGCTCCATTCCACATGTCACATCTTAAATGTAGCTGGAGGCTCAGGATGAGCATCGCTATCGATTTCCCACTGAAAATGCCATTTAGGAAATTGCAAGATGAGTAATACATGACTGAAATCGTCAATTATAAGAATTAGCTTGGGACAGTTTCTATTCACTGACAGCTATCGGGGCTACTAATATTTTTGATATACTGACATCTTTTTTTTTTTTTTTTTAACATATCAACAGAAAACTTCCTGAATATAATCCATCACGCAGCTTTGGAACCGACAAAAAAGTATACCGAGCCACAAACGACGAACCAAGAGATCGGCTGGATGACGCAACCGCTGGTAAGTATCAGCTCCGTTACCGCCAGGAGGGAGGACGGAGGGTCAGACATTCACCGCTTTATTCCCCTGCAGATCAGCATCGACCGGACAGACAGACGGCTGCATTATCATCGGCAGAAGACGGAGATCACGGCATACATGGAGACGGCGTGGAAACTTAAAGAGCAGAGCGTCAATCTGCAGTGATGGTGGAGAAGGACCTGCCAGGCCCCGTGTCTCAGCCCGAGATTACAGACCATCACACTTTCATTCTGTACATTGCTCACCAAGAATTAACAAATTCCAATGTACAACATGGAAATACCCCTGAACCCAGGTCCTGCGGGTGAGGGTAGGACAGGCTGAGACTTACAGTCCCTCCACATGAGCGCTCACATCTGATAAAGCCATGAATATACATTCTTAAGAGTTGAGTCTCCTCCTTTTCCTGTAAAGCATCAGTCTATACCCCAGTAGTATAATAGGTAATGGTCTGCAGAGCCCCATCCTCTTCTTTACTGGTGGTCCCAGAAGTCGGACCACTTCAGTGATGAGTTATCCCCTATTCAGTAGCCAAGGATATCACCTACAATTCTGGGAAAGCCTCTTTAAGATTTATTAAAGAATAAGCGCAAAAGAAGGGAATTTTGTTTACTTACCGTAAATTCCTTTTCTTCTAGCTCCTATTGGGAGACCCAGACAATTGGGTGTATAGCTTCTGCCTCCGGAGGCCACACAAAGTATTACACTTTAAAAAGTGTAACCCCTCCCCTCTGCTATACACCCTCCCGTGCATCACGGGCTCCTCAGTTTGGTGCAAAAGCAGGAAGGAGGAAACTTATAAATTGGTCTAAGGTAAATTGAATCCGAAGGATGTTCGGAGAACTGAAACCATGAACCAAAAGAACAATTGAACATGAACAACATGTGTACACAAAAGAACAACCAGCCCGAAGGGAACAGGGGCGGGTGCTGGGTCTCCCAATAGGAGCTAGAAGAAAAGGAATTTACGGTAAGTAAACAAAATTCCCTTCTTCTTTGTCGCTCCATTGGGAGACCCAGACAATTGGGATGTCCAAAAGCAATCCCTGGGTGGGTAAAAGAATACCTCGATAAAAAGAGCCGAAAAACGGCCCCCTCTTACAGGTGGGCAACTGCCGCCTGAAGGACTCGCCTACCTAGGCTGGCATCTGCCGAATCATCGGCATGCACCTGATAGTGTTTCGTGAAAGTGTGCAGACTCGACCAGGTAGCCGCCTGACACACCTGCCGAGCCGTAGCCTGGTGTCGCAATGCCCAGGACACCGACGGCTCTGGTAGAATGGGCCTTCAGTCCAGCAGGAATCGGAAGCCCAAAAGAACGGTAGCCTTCAAGAATCGGTTCCTTGATTCACCGAGCCAAGGTTGACTTGAAAACCTGAAATCCCTTACTCTGGTCCGCGATAAGGACAAGAGCGCATCAGACCGGCGCAGGGGCGCCGTGCGAGAAATGTAGAGCCGGAGTGCTCTCACCAGATCTAATAAATGCAAATCCTTTTCACATTGGTGAACTGGATGCGGACCCAAAGAGGGTAAGACGAAACGGGGATACCTTAGGGAGAAAGTCCGGGACCGGACGTAGAACCACCCTATCCTGGTGAAACACCAGGAAGGGGGCTTTGCATGACAGCGCTGCCAGCTGAGATACTCTTCTGAGTGATGTGACTGCCACTAGGAAGGCCACCCTTTGCAAAAGAAAGTGGGCAAGGCAAAAGGCCAGGGAGTAAAACCCTGATCAGAGCACCAGGATAAGAAGATCCTCCAAGTCCTGTGATAGATCTTGGCGGACGTTGGTTTCCTGGCCTGTCTCATGGTGGCAATGACATCTGGAGATATCCCTGATGACGCTAGGAGCCACCACACAGTGAGGATTAGAGCCGTAGAATTCAGAAGGAAATATGGCCCTTAAGGCAGCAAGTCTGGTCGGTCTGGGAGAGTCCACGGTTGACCCACCGTGAGGTGCCACAGATCCGGGTACGACGATCACCTCGGCCAGTCTGGAGCAACGAGGATGGCGCGGCGACAGTCTGACCTGATCTTGCGTAACACTCTGGGCAGTAGTGCCAGAGGAGGAAATACATAAGGCAGTCGAAACTGCGACCAGTCGTGAATTAGCGCGTCTGCCGCCAGAGCTCTGTGATCCTTGGACCGAGCCATGAATGCCGGGACTTTGTTGTAGTGCTGAGACGCCATTAGATCGACGTCCGGCGTTCCCCAACGGCAACAGACCTCTAGAAACACGTGCGGGTGAAGACCATTCCCCTGCGTCCATGCCCTGGCGACTGAGAAAAATCTGCTTGCCGTCCAGCTACCGCTGGAACACTCTTAGGGCTAGATCCACTGCCCTTATCTCCAGAACATTGAACCGAGGGGAGGACTCTGTCGGAGTCCAGGTTCCCTGAGCCGAGTGGTGGAGGAAGACCGTTCCCCACCCTGACAGACTGGCGTCCGTCGTGACCCCAGCCCCGGCTGGGGGCCGGAAGGATTTTTCCTTCGCCCAGGAAGTGGAAAGAAGACACCACTGAAGAGAGGTTTTGCTGCAAGGGAAAGAGAGACGTTCTTGTCTAGGGACGTCGACCTCCTGTCCCATTTGCGGTGTCCGATAGAATCGGACGCAGACGAAACTGCGCAAGGGAACTGCCTCCCTTGCTGCCACCATCTTCCTGGGACAGTGCATGAGGCGCCTCAAGGGGTGACTGGGCCCGAAGGAGAGATTGCACCCCTGTCTGTAGTGAACGCTGACTATGCAGCGGAAGCTTCACTATCGCTGAGAGAGTATAATACTCCATCCCGAGATAAGTCAGTGATTGGGTCGGTGTCAGTTTTGACCTTGGAATTTTGATGATCCACCCGAACCCCTGGAGTCTCCAGAGCAATGGCCAGGTTGTGTTGACATGCCACCCAGGAGGGTGTCTTGACTAGAGGATCGTCTAGGTAAGTGATCACCGAGTGACCCTGTAGGACCGCCACCACTGCTGCCATGACCTTGGTGAAGACCCGTGGGGCTGTTGCCAGGCCGAATGGCAGTGCCACGAACTGAAGGTGTTCATCCCTGATGGTGAAACGCAGAAAGCGTTGAAGCTCGGGTGCGATCGGCACATGGAGATAAGCATCCTTGATGTCAATTGATGCTAGGAAGTCTCCTTGTGACATCGAGGCTTCAGAGTGTTCACCGCCTGAAAAAGTGCATCGGCTCACTCGGGGGGCGGAGATGTTCTGAAGAAACGAGTCTGAGGACGAGAGCAGAGCTGTATCCTGTAACCGTGAGACAGAATGTCTCTCACCCATCGGTCTTGGACTGGGGCAAGGACGAGACTGTCTAGTAACTTCATCCAATTGCTCGCCAAACAAACGGTCGCCAGAAAATGGCAAACCGGTTAAGAACTTCTTGGAAGCAGAGCCTGCCTTCCATTCACGTAGCCACATGGCCCTGCAGACTGCCACTGAATTGGTTGATGCTACCGCTGTACGGCTCGCAGAGTCCAGGAACGGCGTTCATGGCGTAGAACGAAAAAACCTACGCCTGAGAAGTGAAGGACACAACCTGCGTGGCAGATGTATGTGCAACCGAAATAATCTCAGCCAGAGAAGCTGAGATAGCTTGGAGTGCCCTCACGGCTGCGAAGGCTGGAGCAAAAGATGCGACTATGGCTTCATAGATGGATTTCATCATAAGCGTTATTTGCCTGTCAGTGGCATTCGTGAGAGATGGACATCTGCCCCTAATACTACGGATCTAGCCGCCAGCCTAGAGACTGGAGGATCCACCCTGTGACACTAAGCCCAACCCTTAAGCACGTCAGGGGGGAAAAGGGTAACGCGTGTCAATAAGGCGCTTAGTAAGCGCTTGTCCGTCAAGTTCTGTGCTACTGGACGGCCCCTCTGGAGTTAGAGTGATCGAAACACGCACTCCTGATGAATTCGGGGAAGGTTCCCAGCGGGCCCGCTTAGCCTATCATAGGCCGCGGTCCGTGACGGAGTTCTCACCGTGGGATCTGGGTGTTACCCCAGGATGTTGTACCGACCCAGAGGGACCCGGGAGCGATGAACTCACAGCTCCCTGGCCCTGTGTTATCGGTCTGGTCTGCAAGGCTTCCAGTATCTTAGCAGACCCCCTGTCCATAGACTGAGTCCTGTGATGTGAAAGCTACTCAGAGATTTGCTGATTCCATCATGCAAACTCTGTCGCTGTCATCTGTGCCGTGCCTGTAATATAGCCGCACAAGAGGTACCGGTTGTAAAATAAGCCAGTGCCTTGGCACCCTTACTCTAAGAGCAGACAACAGCATGTTGTCCGCAGAGTAATCAGTGAGGGTATACAGCCAAAAACAAATAATGCTGCCGAACAGTGAGATCATATACCATATAAATAAACATTATATATATATATATATATATATATATATACACATATACACACACACACACACACACACACACACACACACACACACACACACACACACACACACACACACACACACACACACACACACACACACACACACACACACACACACACACACACACACACACACACACACACACACACTGCGGCACCAAGGGGGGGGACAGCACCTGAAAAACTGGTGCCCCCCAGTGCTCAGTGAGGGGGAAGGAGGATACCAACGTATGCTCCAGCCCTCCCTGCCGACGTCCAGTCGGCCGTCCCGTCGTTACCCCTGACTGGCAGGCCCGAGAACGGGAGTATATGGCACTAGGCCGTAAGAGCCGGGGACTAAATTTAAAAACGCGGCCGGCAAACATGGCGCGGTCGGCGCGGTAGTCCCAGTCTCACAAACCAGTCAGCAACCGCTGCGGCGTTTGTAACACAGATGCTGCATGCACCGTCCCTCAGGGGACACAGAGTACCTTATGATGCAGGGCTCTGTCCCTGTAGTCACAAAAGTGCGGGAATCTGGTGGCCTATAGTGATCAGTGAGGGGGGGGCGGAGGACAGCGAGGTGCGCTCCAGCCCTCACTGTCGGCATCATACCGACCGTCCCGCCTTTCTCCCTGACTGGCAGGCTCAGGGGCGGGAGTTTAACACACTAGGCCGCAAAAGCCGGGGACTAAAGTAAAAACCGCGGCCGGCAAACAGGCACGGTCGGCGCGGTAGTCCCAGACAAAAAATCCACACCGCAGTCGCAGCTGCGTCTGAGGCCAAGGTGCTTCATGCACCATCCCAACGGGGACACAGAGTACCTGTAGATGCAGGGCCATGTCCCTGACGATACTCCGTCTCCTGTCCGGCAGATTCCCCCTCTCCTTCCACACAAAGCATAAAACTGAGGAGCCCGTGATGCACGGGAGGGTGTATAGCAGAGGGGAGGGGTTACACTTTTTAAAGTGTAATACTTTGTGTGGCCTCCGGAGGCAGAAGCTATACACCCCAATTGTCTGGGTCTCCCAATGGAGCGACAAAGAAAAGCAGAGTTAGACTACTTTCACACTACGTTTTTTTAACACAAAAACGGATCCAGTGCAAATGCGTCTTCATTTCAATGCATTTGCAATGGACTCGCGTCAACATGCGGTCACATGCGTTATAGTGAGGATCCAGCGACTTGCAGGTTTTTAACTTTTTCAAAAACGCTACTTGTAGCGTTTTTGAGCTGCGTCCAAATACTGCAAATCGCTGCATCCTGACTAAACAGCACGCAAACGCATGTGAACGCTGGCATGCTGATAGACAGGATCCTGCTTGCTCTACTGAGCATGCCCAGAAACCAGCCTGGTGTATCAGTCTCCCCTCTGACAGCTGCGGAGGCTCGTAACCAAGGTAAACATCGGGTAACTTGCTTGGATACCCAATGTTTACCTTGGTTATGTGTGCAGGGAGCCCTTGGTTACGAGCCTCCACAGCTGTCAGATGCCGGCTCCCAATCTCACGTTCAGTTCCCCTCACTCCCGATCACATGACTCCAATGCCCGCCCATAAACTTCAAGTGACAGGATCCTGTAAAATAACACATGCGTTTGCATGCTTTTTCTCTGCAAAAACAGGATCCGCTTTTGCAGCAAAAAAACGTTCATGACACATGCTAAAAAAAAAATAGTGTGAAAGCAGCCTTAAACTGATACAATGAGAGAGATCCAAAGAATCTTGTGCAGCAAGTCTTAAAGGGCTTCTCCAATCTTACCAAGTTAGGACACATTGCTAGAATGTCATTACTAGCAGTGACTTCACTTTCTCTGCACATGAGCTCTTGTGGCCGCCCATCTGTGCAGGGATCTGCAGCCGGTCACTAGAGATGAGCGAGTACCTGACTATTCGTTCTCGCTATACTCATAACGAGTACGGTCTAATTCTCACATACTCGTTCTGGATAGTGTGTGCAATGCAAGTCAATGGGGAAAACTCGCACTGTAACGAGTAACCCGAATTTCGCACTAATCGCTACTCACATGAATAGTACGGCAATTCGGGTTGTTACTTTACGAATTTTTCCCCGTTGACTTGCATTGCACACAGTATTCGGAATAAATACGCGAGTATTAGACAGTACTTGTTATGAGTATAGCGAGTACGAATGGTTAGGTACGCGCTCAACCTCTAACGTTCAAACACATCCCCCATCCATTTTCAGAATCCTTGACGGTCCAAGAGGTCAGACCCCCAGCAATTCTTATCTTGACATTAGGCCACCAGGGATCTGTCTAACAGGATAATGGGCAACACCTGCAGTATAAAGAATGGAGGAAGGGCAGCACCAACTAATGCTTTGTTACACTGCTTTTGTTACTCAGAAATAACCAAACCCTTCTCACCAATACCAGCAATGATATGCAGACAAGCTCCGCTGCTCCGGTGTTGACCCTCCGTTATTTAGGGTCCCTGGTGTTTCAGCCTGATTTGCGCCCTTACAGTAAAGTGCTGAACCCGCTGTAGTGCTCACTCATCATATTTAATAGAATCATGAAACTTAAGTTTATAAAAACCAGCATGACGGGACCAGCCGAGCGCTGCACCCACCACCACGAAAAAGTCTCTGAGAATATACAGCTCCCCGGGAGATCGCTAGGAGGTCAATGTCCTAAATCAGCGCATCCGTCTCATCTTCCCTTATTCTTCATCTTCTGCCGCACCTTCTTACCCGGTCTCTTCTGCACAAACAGACACAGAAAAACAAACATGTATTAATGTGAAGCTCTGCAGCATACAAAGAGTTAAGGAGACCAACATAAGCAATGTGGGGCAATAAAAACTGTACGGAAGTCATTTTTTGTAAGACATTACATTGTACATGTATGTACACAGCGACTGCAGCTCTGGAGCAAAATACACATTATACATATACATATATATATATATATACATACATACACACAGTATATATGATATATACACACACACACAAGGTTTAGGATATTTGGCTTTTGGGTGAAATTTACAAATTTATGTAAAACGTATCTACGTAGGGTGTTTGAAGTAGAAGCATGCGACAGTGATTTCCTCATTGCAAACAGTTAAGTGAAAAACAAAATAAAAAAAAAAAAGCCAACAGTGGTCAGTATACCCCACAAAAATGCCAATGTCTCAATAACTTGTCATGTGACCTTGAGCATCGCCTCCTGCTGGTCACCAGTGGAGTTATTGTCTGTGGAGGCGGCATCACACTCTTCTTGAAAAGTGGCCCTCAGGTCATTGAGGTTCTGGGGTACAGAGTTTCGGCCTCTTCACGGCGACTCAGCTGATTCCATAGGTTTTCTATGGGGTTCAGGTCTGGAGGATGTATCGGCCACTCCATTTGAGGTCCTCCAGTCTCCAGCAGCCGTTTCCTAATGTGACTTCAATGAGCTGGAGCATTGTCCTCCATGAAGATGATGATATGCTGGTGTTGTTCATGCAGAGGCATAATGACTGGATTAATTATGTTATTAATGTAGTAGGGGCGGTCACTACCAGTCACACAGTGTAGGGCTGTTCTGTACTGACTAGGCACAGTGGCCCACACTGTAACACCACCACCACCAAAGGCTCATCTGGTAACAGTGGCTGATACATAGCTTCTCCAACATCGTTGTCTGCCATCATTTTCTGCTCAGCATGAACCGATTTTCATCAGTGACCAACACTGAGGCCCACTGGTCCCTCGTCCAGGGTAGATGATGCCTGTGCCTGGGGGTGCAGTCAGATACCTTGCAGGTAGTCTAGCACACACACTACACTTATGTAAACGGTTTTGAATAGTCCTGATGTGACACCTGGGTACCTCTCAAGACCATTGTTCACAATGAAGCGGTCATCAGTGTGGGATGTGGCCAGAGGACATCCACTTCTCTGCCTTTCTAGGACTCTTCCAGTCTCTCTCTATCTCTGTACAACCCGCTGATGACACTCTGTGACACAAAGCTCAGCCTCCACTTTCATCTGAGAACATACTGCTTGAAGCCTCACAATGGCGCGGTCTTGCTGATCAATTGTTACTTTGTCTCATGTTGTCAGAATGTGAACCGCATGAGGAGGAGGAAAGTAAATACCAATTCTAATTCAACCTTGAAATTTATTGAGCGATTAAAGGATCAAACACCTGTTAATTTTTCCATTAAGTTCCTTGTTAGAGAACAGCAAGTTGTGCAAAAAATCCTGAAACATTGAACAGTTGGACATGAGTAGCCAAAAGTTTAGAGACGGTCACATTCAGGTCACCTGAAAAGGTCAGAGGGCAATGTAGGATCATCCTGAAATTTCACCTGAAAGCCAAATATCCCTAATTGTTTGTGAGTGGTGTATATATAGTGTCTGCTCTTTGTATGTCCCTCTCTATATACATAGTTTACACTTTAATAGCGTCCTCTTCTTACATTTGCGTTCTTGCCTCCCTTCTTCCCGGGTCTGTGGGGGCCACGTCCATGAGCCACACTCCCTCGGAAACGCGACACATCATTAACACTTTCCTTTGTGTTCATCTTTGAGCCTTTTTTCCTTCCTCCAAATCCAAATTTCTGATCTTTGTATTTTCTCTTGGCGTTCGGTCTTTACATAGAAGAACAAAAAAAAGTTTAGCCGTTACAATACATAGAATAGTCTGTGTAAATCTATGAATCTACAAGTTCCTAACAAGTGGCAAAGTATATCTGGACCAGGACCCGCATAGATCTGCTCCACAGCTAAAACCAGAAGTACCAGCATATTGGATGGAGCAGCAAAGGCTGGGAATTACAGAGGTACCATCTGTATCAGTTATTACAACCTGCACATTGCTTCTCGTTCTTGGACGCTCACCCTTTCTTCCCCTTCCGTTGTACTCCATCAGATTTCTGTTGATGTTGATCGCCCTCTAGAAAATCCAGCTTATCAGAAAGACCTGGAGAATGATATAAAATAATGTCAAGGATCTTCGGTAATAACATATATAAATTACAATTCATGTCTGTAACCTTACATTTTATTTATTTTTTTTTTTAAACATTTTACACATTTAAAAAAAAAAAAAAAATGTGGACACCTGCAGCCACCACTAGGGGGAGCTCACTACATACAGATTTATACAGCCACCACTAGAGGGAGCTCACTACATACAGATTTATACAGCCACCACTAGAGGGAGCTCCCTACATACAGATTTATACAGCCATCACTAGAGGGAGCTCCCTACATACAGATTTATACAGCCACCACTAGAGGGAGCTCACTACATACAGATTTATACAGCCACCACTAGAGGGAGATCCCTACATACAGATTTATACAGCCATCACTAGAGGGAGCTCCCTACATACAGATTTATACAGCCATCACTAGAGGGAGCTCCCTACATACAGATTTATACAGCCATCACTAGAGGGAGCTCACTACATACAGATTTATACAGCCACCACTAGAGGGAGCTCACTACATACAGATTTATACAGCCACCACTAGAGGGAGCTCACTACATACAGATTTATACAGCCACCACTAGAGGGAGCTCACTACATACAGATTTATACAGCCACCACTAGAGGGAGCTCCCTACATACAGATTTATACAGCCATCACTAGAGGGAGCTCACTACATACAGATTTATACAGCCATCACTAGAGGGAGCTCACTACATACAGATTTATACAGCCATCACTAGAGGGAGCTCACTACATACAGATTTATACAGCCATCACTAGAGGGAGCTCACTACATACAGATTTATACAGCCACCACTAGGGGGAGCTCACTACATACAGATTTATACAGCCACCACTAGAGGGAGCTCACTACATACAGATTTATACAGCCACCACTAGAGGGAGCTCACTACATACAGATTTATACAGCCACCACTAGGGGGAGCTCACTACATACAGATTTATACAGCCACCACTAGAGGGAGCTCACTACATACAGATTTATACAGCCACCACTAGGAGGAGCTCACTACATACAGATTTATACATCCACCACTAGAGGGAGTTCACTACATACACGTTTATACAGCCACCACTAGGGGGAGCTCACTACATACAGATTTATACAGCCACCACTAGGGGGAGCTCACTACATACAGATTTATACAGCCACCACTAGGAGGAGCTCACTACATACAGATTTATACAGCCACCACTAGAGGGAGCTCACTACATACAGATTTATACAGCCACCACTAGAGGGAGCTCACTGCATACATTTATACAGCCACCACTAGGGGAAGTTCACTACATACAAGTTTATACAGCCACCACTAGGAGGAGCTCACTACATACAGATTTATACAACCACCACTAGAGGGAGCTCACTATATACAGATTTATGCAGCCACCACTAGAGGGAGCTCACTATATACAGATTTATGCAGCCACCACTAGAGGGAGCTCACTACATACAGATTTATACAGCCACCACTAGAGGGAGCTCACTGCATACATTTATACAGCCACCACTAGGGGGAGTTCACTACATACAAGTTTATACAGCCACCACTAGAGGGAGCTCACTACATACAGATTTATGCAGCCACCAGTAGGGGGAAGGTCACTACATACAGATTTATACAGTCACTACTAGACTTAAAGGGGGTCCAATGCTTGATATGAGTTCAGGTTCCACATCTGGCAGACTCCTCTGGCACACACTTTGTGTCCTCCCTGAGCATTACCTTTCTGATACTTTTTGATTTGATGCATCATGTTGGATTTCTCCTTCTGTCTCTTTTGCAAAACTTCAACTTGCACCTAAAGATGAAAGCAGCAAAGAAGCAGTGTTTGAGCATTCACTGACACAAAGCCACAGTCATGACAAGACACAGGCGCAGACGCTCACCTTCTTCCCGTACTTCCTCAGAGCTCGCAGCTGTTTGGCTTTTTCTGATTTCTCCATTGAGATCTGTTTGGCTTGAAGTTTCTTTCTCACCTAGAAACACAAAGCCAAAAAAAAGCAGAGATTCAATAGCTGTCACATGTCTTAAAGGGCCAGCGAACCTAGTGTTACAGGAGAAGCAGACATTGCTCCTATCACTATAGAGGTCTCTGGAGGTTCACAGCACTGGAGATATACAAGTGATCATGGGGGGCAATATCTCTACACTTCATTTCACTCATCAAACTAAAAAAAAACTAGTCAGCCTCTCAACGCAAAATGGCTGATAACAGGGAGCAATAGACTATTCACTTGCACTGCAATCTGCATCTCTTTACCCAATAAAGCAGTAGATCCTACAGGTTAAGTTTGATCTCGGCCACTACCAGTGTCCAGAAAAAAAAGGGAGATTATCACGTCAATAGGGTACAAGATTATGATATTTAGGTCATGTGCACACGTTGAGTAATTACATGCTTTTATGCTGCGTTCTGCACCGCCACCACCACTGAGCTCTTATATACAGCATTCTAAAATTCTGTATATAAGAGCCCAGGCCACTTGGTAAAACATAAACACTTTATAATACTCACCTAACGGTCGCGCGGTGGGCCATATGGGCGTCTGTTGTCCGGTACCCGGCGCCGCATCTTTTGGCCATCTTTGATCTCCTTCTCTAGCCGCAGTGCATGACGGGTCCGACATCATACACACTCGCCGGCATTCAGGTCCTGAGCAGGCGCACTTTGATCTGCCCTGTGCAGAGCAGATCAAAGTATTGTAGTGCTCCTGCACAGGACCGGCGAGTGTGTATGACGTAGACGCGTCATGCACACAGGCTTCAGAAGAAGGACGAAGATGGCCGAAAGAGGCACCGGAGAACGGAGATGCCCATAAGGCCCACCGTTCAACCGTTAGGTAAGTATTAAAGTGTTTTTTATGTTATACCCCCAGCCCGGGCTCTTGTATACAGCATGTTAGAATGCTGTATATAAGAGCCCCTGTGCTGGTGGCCGCAGCTTATAAGCCAAAAAAACAGTGACAGGTTCCCTTTAAATATAAACATCATCGATTCCCCATCATGAATGAAAGATGTTGCAACATCCTCCCAACCACAATGTTACTTCCATTGTGTCCCAATTAGGATTTATATACAGAGCAAAAAAAACAAACAAAAAAAAATAAACTATACTAAACCTACTGAATACAGGAGCAGAATCTGCTCACACTGAGGGAATCACTGACCTTCTGCATATGTTGGTCGGTTTTGGCCATCTCTGCAAAATAATCTTCAGGACGTTTTGTAGAGACTTTTAGCTGTTGAAGACGAGGCAAAGCGAAGAGGACTGCAGCCTGAGCCTGGCGGTAACTGAGGACAAAGACAGAAATATATCAAGAAATTCCAACACTATAAGGTGCAGTCACTGTGTACTTACATTACTGATCCTGTACTGATCCTGGGTTACATCCTGTATTATACTCCAGAGCTGCACTCACTATTCTGCTGGTGCAGTCACTGTGTACATACATTACTTATCCTGTACTGATCCTGAGTTACATCCTGTATTATACTCCAGAGCTGCACTCACTATTCTGCTGGTGAAGTCACTATGTACATACATTACATTACTGATCCTGTACTGATCCTGGGTTACATCCTGTATTATACTCCAGAGCTGCACTCACTATTCTGCTGGTGCAGTCACTGTGTACATACGTTACCTATACTGTACTGTTCCTGAATTTTACTTATATTATATTCCAGAGCTGCACTTTGCAGCCAAGATCTCCCAGCATTCTCCTCTCCTTCCAGTGTCTGCACAGAGCTTACTCTGGTGATTTACATTACTTATTTAATAATATAAAAAATGTGTCCCCTGCACTATGAGCTATGCTGTATATTGCTGCAGACAAGCTTGCTGCCCATTTCAGCTGAATTGTGAGTGTCCATCACCAGACAGACCCCCTATCACAGGCGATCACTTACAAGCACATCTCCCTTTTGAAGTCGTCCTCTGCGTCCACATCTGTGTCTTGTGTCTCCTCTCTGTTCTGAATCGCTGGGTCTGGTACCGGGGCCGTAGTCACATCCAGACGCTCCACCCAGGTCAGGGTTTTCTTCAAGTCCTTCAGACTTTGCTTCAGTCCATTCTGAATCAGAAATAAATATTACATGCATGGTTTCAGAATAAACATTTGTCCCAACTTCTGAAAATTTAAGTGTAGGAAACGGCTGTGATATTTTAGCTATAGATTTAGCTAACACAAAAATGTAGTCACTTTTGCAAAAAAGTAAAGGCTGTGTTACACTGCAGATCAACAGCGATAATTTTGCAAACTTCAGAGCTGCAATCTTCCAGGTCCTCCTGCTTACTCAGCATCTCTAGAAAGCATAATCTGTCAAGTTCTCTGCGCACTGATACTATACAGTTATCTGTTCACCTATATTACTTAAACGCAGCTAGTGTGTATCTGATAAAAATATTTATGGACGTTTACAATAACTAGTAGAATAGTGAGTGCAGCTCTGGAGTATAATACAGGAGGTAACTCAGGAGCAGTACAGGATAAGTAATGTATGTACACAGTGACTCCACCAGCAGAATAGTGAGTGCAGCTCTGGAATATAATACAGGAGGTAACTCATGATCAGTACAGGATAAGTAATGTAATGTGCACAGTGATTGCACCAGCAGAATAGTGAGTGCAGCTCTGCAGTATAATACAGGATGTAACTCAGGATCAGTGCAGGATAAGTAATGTATGTACACAGTGACTGCACCAGCAGAATAGTGAGTGCAGCTCTGAAGTATAGTACAGGATATAACTCAGGATCAGTACAGGATAAGTAATGTAATGTATGTACACAGTGACTGCACCAGCAGAATAGTGAGTGCAGCTCTGGAGTATAATACAGGATGTAACTCAGGATCAGTACAGGATAAGTAATGTAATGTATGTACACAGTGACTGCACCAGCAGAATAGTGAGTGCAGCTCTGGAGTATAATACAGGATGTAACTCAGGATCAGTACAGGATAAGTAATGTAATGTATGTACACAGTGACTGCACCAGCAGAATAGTGAGTGCAGCTCTGGAGTATAATACAGGATGTAACTCAGGATCAGTACAGGATAAGTAATGTTATGTATGTACACAGTGACTGCACCAGCAGAATAGTGAGTGCAGAGTGCAGCTTGTGATTTAATACATTGTTAACTAGAATCTGTATTATATGACAAGCAATGCGTTCAATTCTTATTTAGTTTTTACATTGGATTTAAGGAGTAACTTAAGAACCAAATGTTTCGAGCAGCAGAAGTTTTGCTTATTATCGTATGTAACTTAGGTCCATTATCGTCAGTGAAGTGGTCTCTAGATCTGGATGGATTTGTACCCGCACTCACCACATCATTAGGCGGCTTCTTCTTTTCATCCAGTACTAAATTTAATCCCGGTTTCAGCTTCCCCTGAATGAAGGCTTCTTGCAGCTAAAATAGGAAATGAGTGAAGTCATCACAAATGTAACATTATAGATTTACTGTGATCTGGTACATCAAGATTTCAGTTACTAAACGTTATTGCCATCATGTGACGGTCACTATGGGTCTGATACTGCACTGGCAGCCTCCCCGTGATCCTGAGAATTACAGTAACTGAGCGCCACATCCAGATTCACACATTTTCCTCTGTGCAGGGGCGCACCGGGTCCCCCTCTGCAGCATGGCTCTATTGAAGTAAATATGGCGGACTGCAGCTCCCTCCAAAGATCAGTGGCCAAGTGCATTCATGTGCAGGGAAAACATAAGTGGGCGCAGTGCTAGGGCCTCTTCTCAGGATCAGTGGAACCCAAACGTCCAAAAAGAAGGGAATTTTGTTTACTTACCGTAAATTCCTTTTCTTCTAGCTCCAATTGGGAGACCCAGACAGTGGGTGTATAGCTACTGCCTCTGGAGGCCGCACAAAGAACTACACTTAAAAGTGTAAGGCCCCTCCCCTTCTGGCTATACACCCTCCCGTAGGAGTACGGATTCCTCAGTTTTAGTACCAAAGCAAGAAGGAGGAAAGCCAATAACAGTTTCAAAAACAAATTCAATCCGATAACTAGATCGGAGAACTTAAGAAACAACGTGAACAACATGTGCACCCGAAAAAAACGAAACCCTAAAAACAAATAGGGCGGGTGCTGGGTCTCCCAATTGGAGCTAGAAGAAAAGGAATTTACGGTAAGTAAACAAAATTCCCTTCTTCTTTTTCGCTCCTAATTGGGAGACCCAGACAGTGGGACGTCCAAAAGCAGTCCCTGGGTGGGTAAAAAGATACCACATGAACGGGCTGTCATACAGCCTCTTCCTACAGGTGGGCCACCGCCGCCTGGAGGACCCGTCTACCTAGGCTGGCGTCTGCCGAAGCGTAGGTATGCACTTGATAGTGTTTGGTAAACGTGTGCAGACTCGACCAGGTAGCCGCCTGGCACACTTGCTGAGCCGTAGCCTGATGCCTCAACGCCCAGGACGCACCAACGGCTCTGGTAGAATGGGCCTTCAGTCCAGATGGAATCTGAAGCCCAGCAGAACGGTATGTGTGAAGAATTGGTTCCTTGATCCACCGCGCCAGGGTGGATTTGGAAGCTTGCGATCCCTTATGCTGACCAGCGACTAGGACAAAGAGCGCATCCGAACGGCGTAGAGGCGCCGTGCGAGAAATGTAAATCCTGAGTGCTCTCACCAGGTCCAACAGATGTAAACCCTTTTCAAATTGGTGAACTGGATGCGGACACAAAGATGGCAAAGTGATATCCTGATTGAGATGAAAGGAAGAAACCACCTTGGGAGAAAACTCTGGAATTGGACGCAGTACCACCTTGTCTTGGTGAAATACCAGGAAGGGAGATTTGCAAGATAACGCCGCCAGCTCGGACACTCTTCGAAGAGATGTGACCGCTACAAGAAAAACTACCTTTTGTGAAAGCCGAGAAAGGGGAACCTCTTTCAAAGGCTCGAAAGGCGGCTTTTGAAGAGCAAGGAGAACCTTGTTCAGATCCCAGGGTTCCAATGGCCGTCTGTAAGGAGGAACGATATGACAAACTCCTTGGAGAAACGTGCGTACTTTAGAAAGCTGTGCCAAGCGCTTCTGAAAGAATACGGATAACGCGGAGACTTGACCCTTAAGCGAGCTAAGGGACAAACCTTTTTCCAACCCAGACTGCAGGAAGGAAAGAAAAATTGGCAATGCAAATGGCCAGGGAGAAAACCCTTGAGCCAAACACCACGCTAAGAATATCTTCCACGTTCTGTGATAGATCTTAGCTGAGGATGGTTTTCTAGCCTGTCTCATTGTGGCAACAACTCCCTGAGATAAACCTGAGGCCGCTAGGATCCAGGACTCAATGGCCACACAGTCAGGTTCAGGGCCGCAGAATTCTGATGGAAAAACGGCCCTTGAGACAGCAGATCTGGACGGTCTGGTAGTGCCCACGGCTGGCCTACCGTGAGATGCCACAGATCCGGGTACCACGACCTTCTTGGCCAATTTGGAGCGACGAGTATGGCTCGTTGGCAGTCGGACTTGATTTTCCGGAGAACTCTGGGTAACAATGCTAGAGGTGGGAACACATAGGGGAGTCGGAATTGCGACCAATCCTGAACCAATGCGTCTGCCGCCAGCGCTCGGTGATCGTGAGACCGTGCCATGAAAACTGGGACCTTGTTGTTGTGCCGTGACGCCATCAGATCGACGTCCGGCGACCCCCAGCGGCAACAGATCTGTTGAAACACGTCCGGGTGAAGGGACCATTCTCCTGCGTCCATGCCCTGGCGACTGAGAAAGTCCGCTTCCCAGTTTTCCACGCCTGGGATGTGAACTGCAGATATGGTGGACGCTCTGCTTTCCACCCACGTCAAAATCCGCTGGACTTCTTGAAAAGCTTGGCGACTGCGTGTTCCCCCTTGGTGGTTGATGTACGCCACCGCTGTGGAGTTGTCCGACTGAATCCGAATCTGCTTGCCTTCCAGCCATTGTTGGAAGGCTCGCAGAGCAAGATAGATTGCTCTGATTTCCAGAACATTGATCTGCAAGGTGGACTCTTCCTGAGTCCACGTCCCCTGAGCCCTGTGGTGGAGAAACACCGCTCCCCACCCTGATAGGCTCGCATCTGTCGTGACCACTGCCCAGGACGGGGGAAGGAACGACTTTCCCTGTGACAATGAGTTGGGGAGAAGCCACCAAAGTAGAGAGTCCTTGGCAGTCTGAGAGAGGGAGACCGTCCTGTCGAGGGACGTCGATCTCCCATCCCATTGGCGCAGAATGTCCCATTGGAGAGGGCGCAGATGAAACTGCGCGAACGGGACTGCCTCCATTGCTGCTACCATCTTTCCTAGGAAATGCATGAGGCGCCTCAGTGAGTGCGACTGGCTCTGAAGGAGAGATTGCACTCCAGTCCGTAGCGAGCACTGCTTGTCCAGTGGAAGCTTCACTATCGCTGAGAGAGTATGAAACTCCATGCCAAGATAAGTCAGAGATTGGGTCGGGGTTAGATGAGACTTTGGAAAGTTGATAATCCACCCGAAAGTCTGGAGAGTGTCTAGCGCCACCTCCAGACTGTGTTGGCATGCTTCTTGAGAGGATGCCTTTATAAGCAGGTCGTCTAGATACGGGATGACCGAGTGACCCTGCGAGTGCAGAACAGCTACTACTGCTGCCATGACTTTGGTGAAGACCCGGGGGGCTGTTGCCAGACCGAAGGGTAACGCTACGAACTGTAGGTGCTCGTCGTGTATGACGAAACGTAGGAAACGCTGATGCTCTGGTGCAATCGGCACGTGGAGATACGCATCTTTGATGTCTATTGATGCTAGAAAATCTCCCTGAGACATTGAGGCTATGACGGAGCGTAGGGATTCCATCCGGAACCTCCTGACTTTTACGTGTCTGTTGAGCAACTTCAGATCCAGGACGGGACGATACGATCCGTCCTTTTTTGGGACCACAAACAGATTGGAGTAAAAACCGTGACCCTGTTCCTGAAGAGGGACGGAGGTCACCACTCCTTCCGCCTTTAGAGCGGCCACCGCCTGCCACAGAGCATCGGCTCGGTCTGGTGGTGGAGAAGTTCGGAAGAAACGAGTTGGCGGACGAGAACTGAACTCTATCCTGTACCCGTGAGATAGAATATCTCTCACCCAACGGTCTTTGACGCTTGCTAGCCAAATGTCGCCAAAGTGGGACAGCCTCCCACCGACCGCGGGCGTGGGTATCGGAGACCGCAAGTCAGGAGGACGTCGTTTTGGCAACGGTTCCTCCGGCTGGTCTTTTTGGGCGTGACTGAGACCTCCAAGGATTTGAACGTCTCTGGTCCTTTTGAGTCTTTTTTGACGAGGCGAATTGGGACCTGCCCTGTCCTCGAAAGGACCGATAACCAGACTGACCCCTCCTTTGTTGGGGCTTGTTTTGTCTGTGTTGCGGTAAGGAAGAGTCCTTACCCTTGGAGTGTTTGATGATTTCATCCAAACGCTCTCCAAACAATCGGTCACGAGAAAAAGGCAAATTGGTTAAGCACTTCTTGGAATGAGAATCTGCTTTCCAATGTCTCAACCACAGAGCCCTACGCAAAACAACTGAGTTGGCTGACGCCACTGCCGTGCGGCTTGTAGCGTCCAGAACAGCATTAATCGCGTACGACGCGAATGCCGCCATTTGCGAGGTCAATGGTGCTACCTGCGGGGCAAATGCACGTGTGACTGAGTCGACTCGCGCAAGCCCGGCCGTGATAGCTTGGAGTGCCCATACGGCCGCAAAAGAAGGCGCTAATGACGCTCCAATCGCTTCATAGATGGATTTCAGCCAGAGCTCCATCTGCCTGTCAGTGGCATCTTTAAGTGCCGCTCCATCTTCAACAGCAACCAAGGATCTAGCTGCAAGCCTGGAAATTGGAGGATCCACTTTTGGACACTGGGTCCAACCCTTGACCACTTCAGAGGGAAAAGGGTAGCGTGTATCTTTAAGTCGTTTAGGAAAACGCCTTTCAGGATAAGCGTGGGGTTTCTGGATTGCGTCTCTGAAGTCAGCGTGGTCCAGAAAAGTGCTTAATGTACGCTTAGGGTATCTGAAATGGATTCTCTCGTGCTGCGAAGCTGACTCCTCTACAGGAGGAGCTGGTGGGGAAATATTCAACATCTTATTGATGTTAAATATAAGATCATTAACTATGGCGTCACCATCTGGTGTATCTAGATTGAGAGCGGTCCCAGGATCAGAATCCTGATCAGTTACGTCCGCCTCATCACCCATAGATTCATCCCGCTGGGATCCAGACCATTGAGATGAATGTGAAGGCCCGTCATAACGAGCCCGCTTAGGCTGCCCGGGGCCATCGTCCGAGTCAGAGTCTTCACCCTGAGGTGTAGATGCCCGTCCCGGAGCTAGGAGCTGAGGGGGACCAGGGGGCAATGATTGCACAGTGTCCGTGGTCTGAAGTACAGGCCTAGCTCGCAATGTGTCAAGAATTTGTGACATAGTGAGAGACATTCTGTCAGCAAAAGCTGCAAACTCAGTTCCTGTCACCTGGACAGCATTCACAGGTGGTACACCCTGGGACACGTCCAGCAGAGGTCCCGACTGTGCAAGCGCCGCAGGGGCCGAGCACTGCACACAATGGGGGTCCGTGGAGCCTGCCGGTAGAAAAGTCCCACATGCGGTGCAGGAAGCATATAATGTCTGTGCTTTGGCACCCTTGCGTTTTACGGGCGACATGCTGCTGGCTCTCTGCATGTGAGAGAGTCTATAGCCAAAAGGGCGACCAGCGCTATGCAGTACAAAGTATTTGTAGCAACAAAATACTAAGAATACTACGAGCACAAGAGGGGGTGAGCCCTGAGGGCTGCTTACCGCCCGCTGAACAGCGGGTAAGAGGCTGCAGAATGCCTTGTCTGGGTCTCCCCGGCTCCCCTCTGCAGCGCAGCGTGTCTGGCAAGAATGGCTGCCGGCTTGTGTGGAGAGGGGCGGTCCGTGGGAGTTCCCAAACAAAAGTGCGGGAACAGTGTCCCCTCTGTGCTGACTGTGAGGGCTGGAGTATGTAAAAACGACTCCAGCCCTCAGCGCTGATGCACTGGCCAGCGTCCCGCCCCTCTCCTGACTGGCAGGTCTGGGGGCGGGAACGAACGAAAGCAGGCCGCAAAAGCCGGGGACTCGAGTTATCAGCGCGGCCGCCGTAAAAGCGCGGGCCGCGCTGAAGTCCCCGGCGCACTACAAGTGCCAGCCGCGCCGCTATTCCAGCGGCCGGCGCGACCGAGTCCTAGACGTGGGCAGCGTCCCGCCCCTCTCCTGACTGGCAGGTCCGGGGGCGGGAACGAACGGAAACAGGCCGCAAAAAGCCGGGGACTGTAGTTATCAGCGCGGCCGCCGTAAAAGCGCAGGCCGCGCTGAAGTCCCCGGCGCACTACAAGTGCCAGCCGTGCCGCAGCCCCAGCGGCCGGCGCGGCCGATCCCATAAGTGTGCCTGCTTCAGCTAAGCTGAATGAGGCCATGGCACAGGCGCCGCAGCGCTGACGTCCCCCGGCGCACTACAACACCCAGCATGCTGCTGTGTGAGCGCCAAATGCACGGGGACACAGAGTACCTTAAGGAAGCAGGGCCATGTCCCTGACGTACTCCGCTCCATCCAGCATCTTCTCCAGGGGCTGTAGATGGAGCCCGGTCTCAGTGCCTGGAGACCGGTAAATCCCACTTCACCCAGAGCCCTGTAAAAAGGGATGGGGAAGGAATCAGCATGTGGGCTCCTGCCGCCGTACCCGCAATGGGTACCTCAACCTTACAAACACCTCCGACATAAGTGGGGTGAGAAGGGAGCATGCTGGGGACACTGTATGTGTCCTCTTTTCTTCCATCCGACATAGTCAGCAGCTGCTGCTGACTAAAAACAATGGAGCTATGCGTGCGTGTCTGACCTCCTTGCGCACAAAGCTAAAACTGAGGAATCCGTACTCCTACGGGAGGGTGTATAGCCAGAAGGGGAGGGGCCTTACACTTTTAAGTGTAGTTCTTTGTGCGGCCTCCAGAGGCAGTAGCTATACACCCACTGTCTGGGTCTCCCAATTAGGAGCGAAAAAGAAAATGGCAGATCTAACATTACACCGCCACTTTATGAGAAGTGATTGAACGCTTTAAGCAAAAAAGAAAACTTGTCTCCTTGGGCCCCGGCACTACAGTAAGGAGGACATATTGCAGAGCAGAGCAGAGCAGAGCCACCCCCCCCCCCCCCCCAGACTGCACCTCGCACCTCTTTATCCGTCAGTTCTGAAGGGTCCAAGTCTGAGTCCAGATCCGAGGCGCTGTCCTCTTCGTGCTCCGACATGGCGGCTCGTCTCCTAGATAGAAACAACAGATCCGGTAAACTTGTCAGTGAGATCTACAGGGATGGAAATCTGCGAGGTGAAAGTAAGTGACCCCCCCAGATCCCAGAGTGCCACAATCCTGCTGTGTGCCCCCTGAGATGGAGACCCCCATCATCCTGATCTCAGGCGCGTTACCCCAGACATACCGCACCAATCCCTACAAAGCTGATCACTCCCCTGACTACAACCACCATCAGCCACAGCCACACGGGGGCGTACAAGTACAAGAAAATCACCAACATATAACATTAGCCCAGAAATTCTGCGTCCATGACATTGTAACGAGGACATAGGTCAAAATAATAAACGACTCCCTAAATATTCCGCTCCCGCCCCCTCAGCGCTACCTGCAACAATGCGTACGTCACTACAAAGGCTCAATTTCCCCTTCCCTCAGAACCAGACCCGCACTGCACCCACCGGCACCGAAAGTCCGCACGTGGAGCCTCCCGGAAGTCTTCTATCGTCTCACTTCCGCTGACATCATCATTTCTGCGACTGGAACTACAGATGCCCTGGAGATCGCGCTGCCGGAACTACATATCCCGTCATCCTCCGCGGCCGCCCAGTGTTCTATGCGACGGAGCGTCCTGTCGCTATGGTGACTAGTGGTACACAGTGAGGGGAGCCGGGTAAGCGCAGTGCGTCCTGTGTATGAGGTTATATCTGACTGTGTATTATGCACATGGAGGGTGATGATGGCTGTTATGTACTGAGTGCTGTGTATTATGCACATGGAGGGTGATGATGGCTGTTATGTGCTGAGTGCTGTGTATTATGCACATATGGAGGGTGATGATGGCTGTTATGTACTGAGTGCTGTGTATTATGCACATGGAGGGTGATGATGGCTGTTATGTGCTGAGTGCTGTGTATTATGCACATGGAAGGTGATGATGGCTGTTATGTGCTGAGTGCTGTGTATTATGCACATGGAGGGTGATGATGGCTGTTATGTGCTGAGTGCTGTGTATAATGCACATGGAGGGTGATGATGGCTGTTATGTGCTGAGTGCTGTGTATTATGCACATGGAAGGTGATGATGGCTGTTATGTGCTGAGTGCTGTGTATTAGGTACATGGAGGGTGATGATGGCTGTTATGTGCTGAGTGCTGTGTATTATGCACATGGAGGGTGATGATGGCTGTTATGTGCTGAGTGCTGTGTATTATGCACATGGAGGGTGATGATGGCTGTTATGTGCTGAGTGCTGTGTATTATGCACATGGAAGGTGATGATGGCTGTTATGTGCTGAGTGCTGTGTATAATCCACATGGAGGGTGATGATGGCTGTTATGTGCTGAGTGCTGTGTATTATGCACATGGAGGGTGATGATGGCTGTTATGTGCTGAGTGCTGTGTATTTTGCACATGGAGGGTGATGATGGCTGTTATGTGCTGAATGCTGTGTATTATGCACATGGAAGGTGATGATGGCTGTTATGTGCTGAGTGCTGTGTATTATGCACATGGACGGTGATGATGGCTGTTATGTGATGAGTGCTGTGTATTATGCACATGGAGGGTGATGATGGCTGTTATGTGCTGAGTTCTGTGTATTATACACATGGAGGGTGATGATGGCTGTTATGTGCTGAGTGCTGTGTATAATGCACATGGAGGGTGATGATGGCTGTTATGTGCTGAGTTCTGTGTATTATACACATGGAAGGTGATGATGGCTGTTATGTGCCGAGTGCTGTGTATTATACACATGGAGGGTGATGATGGCTGTTATGTGCTGAGTGCTGTGTATTATGCACATTGAGGATGATGATGGCTGTTATGTGCTGAGTGCTGTGTATTATGCACATTGAGGATGATGATGGCTGTTATATGCTGAGTTCTGTGTATTATGCACATGGAGGGTGATGATGGCTGTTATGTGCTGAGTGCTGTGTATTATGTACATTAAGGATGATGATGGCTGTTATGTGCTGAGTGCTGTGTATTATGCACATTGAGGATGATGATGGCTGTTATATGCTGAGTTCTGTGTATTATGCACATGGAGGGTGATGATGGCTGTTATGTGCTGAGTGCTGTGTATTATGCACATGGAGGGTGATGATGGCTGTTATGTGCTGAGTGCTGTGTATTATGCACATTGAGGATGATGATGGCTGTTATGTGCTGAGTGCTGTGTATTATGCACATTGAGGATGATGATGGCTGTTATATGCTGAGTTCTGTGTATTATGCACATGGAGGGTGATGATGGCTGTTATGTGCTGAGTGCTGTGTATTATGTACATTAAGGATGATGATGGCTGTTATGTGCTGAGTGCTGTGTATTATGCACATTGAGGATGATGATGGCTGTTATATGCTGAGTTCTGTGTATTATGCACATGGAGGGTGATGATGGCTGTTATGTGCTGAGTGCTGTGTATTATGCACATGGAGGGTGATGATGGCTGTTATGTGCTGAGTGCTGTGTATTATGCACATGGAGGGTGATGATGGCTGTTATGTGCTGAGTGCTGTGTATTATGCACATATGGAGGGTGATGATGGCTGTTATATGCTGAGTGCTGTGTATAATCCACATGGAGGGTGATGATGGCTGTTATGTGCTGAGTGCTGTGTATAATCCACATGGAGGGTGATGATGGCTGTTATGTACTGAGTGCTGTGTATTATGCACATGCAGGGTGATGATGGCTGTTATGTGCTGAGTGCTGTGTATAATCCACATGGAGGGTGATGATGGCTGTTATGTGCTGAGTGCTGTGTATTATGCATATGGAGGGTGATGATGGCTGTTATGTGCTGAGTGCTGTGTATAATGCACATGGAGGGTGATGATGGCTGTTATGTGCTGAGTGCTGTGTATTATGCACATGCAGGGTGATGATGGCTGTCATGTGCTGAGTGCTGTGTATTATGCACATATGGAGGGTGATAATGGCTGTTATATGCTGAGTGCTGTGTATTATGCACATGGAGGGTGATGATGGCTGTTATGTACTGAGTGCTGTGTATTATGCACATGGAGGGTGATGATGGCTGTTATGTGCTGAGTGCTGTGTATTATGCACATGGAGGGTGATGATGGCTGTTATATGCTGAGTGCTGTGTATAATGCACATGGAGGGTGATGATGGCTGTTATGTGCTGAGTGCTGTGTATAATGCTATGGAGGGTGATGATGGCTGTTATGTGCTGAGTGCTGTGTATTATACACATGGAGGGTGATGATGGCTATTATGTGCTGAGTGCTGTGTATTATGCATATGGAGGGTGATGATGGCTGTTATGTGCTGAGTGCTGTGTATAATGCACATGGAGGGTGATGATGGCTATGTGCTGAGTGCTGTGTATTATGGACATGGAGGGTGATGATGGCTGTTATGTGCTGAGTGCTGTGTATAATGCACATGGAGGGTGATGATGGCTGTTATGTGCTGAGTGCTGTGTATAATGCACATGGAGGGTGATGATGGCTCTTATGTGCTGAGTGCTGTGTATTATGCACATGGAGGGTGATGATGGCTGTCATGTGCCGAGTGCTGTGTATTATGCACATGGAGGGTGATAATGGCTGTTATGTGCTGAGTGCTGTGTATTATGCACATGGAGGGTGATGATGGCTGTTATGTGCTGAGTGCTGTGTATTATACACATGGAGGGTGATGATGGCTGTCATGTGCTGAGTGCTGTGTATTATGCACATGGAGGGTGATGATGGCTGTCATGTGCCGAGTGCTGTGTATTATGCACATGGAGGGTGATAATGGCTGTTATGTGCTGAGTGCTGTGTATTATGCACATGGAGGGTGATGATGGCTGTTATGTGCTGAGTGCTGTGTATTATACACATGGAGGGTGATGATGGCTGTTATGTGCTGAGTGCTGTGTATTATACACATGGAGGGTGATGATGGCTGTTATGTGCTGAGTTTTGTGTATTATACACATGGAGGGTGATGATGGCTGTTATATACTGAGTGCTGTGTATTATGCACATGGAGGGTGATGATGGCTGTTATGTGCTGAGTGCTGTGTATTATGCACATGCAGGGTGATGATGGCTGTTATGTGCTGAGTGCTGTGTATAATCCACATGGAGGGTGATGATGGCTGTTATGTGCTGAGAGCTGTGCATTATACACATGGAGGGTGATGATGGCTGTGATGTGCTGAGTGCTGTGTATTATGCACATTGAGGATGATGATGGCTGTTATATGCTGAGTGCTGTGTATTATGCACATGGAGGGTGATGATGGCTGTTATGTGCTGAGTGCTGTGTATTATGCACATGCAGGGTGATGATGGCTGTCATGTGCTGAGTGCTGTGTATTATGCACATATGGAGGGTGATGATGGCTGTTATATGCTGAGTGCTGTGTATTATGCATATGGAGGGTGATGATGGCTGTTATGTGCTGAGTGCTGTGTATAATCCACATGGAGGGTGATGATGGCTGTTATGTGCTGAGTGCTGTGTATTATGCACATGGAGGGTGATGATGGCTGTTATGTGCTGAGTGCTGTGTATTATGCACATGCAGGGTGATGATGGCTGTCATGTGCTGAGTGCTGTGTATTATGCACATATGGAGGGTGATGATGGCTGTCATGTGCTGAGTGCTGTGTATTATGCATATGGAGGATGATGATGGCTGTTATGTACTGAGTGCTGTGTATTATACACATGGAGGGTGATGATGGCTATTATGTGCTGAGTGCTGTGTATTATGCACATGGAGGGTGATGATGGCTGTTATGTGCTGAGTGCTGTGTATTATGCACATGGAGGGTGATGATGGCTGTTATATGCTGAGTGCTGTGTATAATGCACATGGAGGGTGATGATGGCTGTTATGTGCTGAGTGCTGTGTATAATGCTATGGAGGGTGATGATGGCTGTTATGTGCTGAGTGCTGTGTATTATACACATGGAGGGTGATGATGGCTATTATGTGCTGAGTGCTGTGTATTATGCATATGGAGGGTGATGATGGCTGTTATGTGCTGAGTGCTGTGTATAATGCACATGGAGGGTGATGATGGCTGTTATGTGCTGAGTGCTGTGTATTATGGACATGGAGGGTGATGATGGCTGTTATGTGCTGAGTGCTGTGTATTATGCACATGGAGGGTGATGATGGCTGTTATGTGCTGAGTGCTGTGTATTATGCACATGGAGGGTGATGATGGCTGTTATATGCTGAGTGCTGTGTATAATGCACATGGAGGGTGATGATGGCTGTTATGTGCTGAGTGCTGTGTATAATCCACATGGAGGGTGATGATGGCTGTTATGTGCTGAGTGCTGTGTATAATGCTATGGAGGGTGATCATGGCTGTTATGTGCTGAGTTCTGTGTATTATACACATGGAGGGTGATGATGGCTATTATGTGCTGAGTGCTGTGTATTATGCATATGGAGGGTGATGATGGCTGTTATGTGCTGAGTGCTGTGTATAATGCACATGGAGGGTGATGATGGCTGTTATGTGCTGAGTGCTGTGTATTATGGACATGGAGGGTGATGATGGCTGTTATGTGCTGAGTGCTGTGTATTATGCACATGGAGGGTGATGATGGCTGTTATGTGCTGAGTGCTGTGTATTATGCACATGGAGGGTGATGATGGCTGTTATATGCTGAGTGCTGTGTATAATGCACATGGAGGGTGATGATGGCTGTTATGTGCTGAGTGCTGTGTATAATCCACATGGAGGGTGATGATGGCTGTTATGTGCTGAGTGCTGTGTATAATGCTATGGAGGGTGATCATGGCTGTTATGTGCTGAGTGCTGTGTATTATGCACATGAAGGATGATGATGGCTGTCATGTGCTGAGTTCTGTGTATTATACACATGGAGGGTGATGATGGCTGTTATGTACTGAGTGCTGTTTATTATGCACATATGGAGGGTGATGATGGCTGTCATGTGCTGAGTGCTGTGTATAATGCACATGGAGGGTGATGATGGCTGTTATGTACTGAGTGCTGTGTATTAGGTACATGGAGGGTGATGATGGCTGTCATGTGCTGAGTTCTGTGTATTATACACATGGAGGGTGATGATGGCTGTTATGTGCTGAGTGCTGTGTATAATGCACATGGAGGGTGATGATGGCTGTTATATACTGAGTGCTGTGTATTATACACATGGAGGGTGATGATGGCTGTTATGTACTGAGTGCTGTGTATTATGCACATATGGAGGGTGATGATGGCTGTTATGTGCTGAGTGCTGTGTATAATGCACATGGAGGGTGATGATAGCTGTTATGTGCTGAGTGCTGTGTATTATACACATGGAGGGTGATGATGTTTGTCATGTGCTGAGTGCTGTGTATTATGCACATGGAGGGTGATGATGGCTGTTATGTGCTGAGTGCTGTGTATTATGCACATGGAGGATGATAATGGCTGTTATGTACTGAGTGCTGTGTATTAGGTACATGGAGGGTGATGATGGCTGTCATGTGCTGAGTTCTGTGTATTATACACATGGAGGGTGATGATGGCTGTTATGTGCTGAGTGCTGTGTATAATGCACATGGAGGGTAATGATGGCTGTTATATACTGAGTGCTGTGTATTATACACATGGAGGGTGATGATGGCTGTTATGTACTGAGTGCTGTGTATTATGCACATATGGAGGGTGATGATGGCTGTTATGTGCTGAGTGCTGTGTATAATGCACATGGAGGGTGATGATAGCTGTTATGTACTGAGTGCTGTGTATTATACACATGGAGGGTGATGATGTTTGTCATGTGCTGAGTGCTGTGTATTATGCACATGGAGGATGATGATGGCTGTTATGTACTGAGTGCTGTGTATTTTGCACATGGAGGGTGATGATGGCTGTTATGTGCTGAGTGCTGTGTATAATGCACATGGAGGGTGATGATGGCTGTTATGTACTGAGTGCTGTGTATTATGCACATGAAGGATGATGATGGCTGTCATGTGCTGAGTTCTGTGTATTATACACATGGAGGGTGATGATGGCTGTTATATCCTGAGTGCTGTGTATTATACACATGGAGGGTGATGATGGCTGTTATATACTGAGTGCTGTGTATAATGCACATGGAGGGTGATGATGGCTGTTATGTACTGAGTGCTGTGTATTATGCACATGGAGGGTGATGATGGCTGTTATATACTGAGTGCTGTGTATTATACACATGGAGGGTGATGATAGCTGTTATGTACTGAGTGCTGTGTATTATGCACATATGGAGGGTGATGATGGCTGTTATGTACTGAGTGCTGTGTATTATGCACATATGGAGGGTGATGATGGCTCTTATGTGCTGAGTGCTGTGTATTATGCACATATGGAGGGTGATGATGGCTGTTATGTACTGAGTGCTGTGTATTTTGCACATATGGAGGGTGATGATGGCTCTTATGTGCTGAGTGCTGTGTATTATGCACATATGGAGGGTGATGATGGCTGTTATGTACTGAGTGCTGTGTATTATGCACATATGGAGGGTGATGATGGCTGTTATGTACTGAGTGCTGTGTATTTTGCACATGGAGGGTGATGATGGCTGTTATGTGCTAAGTGCTGTGTATTATGCACATGGAGGGTGATGATGGCTGTTATGTGCTAAGTGCTGTGTATTATGCACATGGAGGGTGATGATGGCTGTCATGTGCTGAGTTCTGTGTATTATACACATGGAGGGTGATGATGGCTGTTATGTACTGAGTGCTGTGTATTTTGCACATATGGAGGGTGATGATGGCTCTTATGTGCTGAGTGCTGTGTATTATGCACATATGGAGGGTGATGATGGCTGTTATGTACTGAGTGCTGTGTATTATGCACATATGGAGGGTGATGATGGCTGTTATGTACTGAGTGCTGTGTATTTTGCACATGGAGGGTGATGATGGCTGTTATGTGCTAAGTGCTGTGTATTATGCACATGGAGGGTGATGATGGCTGTTATGTGCTAAGTGCTGTGTATTATGCACATGGAGGGTGATGATGGCTGTTATGTGCTAAGTGCTGTGTATTATACACATGGAGGGTGATGATGGCTGTTATATACTGAGTGCTGTGTATTATGCATATGGAGGGTGATGATGGCTGTTATGTGCTGAGTGCTGTGTATTATGCACATGGAGGGTGATGATGGCTGTTATGTGCTGAGTGCTGTGTATTATGCACATGGAGGGTGATGATGGCTGTTATGTGCTGAGTGCTGTGTATAATGCACATGGAGGGTGATGATGGCTGTTATGTGCTGAGTGCTGTGTATTATGCACATGGAGGGTGATGATGGCTGTTATGTGCTGAGTGCTGTGTATTATACACATGGAGGGTGATGATGGCTGTTATGTGCTGAGTGCTGTGTATTATGCACATATGGAGGGTGATGATGGCTGTTATATAATGAGTGCTGTGTATTATACACATGGAGGGTGATGATGGCTGTATGTACTGAGTGCTGTGTATTATGCACATATGGAGGGTGATGATGGCTGTTATGTGCTGAGTGCTGTGTATAATGCACATGGAGGGTGATGATGGCTGTTATATGCTGAGTGCTGTGTATAATGCACATGGAGGGTGATGATGGCTGTTATGTGCTGAGTGCTGTTTATTAGGTACACATGGAGGGTGATGATGACTGTTATGTACTGAGTGCTGTGTGTTAGGTACATATGGAGGGTGATGATGCTGTGCTGAGTGCTGTTTATTAGGTACACATGGAGGGTGATGATGGCTGTTATGTGCTGAGTGCTGTGTGTTAGGTACATATGGAGGGTGATGATGGCTGTTATGTGCTGAGTGCTGTGTATTATTGGGATTATTCTCGGAGCCCTGTGGTGACGTTGCTGGAAACGCAGGCGCGATTAAACCCCTTAGTGGCCCTGTATACAGTATATATATGTGTGTGTATATATATGTCTATAGGTCCCTGCTGAGGCCACAACTTGCGATACCTGCTTAGACGCCACAGTGAGGAGCGGCCGCGGCTTTTACACTTGTTTTCAGACGTCTTTTTTACATTTTTAAAAATAACAGGTTTTTCAAGCAGAAATCGCTTCAGAGAACGCTCCTTCTTGGGGGATTTTATTCTTGAGGGATTTTGTGGAAGGTTTCTTTTTCTAAAGTGTTTGTTTTTTTTGCAGCCTCCTGATTGGACAGTGTTTGTTTTTTTGTAGCCTTCTGATTGGACAGTGTTTGTTTTTTTTCCAGCCTCCTGATTGGACAGTATTTGGTTTTTTTGCAGCCTTCTGATTGGAGAGTGTCTGGATTTTTTGCAGCCTCCTGATTGGACAGTATTTGGTTTTTTTGCAGCCTCCTGATTGGACAGTGTTTGGTTTTTTTGCAGCCTTCTGATTGGGCAGTGTTTGGTTTTTTTGCAGCCTCCTGATTGGGCAGTGTTTGTTTTTTTTGCAGCCTCCTGATTGGGCAGTGTCTGGTTTGGAGCTTTTTCCATCAGGATGTGACTCACAGACATGACGCACATTATCTCCATCAGACATTTTTCAAATTTCTTAAAGAAAAAAAGGCTTAAAAAAACCTCTGTAATGGAACAGCAAAGTGTATATCCTATACACCTGAATGCAAAGAGTTTTCAAAAGCATTGTTGGAGAATTGTTGCTCGGATCCTCTAAAAAAATATAGATTTGTCAATCAGCTCTGTTTGAGCGTAGACTGAGTTTTATTTGTAGGTTTTTTTGGGGTTTTTTTCCCCAAAAAACTATCTTATAATCAGTTAAAAAAAAAATGGTAAAATTTGTCCTGTTCACTTCTATGGGAAATTGACTTTACTATTCATATGAGTTTTTCACCATTTTTTAAAATTCATTTCTATGGGAAATCCACTTTGCTGTTTATATGAGGATTTTTTTCAGCATTTTTTATGATGAGGTGTTGAAAAATTCCCGTTGGGAAAACGAGGATTCAAGTCTGTTCACATGATGGATCCGCTGCACCCCAGGCGCTGTCCAATCAAAAGGCTGGAAAAAAAAAACACTTGAGGACAAAAAAACCTCATAATTGTTTCAGGAAACAAAAAGCTCCTTAAAAAAAACTCCCCAATGATGGAGTCTTCCCTGAAGTGCGATCGACTTGAAAAACCTTTCTGTTTTGAACAGATGAAAAAACGGTGTGTGAATGTGGCCTAAGGGGTCCCATGGGGACAGGGAGGTCCCCGTTACCCCCATGTGCCCCACGTCTGCTATATTCTTTTTCTATTGAAGCCACAGGATATTGATAAAACACAGAAGTTTATTGATCACAGGTTCATCCTTCCCCTAGTGGATAAAATATATACTAAGTGTATACAGTACTTACCATCAGCAACACGACTGCATCCGGTGAGTTACAACTTGCCGAATCTGTTGGATTCTGACTTTGCCAAATTCCTGGTCGTGGTGACAGGTAACATCCGATACTGCCCTCTCCGCCCATAATACCCCCTCCCCGGGCAGCAGCGGCCGCCATCCTGCCCAGATGTCACATGACGCCATCGGTCAGGGGAACCATCTTCTGATCCGATTGCGTCTCGTCTTGGAACGCCCCGCGTTACATCCCGCTTCTGTAGAATTAGAGGAATTTGACTATTACAATAATGTTTTTTCCTTTTCTTTCCCTGTTTTTTCATCTGCAGGTTCACCCGTCACATTCCTCCATCATGTCTGTGATCGTGGCTCAGTCTCATTATATCTTTGGTCTGCGACCAAAAGTCGCCAATAACATCTGTTACTTCGATGAACAAAACGTGATCTTCCCGTCCGGCAACAACTGTATAAAGTATAACGTGGACCAGAAATGGCAGAAGTTTATTCCAGGTAGGAGCCTCAGAGGGAAGGGGCGAGGGAAGGCACACATATGGGGGTCAGTCTAAGGGTGCAGTCACATTTGCCAGAGACTCATACGAGTCTCGCATCGCATCACCCGGCACGGCCGCACACTCTCCGGACAGGTGTGGGTCAGCTGAATAGAAATACATGCAGCTTACTCGCTCCTGTTAGGAGAGTGTGCGGCCGTGCCGGGTGATGCGATGCGAGACTCGCTCGAGATATGGGTGACGTGCCCACGAGGTCTGGGGTTACCCCTCACCGTGCCTCGGTGCTGCTCCTGTGTCGCCGCGGTGGCCTTGCCCGGTTTCATGACCCCAGCGGTGTCAATAAAGCTGGGGATATGGATGATGGGGGTAGTTGTTTGTGACGCCACCAGTGGTGTGCGACCAATTATTAGCCGCTGCTGCGGAGGGTCTCTCTCTGCTGGGGCGGATGGTGGTGCAGCTCGGGTGTCACAAATCTCCACAGGTAGAGCTAGGCCCCAGGTAAGATGATAGGAGTGGTAGTCGCCTATGGCGCAGGGGCACGAGGTTGAGAGCGCCGGCAGTAACGGGATGACACAGAAGGTGCAGTTCAAGTTCTTTACTCACTGAAGTCACACCGCCGTTGGAGCACCGAGCTACGCTATGATGGGCTTCAGCCGATCCCGGATACTTCAGAGGTCGAGGCCGGCGGTTGCTTCTGTGCGTCTCCTTTCGACGGTTTCCCTCCAGCTCCTGGGCCGTGGAATGGGTCACACGTGCCTTCTCCACTCCCCGCGAACCCTGGGATCCTCCTTCTTTCCTAAGAACTCGAGTTGAGCTTCCAGCTCCAGACCACGGGTCCCGAACAGTCCGTGTCTCTGCTTATCTCCTCCTGAGTGAGACCTGGCGCTTGGTGCGCCCGGAACCAACAGACTACTGAGAGTGATGGCTCCCAACTCCCCTTTTGGTTCTCGCTCCCGGGATGCTGAACTAGTGGGCAAGAGGTCCCATACCTCATGATGGCCACCCAGCACCCACCCTACCCTAGCCCAGTCCCAGTGGAAGAGCTCCCGTGTTATGTGATGGTTGAGTGTGTTGTTGGTGGTGGTTTCCTGCGACAACCTCTTCCGTATTCGAAATTAATACTGCACCTCGGGTGAGGCGCAGTACCCTGTGGCGCCTAAAGCCGCAGGGGCGCCACACAGGCAAGTGTGACTGCACCCCTAGGGAGAATCCGCAGAGTAGCAGGATACCATAACATATAAACACACAATATCTAAAGTCAGGTGGCGTTGTTAACCTCTTAAAAGGGATGATGACGTATTAGACCCATGGGGGCCCAACAGCCGGCAGCCCCAGGATCACCCTCATCAGAAGTGCATGGAGCACCACAGCCCTCTACACACACTGCAGTGACTTCTCTGGTATTGCAGTGTTTAGCTTCTATTGAAGTGTATTGAGCTGAGATGCAGTACCCAGGAATGGCCACTACACAGTGTATGGCGCTGTGGTGTTCCAGCTCTGTACTCCTGTCTGCAAACAGGTGATCACTGGTGGTCCTGGGTGTCAAACTCCCACCAATCCAATATTCATAACCTCTCCTGAAGACAACCCCTTTAATAACTTATTGTGGCCTTGAAGGGGTTTAGGCTCCATCCTGCACAGGACGACCATCATTGTAACTTTTTCGTCCAAAAGTCAACACAAACTAAGGCACAATTAAAGGGGACTCCCATCATTAATCAGGTCACTGGATTTCACCATGTTGTCATAGAGACACCAATCATAGCGAATTGTCATTTATTTATCTTATTCACTTATATTTTTTAAAACATTACATTTTTATTAAAGAATAAAGTCATATATTACATCATATATGTAGCACTGACTATACATTTATTCACTTATATAGCACCATTAATTCCATAGCCCTTTAAAGACGTGATCATCGCTGTCCCCATTGGGGCTCACAATCTAAACATATAGACTTTTACTAATATTTAATTGATTTAAAAGAGAGAATTTAGAGATTTAATGTAAAATAACATTTTATCCATAAGGGACATGTAAGTCAGCAGTATCCATTACTTTTCATCCTCCTTCCTATCTCATATATGAGAGCACACAACATCACCCTGCTGCTACTTCACCCTCCCTTGGCTCTGAGGGTTGGTGCCCTTTGCTGGTCCACAGCAGCCATCAAAGCATAGTATGGGGACCCCCTTCACCCCGTAGTAGTCTATGGAGTAGGCCTTTTGGTTCACTTTCCCTCTTATGTATGACTTTCTTGTCTGCAGGCTCAGAGAAGAGTCAGGGAATGCAAGCGTTAGCGATCAGCCCCAATCGCCGCTACCTTGCGATGTCCGAGAAGTCCCTGGACAAGGCTACCGTCACCATCTATGATTTGGCGTCCATGCCGTTTAAGAAGCGCAAAGTCCTGAGCGCTACAGACTTTATCGCGCAGGAGTTTGTCAGCATGGCATTCTCACCGGACTCCAAGTACCTGGTGACGCTGTCAGGGGCTCCTGAGTGGCAGATCATCCTATGGATGTGGGAGAAGCAAAAAGTGATGGCGACCGTGAGGGCGGACAGCCAGAATAGCCCCATTTACCAGGTAAACGTCCCCCAGAACAATTGTCGGATTGACTAAGTATCTGTATTCATTTCCCTGCAGCCTGATGCTCCACAGTCCACCATGTGTGAGGTCCTCTCTGTATTCATTTCCCTGCAGCCTGATGCTCCACAGTCCACCATGTGTGAGGTCCTCTCCGTATTCATTTCCCTGCAGCCTGATGCTCCACAGTCCACCATGTGTGAGGTCCTCTCCGTATTCATTTCCCTGCAGCCTGATGCTCCACAGTCCACCATGTGTGAGGTCCTCTCTATATTCATTTCCCTGCAGCCTGATGCTCCACAGTCCACCATGTGTGAGGTCCTCTCCGTATTCATTTCCCTGCAGCCTGATGCTCCACAGTCCACCATGTGTGAGGTCCTCTCTGTATTCATTTCCCTGCAGCCTGATGCTCCACAGTCCACCATGTGTGAGGTCCTATCTATATTCATTTCCCTGCAGCCTGATGCTCCACAGTCCACCATGTGTGAGGTCCTCTCCGTATTCATTTCCCTGCAGCCTGATGCTCCACAGTCCACCATGTGTGAGGTCCTCTCCGTATTCATTTCCCTGCAGCCTGATGCTCCACAGTCCACCATGTGTGAGGTCCTATCTATATTCATTTCCCTGCAGCCTGATGCTCCACAGTCCACCATGTGTGAGGTCCTCTCTGTATTCATTTCCCTGCAGCCTGATGCTCCACAGTCCACCATGGGTGAGGTCCTCTCCGTATTCATTTCCCTGCAGCCTGAGGCTCCACAGTCCACCATGTGTGAGGTCCTCTCCGTATTCATTTCCCTGCAGCCTGATGCTCCACAGTCCACCATGTGTGAGGTCCTCTCTGTATTCATTTCCCTGCAGCCTGATGCTCCACAGTCCACCATGTGTGAGGTCCTCTCTGTATTCATTTCCCTGCAGCCTGATGCTCCACAGTCCACCATGTGTGAGGTCCTCTCCGTATTCATTTCCCTGCAGCCTGATGCTCCACAGTCCACCATGTGTGAGGTCCTCTCCGTATTCATTTCCCTGCAGCCTGATGCTCCACAGTCCACCATGTGTGAGGTCCTCTCCGTATTCATTTCCCTGCAGCCTTATGCTCCACAGTCCACCATGTGTGAGGTCCTCTCTGTATTCATTTCCCTGCAGCCTGATGCTCCACAGTCCACCATGTGTGAGGTCCTCTCTGTATTCATTTCCCTGCAGCCTGATGCTCCACAGTCCACCATGTGGGAGGTCCTCTCCGTATTTGGGTCACATGACCTTTACGAGTGCTGAAGAGCTGATTTCTTCCTCTTAATGTTGTAGGTGAGCTTCAACCCCCATGACAATTCCCAGATCTGCGTCACGGGACACGGGGTCTTCAAAATCTTCCGCTATGTAGATGGTAATTTGAAACAAAACTTTCAAAAAGTGGACGCCCATAACTTCCTGAGCCACGCGTGGCTGTCCGAAGACCGAGTCATCTGTGGAACAGACACCGGGAAACTCTGTCTGTGGGAGTCCGGAGAGCTGCGCTGGGAGCAGAACATCGGAGGGAGAGCCAGCACACAACATCAGCATCCCGAAAAACGGCGGGCGTCTGCTGATGACGGGCGGTAAGATCATGACCTGTAATGGGGCAGCCAAGAGTTTAAGAAATGAAGCGGGAAATGTTATGGCATAAAGACCAGAGTGTACTCCCCACTTGACTGATGATGCCGTTGCTGGCTGTGACCACTGCAGCCAATCTCTAGTCTCAATAGGACACTAAAATGTACCAAACTGATTGCTGGGGATAGTGATTGGTTGCAGTGGTCACATGAATATACGACTATCTGCCATGTAATCGAACTACCAGGAACATCAGAGAAGGGAGCACTGGAACGTTGTGGAATTTAACTGGAGAATAGTGTTGTTTTTTTTATTTTTTTTATTACATGTCCTGTCACTCATTTCATTTCTTTACCGGGTTGTGCTATCCTGGACAAACACTTATCAACGGGCACAGGAAGGTGATAAAAAGCTGAAAATAAAGATTCTCACATACCAGACTGGTGCCTAAGCCCTGTACTTATCACTGGCATCGCCAATCAAGGGGGGGTTGTTATGTGACATTAAAATGTACCAAACTGATTGCTGTGGATAGTGATTGGTTGCAGTGGTGACATGAATATACGACTATCTGCCATGTAATCGAACTACATGGAACGTTAAAGACGTGACCACTAGAGCATTGTGTAATTTAACTGGTAATTATCGTTGCTGTTTTTTTTTAATTTTACTACATGTTCTGCCAATAATGGCATTTCTTTACTGGTTTGTCCTATTTTGGACAATCACTTATTAATGGATACAGGAGGGTGAAAAAAAAAATAAAAAAGATTTTCACATACCAGAGCAGCGTCAAAGCTCTATACTCATCACTTTCATTGCCAATCAAGGGGAGTTATGTGACATTAAAATGTTCCAAACTGATTGCTGGGGATAGTGATTGGTTGCAGTGGTCACATAAATATACGACTATCTGCCATGTAATCGAACTACCAAGAACATCAAAGAAGGGACCACTGGAGCATTGTGTAATTTAACTGGTGATTATTGTTGCTGTTTTTTTTTAATTTTATTATATGTTCTGATAATAATCACAGTTCTTTACCGGGTTGTCCTACCAGACCGGCGTCAAAGCTCTGTACTCATCACTGGTATTGCCAACCAAGGGGAGTTGTTATCTGACACTAAAATGTTACAAACTGATTGCTGGGGATAGTGATTGGTTGCAGTGGTCATATGTATATATACGAATATTTGCAATGTACTTATAATTGAACTATAGAAGAAGAATATCAAAGAAGGGGCCACTGGAGCGTCATGGAATTTAACTGGTGAGTAGTGTTTCTTTTACATGTCCTGCCACTCATTTAATTTCTTTACCGGGTTGTCCTATCGTGGACAAACACTTATGAATGGGCACAGGAAGATGAAAAAAAGCGGAAAATAGGTATAAAAAAGATTTTCATCTACCATACCGGCGCCGATCCTCTGTACTCATCATTGGCATCGCCAATCAAGAGGGGTTGTCACGTGAGGACCGCAGCCAATCAGATCGTAGCAGAATTAGTCTGTGCACTGAAGAAGTGAAATTCACATGAAAATTTCACCTCTTTTCCATAAACTATTAAGCATTTGAATTTCGGCAGCTTGTCCGTTTTCCCATTGAAATGTTTACATGTGGTTGGGGTTGTAAATCAGTACAGCCATTGTACAAAGTGTGCACCCCACCTTTAAAAGTTGGATGTCTTGCCTGGGTTATCCTAATGGGGATAGTCAGATAGGTGACCAGCGGCAAAAAAAGTGTCAGCTTGACATCTAGTCCATAGCTCAGTAAGCAAGGAGAAGAGCTGCTTAAAGGGATATTCCAGCCAAGGGCTGTAGAAAATGCCATGGATGGTTACAGTAGGCAGGTAGGCAAGGAGAAGGGCGGCTTAAAGGGATATTCCAGCCAAGTGCTGTAGAAAATACCACGGATAGTTACAGTAGACAGGTAGGCAAGGAGAAGGGCGGCTTAAAGGGATATTCCAGCCAAGTGCTGTATAAAATACCACGGATGGTTACAGTAGGCAGGTAGGCAAGGAGAAGGGCAGCTTAAATGGATATTTCAGTCAAGTGCTGTAGAAAATACCACGGATGCTTACAGTAGACAGGTAGGCAAGGAGAAGGGCGGCTTAAAGGGATATTCCAGCAAGTGCTGTAGAAAATACTACGGATGGTTACAGTAGACAGGTAGGCAAGGAGAAGGGCGGCTTAAAGGGATATTCCAGCAAGTGCTGTAGAAAATACCATGGATGGTTACAGTAGACAGGTAGGCAAGGAGAAGAGCGGCTTTAAGGGATATTCCAGCCAAGTGCTGTAGAAAATACCACGGATGGTTACAGTAGACAGGTAGGCAAGGAGAAGGGTGGCTTAAAGGAATAGTCCCACCAAGTGCTCTAGGATCCAGGGTAGAAAATAGCACGACATATCAATTAGATTTAATATCATCGCAGTGGTCTGTGCACATAAACCAACGTTAACGCTTCGGTCAATAGACCTTGTTCACGGCCTATAAAGTCATACAAATACTCTACGATGAAATAATCATATACAGAAAAAATAAAAAGTATCATAATTACATCGATCATTTTTGATATACTAACATAGGAAAATTGCATAAAGAAAACACACGTCATAAGTATATGAAGACGTCTGTAGGATGCGCCGTAAAGGTGAGATAAGGCGCAGATGAGCCACTCGTACGGTCTGTGCCCCTGCCCCTGGCGTCCCCCTTGGTTGTCCTCACTTGGCTCCGGGATCTGCTCATCATTAAGCACAATACATTTCGCACTGTGTAATATAAGCTGTATATTCTTTTTAGGTTGTTATTTTCTATCACCTGTTTTGTATTGGTGACAGGTTAAAGGAATTTGATGATAACTGTGTATACATTCGGCTACACGACGGTTAACAGATCCTTTCCAATGTTCCGCAGCGCCCTCTCTGCGTTTGGCGGCACCCCGTCATCCCCGTTACACATCTATTCCATCTTGCCCTATTCTAAGGGGTTCCTGTGCTCCGGCGGCCCCGGCACCGTCTGCATGTTTGAGAAAGTGGAGGATCGAGAATTCTATAAGAGAGGACGGAACATTAGGGTACGTCTGGTGGAGCTGGCGCCAAAATGGAAGATAGCGTCAGGTGACCAATACGGCGGCCGGACTGACACGTATATTGTATAGACTACGATATTATCTTTCTCCGGCAGATCCCGCAGGATAAGAATAACAGTGATCCGGGGCTTTCCGAGCAGCAGGAGATCCTGTGCATGTGTCTGAGCCCGTCCGAGGAGACGGTTATCGTCAGTACTGATAGGAGCCAGCTCTACAGCATCGCGCTGTCCTCTGCGGACCTCACCAAGGTAAGACCAGGCTGCCCCCTAGTGGCACTGGTGGACACAGAAAAGGGCCCTGGTGCAAGAACAATATATAGGCCCTATGCAGCTCAAAAGCTCAGAAAACGCACAATTCCACCTGCTCTGGAGGTGGTGGGGCCCCTTACCTCTTGGGCCCCTGTGCATATGTCCGCCCCTGCCTAGAGGTCCTCTTCTGTAAAGATGAAGCTTTTCACTGACTTCAAAGGTGCTTGGGCCGATCTTCATGAAATACATGTGGACATGAAGCATTTCTGACATAAGCAATGTTCTCATGGGGAAGAATCAGTGTCCAAATCACCATCTACATCAATATCTAACCATAATGACCAGTAACCAAGTCAGGAAGGATGTGGTATTGATGGAGATGGGGATTTAGGTGCATATTAGATCCATCAGACAACAGTCTGGTAATGTGCTGATTTCCTCTTCAGCGATTCTTCTCTGTCCTTTACCTGCTCTGTGACTCCCCCGCTTGCCTTGCAGGGAGACGACATCCACTTTGAGTACCTGACTGAGCCGTGGCATTCCTCCGCCATCACAGGCCTGAGCGTCTGTATCCGCAAACCTCTGATCGCCACCTGTTCAGTGGATCACTCTGTGCGCATCTGGAACTACGAGAGCAGGTACTGTGACGATATATCCACCCCCTGCGTGGATTACATCACTCTGCCTCTACAGCTTTCTTATTAAGACATTATGGAAATCTGTCAATCTAAACAGTTTAGTCACTTGGTTATTAATGATGTGCTATGGATGGGTTACAGCATGTAATATACCTCAGAGCTGTCACAGTGACTACACCAGCAGAATAGTGAGTGCAGCTCTGGAGTATAATACAGGATCAGTAATGTAACGCATGTACACAGTAACTTCACCAGCAGAATAGTGAGTGCAGCTCTGGAGTATAATACAGGAGGTAACTCAGGATCAGTACAGGATCAGTAATGCATGTACACAGTAACTTCACCAGCAGAATAGTGAGTGCAGCTCTGGAGTATAATACAGGAGGTAACTCAGGATCAGTACAGGATCAGTAATATAATGTACACTGTGACTGCACCAGCAGAATAGTGAGTGCAGCTCTGGAGTATAATACAGGATGTAACTCAAGATCAGTACAGGATAAGTAATCTATGTACACAGAGACTGCACCAGCAGAATAGTGAGTGCAGCTCTGGAGTATAATACAGAAGGTAACTCAGGATCAGTACAGGATAAGTAATCTATGTACACAGAGACTGCACTAGCAGAATAGTGAGTGCAGCTCTGGAGTACAATAATGTAACTCAGTATCTGTATATATACAGGGATTTTTTATGTAGAATTATAAGATATAAAATGTATATAGATGGAGATTGGTTTGGGGTCTATAGTGCAATCACTGGGTAGTATAGCAGGGGCACATTCTGATCATGTGTAATTATGGGGCTCAGTTGCGTGTATTGGAGCTCATTGCACAGATAATAGCCCCTGGGTGAGGTTGATGAGTTATGGAGAAGGCTTTGGGTGAATGTCACCCTTCATTGATTCTGTCGTGTTGATTCTCAGCTCTCTGGATCTGTACAAGGAGTTCCAGGAGGAAGCGTACAGTGTCTCGCTGCACCCCTCTGGACTGTACGTGCTGGTGGGATTTTCTGACAAGCTGCGTCTAATGAACTTGCTGATCGATGATATCCGAATGTTCAAAGAATTCACAGTCCGTGGATGTAAAGAGGTGCGGCATAGTCTGTATATGGCGGTACATAGTCAGGCTATATCTGTCCATGAGAAAGTCAGAAATGACACAAGATGATGCTTGTTAGTTATGTTTCTTCTCTTCGAGAGTTGTGGCAACCATATTTGCATCAGTGACAAGTAGGTCACCACCATATTATTGTGAAGGTAGCCTGGGCTATGCCTCTGGTACCCTGAATAAAGACTCCATTAGCAGTCTTACCAAAATTTCTCCCTTGACATTATTTGTAGTGTTTGCAGCACGTTTCCATACATGTGACTGGAGAAGTTTCTGAATCATGAGCATTTCTGCAGACCCTACTCAGTTATACAGTGCCTTGTGAAAGTATTCAGACCCCTTGATTTTTTCAACCTTTTCCCACATTTCAGGCTTCAAACATAAAGATAACAATTTAAATGTTCTGGTGAAGAATTAACAACAAGTGGGACACAATTGTGACGTTCAACGAAATGTATTGCTTATTTTAAACTTTTATAAGAAAATAATCTGAAAATCGGGGCGTGCAATATTATTCATCCCCTTGAAGTTAATACTTTGTAGCTCCCCCTTTTGCTGCGGTTACACCTGCAGTCGCTTGGGGTATGTCTCTATCAGTTTTGCACATGGAGAGGCTGAAATTCTCGCCCATTCTTCCTTTGTAAACAGCTGGAGCTGAGTGAGGTTGGATGGAGGCGTTTGTGAACAGCAGTTTTCATCTCTTTACACAGATTCACGATTGGGTTCAGGTCTGGACTGTGACTTGGCCATTCTAACACCTGGATACGTTTATTTGTGAACCATTCCATTGTAGATTTTGCTTTATGTTCGGGATCATTGTCTTGTTGGAAGACAAATCTCCGTCCCAGTCTCAGGTCTTTTGCAGACTCCAACAGGTTTTTTTCAAGAATGGTCCTGTATTTGGCTCCATCCATCTTCCTATCAGTTTTAATCATCTTTTACGTCTCTGCTGAAGAAAAGCAGGCCCAAACCATGATGCTGCCACCACTATGTTTGACAGTGGGGATGGTGTGTTCAGGGTGATGAGCTGTGTTGCTTTTACGCCAAACATATTGTTTGGCATTGTGCCCAAAAATTTCGAATTTGGTTTCATCTGACCACAGCACCTTCTTCCACATGTTTGGTGTCTCCAGGTGGCTTGTGGCAAACTTTAAACAACACTTTTTATGGATATCTTTGATAAATGGCTTTCTTCTTGCCACTCTTCCATAAAGGCCAGATTTGTGCAGTGTATGACTGATTGTTGTCCTATGGACAGACTCTCCCACCTCAGCTGTAGATCTCTGCAGTTCATCCAGAGTGATTATGGGCCTCTTGGCTGCATCTGTGATCAGTCTTCTCCTTGTTTGAGATGATAGTTTGGATGGACGGCCGGGTCTTGGTAGATTTGCAGTGGTATGATACTGCTTCCATTTCAATATGATCGCTTGCACAGTGCTTTTTGGGATGTTTAAAGTTGTGCAAATCTTTTTGTAACCAAATCCGGCTTTAAACTTCTCCACAACAGTATCACGGACCTGCCTGTTGTGTTCCTTGGTCTTCATGATGCTCTCTGCGCTTTATACAGAACCCTGAGACTATCACAGAGCAGGGGCATTTATACGGAGACTTGATTACACACAGGGGCTTATATTTATCATCATCAGTCATTTAGGACAACATTGGATCATTCAGAGATCCTCAATCAACTTCTGGAGTGAGTTTGCTGCACTGAAAGTAAAGGGGATGAATAATATTGCACGCCACAATTTTCAGGTATTTATTTTTTTAAAAAGTTTAAAATAAGCAATAAATTTCGTTCACCTTCACAATTGTGTCCACTTGTTGTTGATTCTTCACCAGAACATTAACATTTTTATCTTTATGTTTGAAGCCCTAAATGTGGGAAAAGGTTGAAAAATTCAAGGGGCCGAATACTTTCGCAAGGCCATCTGATTAAAGGGGTTGTCCACTGCTACATTTTGTTTGAACGAATGGACCAGGATGGCATTAAAAAAATACATGCTTCACATCTATTTGAAGAATGATATTGTTGCAGAAGTCCATATACTCTTTACTCTCATTCTGTTTGCTGCAGATTTCTCCTTTTTAATTTATAAGGTAAAATCTGAAGCAAAATTTGCATGTAACCCCTGCACAAGGTGCTGCAGAATCGCAGATTTGTGCCATACCAGCGCTATTAATGGTTATGTCCATGTCAGTGAATTGCTTTACAGTCTGTCCCATCCTCATCCCCCATACACGGCCTCGGCGTCTCGCCTTACGCTCTCATTACAGTGCGTCTTTAGTCATGGAGGTCACCTCTTTGCGGCTGTGAATGGCAACGTCATCCATATTTACTCCACAACAACCTTCGAGAATGTAATCAACCTGAAAGGTCACAATGGGAAGGTAGGACGGATCCCGACGTCGCTCTTCTCTTTCACCTTAACCAATGTCTATAATACCGTAAAGCAGAACGTTGCACTAAATGCCGCTATTAATGTGTCAGGTGCGTTCTGTGGTCTGGAGTGCCGATGACAGTAAGTTGGTCTCCTGCGGTCTGGATGGAGCGGTTTACGAGTGGAATTCGCTGACCGGAAAGAGGGAGTCCGAGTGTGTGCTGAAATCCTGCAACTACAGCTGCGTGGCCCTGTCCCCCGACTCTAAAATCATCTTCGCTGTTGGATCTGACCAGACGCTGAAGGAGATTAGTGATTCGCAGGTAAAGACGCAGTATATGTGTGTGAAAATGAGTACAATACAGCTGCGCAAAAAGATTCACGCTGCCCTGATGGTGGAGTGTAGCCCACCAGGGCTGTCTTCACTTCATGGGCAGGTATCTTTGACCTGGCATCATGGAAGCCTGTGGCACTTACTAGGCCTCTTGACATCATGAGGGAAATCAGTCATGATGTTGTGTGAGGCCTAGTGTCTAGACTTCTCATGATGTCATGGAGGCACCGAGGATGTTGGGACAGGGGTGAAGACTATCGTGATCTCTACTGTATTAGTGAGGCATGAAGCTTTAGCATCACAATGCCACTATCAGGACACAGGTCCTGGTGTAGAGAGTGGTGGTGATCATGGCCTTGACACTGGGAGACATTGCAGTCTGGGTGACCGGGACGTTCTGATGTATAGAGGTGTAGATCTCCTCATGTGCTGTCACCTGTGTCTATCTCAGGTATCACGGGAAGCCTCCTCCTTCGATGTCACCTATACCGCCGTTGCCATCTCTCATTCTGGACGGATGGTTTTCACTGGCACATCCACCGGGACTGTGCGCTCCATGAAATATCCGCTACCTCTTCATAGGGAATTCAACGAGTACCAGGCACATGCGGGTCCAGTCACCAGGGTAAGAGCTCGCGTCCTGTCCATTGAGCGTCGTGTCATCGACCTGAATAACTTCTACCTTTTAGATTAGGGTATATGATTTTCTGACGGATACCTCCACTGTCTAGTCATATAACTGCATCTTTGGCCATAGAACGCCATTTTTACCTTTCCTGGCATGAAAGGGACGTGTGGTTATATTTGGGGATTTTCCTCCTATGCGCTGCAATGGGTGAAAAGCTGGCATTTTTACAACACAGTTGTCTTGCTTGACCTTCAGCTGATGGTGACATACGATGACCAGAATCTCCTGTCCATTTCTGAAGACGGGTGTCTCATGGTGTGGAAAATTTCAGACAAGGAAAGCCGAGGCCTGAAGAGGGATAAAGATTTGATATATGCAGAGGAAGTCCTGATCACCAAGTCAGACCTGGAGGAGAAGGTGAGGGTCATCATCATCATCATCATCATCGCATACATCTGCTGAGGAGCTTCACTGTACATCTATGTGAATGATACGAGTTATACCTTAATTGATGTGGGCATTGGACACTGTGTAATACTTCATTTCTCCTGTGGTGGCGCTGCAGGAAAAATGAGTATATACTGTAAGCTGCTAGGCACTTTGTGATCTGCATAATGTCTACAAGCAGGGGTTGTCCATGGTGGAGTTTATGCCCCTACTTTTTCGAGTCCCATTATAGATCAGAGGATTACGATAGCTTAATGCCCAGTTGTACACAGAGCAAGTGATATAATGTGTATATATATATCTGTATATAGAACCAGGTAATGCTGGAGCTGAAGACACGTGTGGAGGAACTGAAAATGGAGAGCGAGTATCAGCTCCGACTGAAAGACATGAACTACAACGAGAAACTAAAGGAACTGACGGAGAAATTCATCCAAGAAATGGAGGTTCTGAAAACCACAAACCAGGTATGAAACTTGTGACCCGCACCCCATAATCCTCATCATCTGATGGAAGCTCGGTCATCACCATCACTCCTATCATTCAGGTATTGAAGGCCGAAGCCGAGAGACAGGAGCTGAAACATCAGGAAGATCTAGCCGATGTCCTAGAAAGACATTCCCAGGAGCTGCAGGATCTAGGTACAGAGGGGGGTGTAGATTAAATATAAGGGGGCAAAAAAACATTATTTATATATATATATATATATATATATATATTATTGGTGATTTTTGTAGATATATTCTATCTTTTTGCGACTCCCTTCTAAAATTAAATGGTGATCTGTCTCCATACAGTTGTAATACTTTTCACTTTTTTTTATTCTAATCAGGCTTTTCTTGCTTTTCTTGCTTTTCTTACTTGTATCCTATAGTGGGGAAGTTGGGTGACCTCCATTGTAGCCTGGCGTTATAGATTCTGGGCTCCAGGTTATAACTCAGAGAATTATTTAGACTTGACGCAATTGTAGCAAAGCCTCAGATATCAGACGTATTAAAGGGGTGGTTCACCCATATTTTTTATTTTCTAGTTCGATATTATATTGAGAAACAATGTTTCTCTCATATACCTTGTTTTGGCAATAGTGGCTGTGAGAGGCGCTATTGCAGACCGCTGTTCCCCAATCCGGTGACGTCACGTCAAGTGCCGCACACGTCACATCCCTGTGGCCGGCTGCAGTCTTCCTGACTCACTGAGCCCATCTGCTCCCTCCTCCCTCACAGCAGAACACTGCAAGCAGGAAGACACGCTGTGCTGCGCTGTGACGGAGGAGGGAGGAGAGAGAAGGGAGGAGGGAGCAGGGAGCAGATAGGCTCAGTGAGTCTGGAAGAATGCAGCTGGCTGCACGGATGTGATGTGTGCGGCACTTGACGTGACGTCACCGGAGCGGGGAACAGCGGTCTGCAATAGCGCTTCTCACAGGCACTATTGCCAACACAAGGTATTTGAGAGAAACATTGTTTCTCAATATAATATCGAACTAGACAATAAAAAATATGGGATAACCACCCTTTTAAGGCTTCACAGGTTGGATGGAAACAAGAATATTCGCTGAAAGCTGTCAAAGATCTTGAAAATATCAAAGGATTGATATTCATAAGGGCCTGATTTGGAGTTTTGTAGGCCAGTCTTAAAGGGAATCTGGCACCAGGTTTTTGCTCCCTACTCTGAGAGCAGAATGATGTAGAGACAGACATCCTGATTCCAGTGATGTGTCACTTACTGAGCTGTTTGCTGTCATTTTGCTAAAATCAATGTTTTCTCTGCTGCAGATCTAGCAGTTATACAGAGCTCATGAATATGTTGGACTACCTGCAGCAGGCCAAGTAGTCCTGCAATGATAATCTCCTGCTGATTAAACAGTGATTTTATCAAAACTACACTAAGCAGACCAGTAAGTGATACATCGCTGGAATCAGTATCTCTGCCCCTACGTTAAGCCCACTTTACACGTTGCAATTAGTTGTACAATCGCATTTGCGATGTGACACGCCCAGGTTGCATACGGGATCTATGAGATTTCACGTTGGTCGTTCATTTGCTGTCACACGAGCGTTAGTAGTCTATGTTAAATTGATCAATGTTATGTGCGATCCTTTAGATCATGTGATCTGTGACGTATGCATTGGGCACCTTTTTTTTTTTTTTTATTTATTGACTTGCCAAGCGTGTGTAATGTGTAGGGATGTGTTTTTACTATGTCATCTGCCATTCAGCTCTGCTAGATGGCCGCTGACAGCAGACACAGACAGCCATGTAGCAGAGCTGAATGGCAGATGACAGCAGACACAGACAGAGCCGCACTGTCAGAATGAACTCGGGTGAACTTCACCCGACTTCATTGTCATGCTGCGGCTCTGTCTGTGTCGCGTCCTGATTAGCGGTCACCAGTGAAGGACTCACCGGTGACCGCTAATCTCCTAAATTACTGAAGTTAGCAGCCCTCTCTCATACTCACCAATCCCCGGCGCTGCACGGCATTCACACTGCTCCGGCGGCTTTTACTGTTTTGAAAAAGCCGGCCGCCCATTAAACAATTTCGTATTCCCTGCTTTCCCCCGCCCACCGGCGCCTATGATTGGTTACAGTGAGACACGCCCCCACTCTGAGTGACAGGTGTCACACTGCACCCAATCACAGCAGCCGGTGGGCGGGTCTATACTGTGTAGTGAAATAAATAATTAAATAATTAAAAAAAAACGGCGTGCGGTTCCCCCCAATTTTAAAACCAGCCAGATAAAGCCATACGGCTGAAGGCTGGTATTCTCAGGATGGGGAGCTCCACATTATGGGGAGCCCCCCAGCCTAACAATATCAGCCAACAGCCGCCCAGAATTGCCGCATACATTATATGCGACAGTTCTGGGACTGTACCCGGCTCTTCCCGATTTGCCCTGGTGCGTTGGCAAATCGGGGTAATAAGGAGTTATTGGCAGCCCATAGCTGCCAATAAGTCCTAGATTAATCATGTCAGGCGTCTATGAGATTTCTTCCATGATTAATCTGTAAATTACAGTAAATAAACACACACACCCGAAAAAATCCTTTATTAGAAATAAAAACACAAACATATACCCTGGTTCACCACTTTAATCAGCCCCAAAAAGCCCTCCTTGTCCGGCGTACTCCAGGATGCTCCAGCGTCGCTTCCAGCGCTGCTGCATGGAGGTCACCGGAGCTGCAGAATACACCGCCGCTGGTCACTTCCACGCAGGTAATGAAGACAGCCGTGCGATCAGCTGAGCTGTCACTGAGGTTACCCGCTGTCACTGGATCCAGCGGTGGCCGCGGTTAACCTCAGTGACAGATCAGCTGATCGCGCGGCTGTCTTCATTACCTGCGTGGAGGTGACCGGAGCGGCTGTGTCTGCTGCAGCTCCGGTGACCTCCATGCAGCAGCGCTGGAAGCGACGCTGGAGCATCCTGGATTACGCCGGACATGGAGGGCTTTTTGGGGCTGATTAAAGTGGTGAACCAGGGTATATGTTTGTGTTTTTATTTCTAATAAAGGATTTTTTCGGGTGTGTGTGTTTATTTACTGTAATTTACAGATTAATCATGGAGGGTGTCTCATAGACGCCTGACATGATTAATCTAGGACTTATTGGCAGCTATGGGCTGCCAATAACTCCTTATTACCCCGATTTGCCAACGCACCAGGGCAAATCGGGAAGAGCCGGGTACAGTCCCAGAACTGTCGCATATAATGTATGCGGCAATTCTGGGCGGCTGTTGGCTGATAGATATTGTTAGGCTGGGGGGCTCCCCATAACGTGGAGCTCCCCATCCTGAGAATACCAGCCTTCAGCCGTATGGCTTTATCTGGCTGGTTTTAAAATTGGGGGGAACCGCACGCCGTTTTTTTTAATTATTTAATTATTTATTTCACTACACAGTATAGACCCGCCCACCGGCTGCTGTGATTGGGTGCAGTGTGACACCTGTCACTCAGAGTGGGGGCGTGTCTCACTGTAACCAATCATAGGCGCCGGTGGGCGGGGAAAGCAGGGAATACGAAATTGTTTAATGGGCGGCCGGCTTTTTCAAAACAGTAAGAGCCGCCGGAGCAGTGTGAACGCCGTGCAGCGCCGGGGATCGGGGATCGGTGAGTATATGAGAGAGGGGGATAGACTGACATGGACAGAGAGTGAGGGACAGAGATAGTGACCGACTGACAGAGATTAGGGAATGACAGACATTGTGAGGCGCTTCAGAACGCAGCTTTTCAGCTGCGCTCTGAAGCGGACCTTTTTTAAGCTGCGGTGCAGAGCGCACACCTGCGCACATAGCATCAGACAACAAAATCGTATGAGGGATGTCACACGTTACAATTGACTAGGTTCGTGCAACAAAACGCTCAATTCTAGAGAATGATACGATGTGTTTGCGATCAACGGTTTTGCGTTCAATCCTGATCGCAAGTAGCTGTCACACGCAGATACCTCACAAACGATGCCGGATATGCGTCACTTACAACTTGACCCCAACGACAGATTGTGAGATATATTGAAGCGTGTGTAGCGGGCTTTATACTGCTTTCAGATTAGGTGGGGAAAACCTGGTGACGGGTTCCATTTAATGAAGGCACCGCACCTCTTAATGTATTAGGTGCTTCTTAGAGCTGCTGCGTCTCCATTCAGGGGCTTGAGTACATCTCTAGCATAATTTTGGTGGTGTACAGTAAATTTTGGTGAATTTGCCGTACAGACTTCACCAATCCTCGTCCTGCCTCAGCTACGTCCACTTTAGCAGAGCTGCCGGGACTGGAGTAAAAGCAACAAATGTCGCAACATTTTTGCTTAACTTCGAACTTCAATTTTTTTTTTAACATTTCTAGTTTTACTCCAGAAAACTGGTGAAAACACCGTGCAGAATCGCGTCCATAGTGTATTAGAAAGATCCAGAACTTTTCATAATACAGCAATTAAAGGTGTTTTACCAGCAATTATAATAGCGGTTATATGTGGTTGGTGGGAAAAGCCTTTTAAATTAAAATGAGCCTTTGGAAGAGTTGATTAGAGCTTGCAGCCCCGATCACAGCATTGGCAAATGGGAGTAACAAGGGTCCTGTAGGGTCCTCTCTTCACCTCCATTACAAATACTTGTGTTCAGCTCAGTTCATCATCAATGCTAAAGTGTAATTTCTTACATTAATTCTCTTTCCTTTAGTCCAAAGCAGCCGCACAGACGCGACCGTCTCCATTCCTGCTGCTGGGATAAGAGGTTTAGGCTAATGTGCCCACGGGACTATGTACCCGCGGATATGTCCGCAGGTTTCCCGCAGCTGATCCCCGGAATCCGCAGCTATCCATTGCTGCGGGATTCCAGCGAAATAGCTGCGGTAAACCTGCGGACATTCGTGCGACTTACCTGCGGAAGTCCCGGCCTCTATCTCCATAGTGGAGTGGCCGGAACGTCGCAGATATTTCCACAGGAATAATTGACATGCAGTTACGTGCAGCTGCGAGAAATCCGCAGCATATTCCGCAGCCGCACATACCGCAGCATGGACACAGCACTCGCCATGTCCCATAGGGTAACATGGGGAGTGTCTGTACATGCTAAAACCTGCAGATTTATCTAGAAAATCCAGATAAATCTGCAGGCTTTCCACGGCAAAATCCGCGGGTGCGTAGACTTACGCTGATGTTCATCCATCCTTTGCTCAAAAGATACCTTGTGATTGTCCTGATTTGTCCCTTTTCTTTTTAGAGGCTGCAAATAACCAGAAGTTACTGCTGGAGTATGAGAAGTATCAGGAGCTGCAGGTGAAATCGCAGCGGATGCAGGAGGATGATGAGCGGCAGCTGCATGAACTGGAGGAGAGTAAGAGCCAAGCCTTGGATGAACTGACCGAACACTACGAGGCCAAGCTCCACGAGAAGACGTCTCAGCTCCAGCAGGTGTCACTTACTGTCCTACATACATGTCTCTTTACAGTCTAAGGCCCCCTACACAAGTTTGTGCAAAAAAACAAATGTTTTGCACTGTCTGTGGTGTAGTTACGTATGTCCGTCCGTGTTTTCCATGTGCTGTTCATGTGCTATCTCTGTGGCATCTGGACAACATGAGCTTGTATACTTAACTGTCTCCGGCGCTGCTGTCACACTTGCTTCTGGGTCCGCAGTCTGTGCAGTGAATATTCATGAGCATAATGAGCAGGCCCAGTGTGCCGCCTCTGCAGCGGTCGAACCGCTCGGATCCAGGGGTGGTGATTACTCGTGGCTCGAGGGTCTCCGGACCGGGGGCTAGGGGCTACACTCAGATGAAGAAGGGGATTATTTACAGGGCATAGGTATAGTTGGTGACACCACCAGTGGTGTACGGTAATTGGGAGTACCGCCACTGCCGTTGGGAGTACACGGGGTGATGGAGTGGGGCAGCTAGATGACGTTACCCTCCACGGGTAGGGGAATGCCCCGGGACTCTGGATGGTGCTATGGGATGCAGGGGGGAGCGCAGGCTCACTGGTTGCAGGGGTCAGTCGGGTTCTCACCCAGCAATAAAGCAGACGCTGACAACAGGGTAAACCAAGTCTATGACTGCCGCTGTCTCCTGAGGGGAGTTCGTCCGGGTCCCGTCCCCTGCAGCACTGCCTGGTGGTCTGTAACCTGCCTCCTGGCACATAATTTAGAGTGTCCTTTGTGGCCGTCAGCTTGGAGCTTTCCGGGCCCCGCTCCCCGCTATGGCTAAGTGAAGGAGCCTGATCTCAGGCGCTCACACTTAGGATTTCAGTGGGCCACTTGTTTGGAAAGCCCTATCCCCCTCGTTGCGCTAGTGCCCCGATCTCTGAGCTTCCTGGGAACAGTCCATAAAGGCCCTGTCCTCCGCAAGTTAATTGCCGGGTCGCCTGAAGCTTCTCCCCGATCTAGGGTCTGTGTACCCCGACGTGCCTTCGATCCCAGACCGGTGATTAGGACCAGGCTGCTGACCGTCCTCCAAGACAGGTCACAGGCACCTAGCCTCAATCCCCTGCGACCGGGGGTCCGACTCCTCTAGGTCCAGACCACCGTCTGCGACCTAGTCTGCTTCTCCCCTGAGAGCTACAACTCCCAGCTTCCTCAGAGCTCCTCACAGCTCGAGGGCTACCACTCAACTGACTTGTCACCTCCCACCTCCCTGCCTGACCCCTAGGTGGGCGGCCCTATTCCAGCTTAAGCAGCCCACCGGTGTGCCCGGCAGGTGTGGTGCAGGGTGTATCTAGGATTTGTGAATGCTGGTGGAGGCAGTACTGCAGGATGGAGACCCAGACCATGGGGGGTTGAGTCCTGCACTAAGAAAAAGAGCGTGCAGTAAACTGTGACGACCTGAATAGTCCAGGAGCGTCACACCAGAAGCAACAGCAGCCCCGGAGACAGGTAAGTATAAAAATACATTTATTTCTCAGTTTCCTCCGGCACATGTCATACTGATGTCACACAGGTCACATCAGTGTGCGGTCCGTGTGACATCCGTGCTGCCGGCAGAAAATGGACATGTTGCCGTGTGAAGCACACAGACACACATATGATCCACACGGACACACGGTCCATGTCAAAACACGGACATGTGCGCAAGCCCAATGATATTAATGGGTCTACTGGTGTCCATGTTTCCGGCACGTGTGAAAACGGACGTCACATGTACCGGAGACACAGATGTGTGAAGGAGGCCTAAGGGATTTCTTATAATAACTACATATCTGATCATAGGGACCACCTCTGATATCTAAATTACTCATTTGTATTTTTTTTTAACTGGATGGGCGCAGGGTGAAATTTGTGATGCTTTACAAAAGAGCTTAGGGGTTGCACAAAGCAGCCAGGAAAATGGTGCCAGTCATGATGGAGATGAATACAATAACAGCAGACAATAAAGGGCACTTTACAAACAGCAACATCGCTAGCAATGTCGCTGGTGAAAGCACCTGCCCCCGTCGGTTGTGCGTCACGGGCAAATCGCTGCCCGTGGCGCACAACATCGTTAGGACCCGTCACACGGGACTTCCCTGCCTGGTGGCGTTGCTGTGGCCGGCGAACCGCCTCCTTTCTAAGGGAGAGATGCGTTCGGCGTCACAGTGACATCACTAAGCGGCCGCCCAATAGAAGCGGAGGGGCGGAGATGAGCGGGATGAACATCCCGCCCACCTCCTTCCTTCCTCATTGCAGGCGGCCGCAGGTACGAGGTTGTTCCTCGTTCCTGCGGTGTCACACATAGCGATGTGTGCTGCCGCAGGAGCGATGAACAACCTGCGTCCTGCAACAGTAACGATAGTCGGGAAAGGAACGACGCGTCAACGATCAACGATAAGGTGAATATTTTTATTCGTTAACGGTCGTTCGTGTGTTTCACACGCAACAACGTCGCTATCAAGGCTGGATGTGCGTCACGAATTCCGTGACACCAACGACATTTCGTTAGCGATGTCGTTGCGTGTAAAGCCCGCTTTACTGGTGGAAACATTTAGTCTTCATATTCATTAGCTCACCATTGTGCACCCATATTTGCCGGCAGTTCTTGAATTTTGATCGATTTGTCTAGCTCAGTTGGGAAAATTATTTCCAGGACTGGTGAGAATGTCATCCATGCCTGGTATAGAGGAGGCCACGAGCTTCTCTCAATGGTCACCAGACCGGATAATTAGAAAACATTTTTCCCATTTTCCTTAGACTCAGGATGAAGCGCGTCAGCAGCTGAGAGAATTTGAAGAAACAAAGAAGCAGATTGAAGAGGATGGAGACCGAGAGATCCAGGACATCAAGATAAAATACGAGCGGCGTCTGCGGGAGGAGAGGGAAAACTCCCTGCGACTGAAGGGGGAGAGTGGAATTATGAGGAAGAAGGTACAGTGTTTACATTATGTATACATGCTAAGCTCGGAACCAGCAGCACCAAATAGTATGCCGATTTCTGCAATGCAAAGGGTGAAATCTCGGGTCAACTTGTGGCATTTCCACCTCAAAATCCACAGCAAAATATACACAATTTGGTGCATATTTTGCCGCTGCGGAGTTGTTGTATATTTTCTATGGGACAAGTCTAATCCTTTCCCACTTCTCCCGCTTTAGTTCAGCAGCCTACAGAAAGACATTGAAGAGCGGGCGGCCGACATTGAGAAGCTGAAGCTGGAGGAGCAGAAGCTGCAGGGTGTTATCAAGTCTCTGGATAAGGACATTCAGGGGCTGAAGAGAGAGATCCAGGAGAGGGATGAGACCATACAGGACAAGGCGAGTCCGGCTCCAAGGATAATTAGCAGATATTTCCACTGCAGTATAGTAAGGGGCACTTTGCACACTGCGACATCGCAGGCCGATGCTGCGATGCCGAGTGCGATAGTCCCCGTCCCCATCGCAGCTGCGATATCATTGTGATAGCTGCCGTAGTGAATATTATCGCTACGGCAGCTTCACATGCACTCACCTGCCCTGCGACGTCGCTCTGGCCGGCGAACCGCCTCCTTATTAAGGGGGCGGGTCGTGCGGCGTCACTGCGACGTCACACGGCAGGTGGCCAATAGGAATGGAGGGGCGGAGATGAGCAGGATGCAAACATCCCGCCCACCTCCTTCCTTCCGCATAGCCTACGGAAGCCGCGGTGACGCAGGTAGGAGATGTTCCTCGCTCCTGCGACTTCATACACAGCGATGTGTGCTGCCGCAGGAACGAGGAACAACATCGGACCGTCGCATCAGCGTAATTATGGATTACGCCGACGCTGCACCGATGATATTACGACGCTTTTGCGCTCGTTAATCGTATCATCTAGGATTTACACACTACGGTGTCGAGAGCGACTCAGGAAGTGCGTCACTTTCGACATGACCCCACCGACATCGCACCTGCGATGTCGTAGTGTGCAAAGTGCCCCTTAGGATCTCTGCGTGCTGGGAATGAATGGAAATCACTCCCACAGGTTCATGGGATGTTACACAGTGTCTCCTTTGTATATAAGTAATTTTTTAGGAACATTGTCGTAGATCTCACATCTCGATGTCTCTGGTATTTCCAGGAGAAGAGAATCTACGATCTGAAGAAGAAGAACCAGGAGCTGGAGAAGTTCAAGTTCGTTTTGGATTATAAAATCAAGGAACTGAAGAAGCAGATCGAGCCCCGAGAAAACGAGATCAAGGAGATGAAGGAGCAGATCCAGGAGGTGACTCGCTCACCCTACTTTCTCCCTTCAGCTGATCAGAAGTTGTAGGCGATGTTCACATGCAGCATTTTTGGTCTCTTGGCAGTAAAAACGCTGCGGTCAAAATGCAGGTTTTGCTGCATGTTTTTTATTTTTTGTTATGCATAACATGGGATTTATCATTTACCAAAAACACAGCAAACCTGTTTGCTGCATTTTTTACAGCAGTTTTGCACTTTCTCATTGCTTTCTATGGATGAAAAATGCTGCAAAACCACTGAAAGAATTGACACGCTGCAGTTTTTAAAAACGCTGCATTGCTCAAATTGAGTGAGGAAAAAAAATCATCGCCTTTGCTGGTAATGAAAAACACAACTTATTTTCTGCAGAGAAAAGCGCAGTAAAAAATGCTACAAAAACGCTGCGTGTGAACAAAGGCTTGTGTTTCTAGAGGCTGCAGCTTTTTTGACTGGACTTTAAGGAATGGGAGCATATTATTTCCACTCCCCTCTTTAGTTAATAAACTGCATCAGAATCTGCGTGCGTGTATAAATCCAGCCTTAGGGCCTGTGCGCACGCTGCGGATTTACCGCGGATTTCGCCGCGGATTTGCTGCAGAAAATGTGTCTAACATTGCTGCAGTCATTCCCCAGCAAATCCTATGGGTTTGAAAAAATGCTGTGCGCACACTGCGTTTTTTTATACCCGCGGATTTTCCGCTGCAGAATTAATGAGCATGTCACTTCTTTTCCGCAGGTACCTGCGGTTTTTGCCATAGATAATGGTAAAAACCGCGGGGACCAAACTGCGGAAAAAACACAGCAAAAATGCAGCAAATTGCCGCAAAAACGCGGGTGCGGTATTCTGCGAGAAGGTGCGGATTTTTCTTAAGAAAAGTCCATTTTCTAGTGCGCACAGGGCCTTTCTCTGGAAATGAAGCATTACGTTTCCCATTCTGGCATACATATTTGATACCAATAGTTTAACCATTTAGATACCAGGGTTTCTATTGATATCTTATATAATTGGTTTCTTCTGTCACTCACACCAGTTCCCTCAAAATGTAATGACGGGATGACAGTTAGGGGTACTTTGCACGTTGCGACATCGCTACTGCGATCTCGTCGGGGTCAAATCGAAAGTCACGCACATCCGGCGCTGGTAACGACGTCACAACGCGTAAAGCCTAGATGCACCGATAAACGATCGCAAAAGCGTCGAAAATCAGTGATCTGTGTAGCATCGGTCATTTCCATAATTTCGCTGCAGCGATGGTACGATGTTGTTCCTCGTTCCTGCGGCAGCGCACATCGCTGTGTATGAAGCTGCAGGAGCGAGGAACATCTCCTTACCTGCGTCCCGGCTGCAATAAGGAAGGAAGGAGGTGGGCGGGATGTTTATGTCCCGTTCATCTCCGCCCCTCCGCTTCTATTGGCCACCTGCCGTGTGATGTCGCTGTGACGCCGCACGACCCGCCCCCTTAGAAAGGAGGCGGGTCGCCAGCCAGAGCGACGTTGCATGGCAGGTGAGTGCATTTGAAGCTGCCGTAGCGATAATGTTCACTACGGCAGCTATCACAAGATATCGCATCTGCGACGGGGGCGGGGACTATCGCGCTTAGCATCGCTACAATCGGCTAGCGATGTCGCAGCGTGCAAAGTACCCCTTAGATGTCATGGCAGCCAGGCCTGCTCAACTACCCTGATGGAATAGGAAAAAAATGTAAAAACAAATCCAAAATATAAAAAAAAACCAAGGTAATAGTAATAAAAAACCACTTGTTACAATAAAAAAATAATAATAAAAAAGTAAAGCAATAGTGATGTATTTTTATCCCTCATGGTGAACGCTGTAATTAATTGCTGTTTTTTTATATTCTACCCCTTAATATTTTGATATCAGAATAATCTCATATTTTGTGACTGTCTCTATCAGATGGAGGCAGAACTGGAGCGATTCCATAAGCAGAACACACAACTGGACCTGAACATCACAGAACTGAAGCAGAAGCTGAAAGCGACTGAGCGGGAGATGCAGAAGGAAAGACAGAAGGTGAGGATGGGCCGGGGCCTCGCGCTCCTCAGCATCACTGGACACTTTACATATAATCCCTGTATTCACATCCAAAGCTGCGCTCACTGACAGTTTCTGTTACCTCTCAGGTTCCAGATTTTGACAGTGCAGCGATAGCAGTAACCAGGGATGCATACAATGGTGGCATGTTTCCTTCTATAAAGAAGTGTATACAAGATCCCCGGATCACTCATGATCATGTGACGTGGAATCTGTTGTGTCCGCAGGTTCGTGACGTGGAAGCTTTGGTTAAACGCTTTAAGACCGATCTGCACAATTGTGTGGGATTCATCCAGGAGCCTAAAAAGTTGAAGGACAACATCCGGGAGCTGTATACAAAATACGTGCAAGAAAGTGACGCAGTGAGTGCACCCATATATCTCCTGTATAGCGGACTGTATAATATATCTCCTGTATAGCGGACTGTATATATCTCCTGTACAGAGGTCTGTATATATCTCCTGTATAGCGGACTGTATATATCTCCTGTACAGAGGTCTGTATATATCTCCTGTATAGAGGTCTGTATATATCTCCTGTACAGAGGTCTGTATATATCTCCTGTATAGCAGACTGTATATATCTCCTGTACAGAGGTCTCTATATATCTCCTGTACAGAGGTCTGTATATATCTCCTGTACAGAGGTCTGTATATATCTCCTGTACAGAGGTCTGTATATATCTCCTGTACAGAGGTCTGTATATATCTCCTGTACAGAGGTCTGTATATATCTCCTGTATAGCAGACTGTATAATATATCTCCTGTATAGCAGACTGTATATATCTCCTGTATAGCGGACTGTATAATATATCTCCTGTATAGCGGACTGTATATATCTCCTGTACAGAGGTCTGTATATATCTCCTGTATAGCAGACTGTATATATCTCCTGTACAGAGGTCTCTATATATCTCCTGTACAGAGGTCTGTATATATCTCCTGTACAGAGGTCTCTATATATCTCCTGTACAGAGGTCTGTATATATCTCCTGTACAGAGGTCTGTATATATCTCCTGTACAGAGGTCTGTATATGTCTCCTGTACAGAGGTCTGTATATATCTCCTCTATAGCGGTCTATATATATCTCCTGTACAGAGGTCTGTATATATCTCCTCTATAGCGGTCTATATATATCTCCTGTACAGAGGTCTGTATAATATATCTCCTGTATAGAGGTCTGTATATATCTCCTGTATAGCGGACTGTATATATCTCCTGTATAGAGGTCTGTATATATCTCCTGTATAGCGGACTGTATATATCTCCTGTACAGAGGTCTGTATATATCTCCTGTACAGAGGTCTGTATATGTCTCCTGTACAGAGGTCTGTATATATCTCCTGTATAGCGGACTGTATATATCTCCTGTACAGAGGTCTGTATATATCTCCTCTATAGCGGTCTATATATATCTCCTGTACAGAGGTCTGTATATATCTCCTCTATAGCGGTCTGTATACATCTCCTCTATAGCGGTCTGTATACATCTCCTCTATAGCTGTCTGTATACATCTCCTCTATAGCGGTCTGTATACATCTCCTCTATAGCGGTCTGTATACATCTCCTCTATAGCGGTCTGTATACATCTCCTCTATAGCTGTCTGTATACATCTCCTCTATAGCTGTCTGTATACATCTCCTCTATAGCTGTCTGTATACATCTCCTCTATAGCTGTCTGTATACATCTCCTCTATAGCGGTCTGTATACATCTCCTCTATAGCGGTCTGTATACATCTCCTCTATAGCGGTCTGTATACATCTCCTCTATAGCGGTCTGTATACATCTCCTCTATAGCGGTCTGTATACATCTCCTCTATAGCGGTCTGTATACATCTCCTCTATAGCGGTCTGTATACATCTCCTCTATAGCGGTCTGTATACATCTCCTCTATAGCGGTCTGTATACATCTCCTCTATAGCGGTCTGTATACATCTCCTCTATAGCGGTCTGTATACATCTCCTCTATAGCGGTCTGTATACATCTCCTCTATAGCGGTCTGTATACATCTCCTCTATAGCGGTCTGTATACATCTCCTCTATAGCGGTCTGTATACATCTCCTCTATAGCGGTCTGTATACATCTCCTCTATAGCGGTCTGTATACATCTCCTCTATAGCGGTCTGTATACATCTCCTCTATAGCGGTCTGTATACATCTCCTCTATAGCGGTCTGTATACATCTCCTCTATAGCGGTCTGTATACATCTCCTCTATAGCGGTCTGTATACATCTCCTCTATAGCTGTCTGTATACATCTCCTCTATAGCGGTCTGTATACATCTCCTCTATAGCGATCTGTATACATCTCCTCTATAGCGGTCTGTATACATCTCCTCTATAGCGGTCTGTATACATCTCCTCTATAGCGGTCTGTATACATCTCCTCTATAGCGGTCTGTATACATCTCCTCTATAGCGGTCTGTATACATCTCCTCTATAGCGGTCTGTATACATCTCCTCTATAGCGGTCTGTATACATCTCCTCTATAGCGGTCTGTATACATCTCCTCTATAGCGGTCTGTATACATCTCCTCTATAGCTGTCTGTATACATCTCCTCTATAGCGGTCTGTATACATCTCCTGTCTATATATTTGTAGACTTTTCTTTGTCGCTCCATTGGGAGACCCAGACAATTGGGTGTATAGCTTCTGCCTCCGGAGGCCACACAAAGTATTACACTTAAAAGTGTAAAGCCCCTCCCCTTCTGCCTATACACCCCCCGTGCATCACGGGCTCCTCAGTTTTTATGCTTTGTGCGAAGGAGGCACACATCCACGCATAGCTCCACATCTTAGTCAGCAGCAGCTGCTGACTATGTCGGATGGAAGAAAAGAGGGCCCATAACAGGGCCCCCAGCATGCTCCCTTCTCACCCCACTCTGGTCGGCGGTGCTGTTAAGGTTGAGGTACCCATTGCGGGTACATAGGCAGGAGCCACATGCTGTTTTCCTTCCCCATCCCTTAATGGGCTCTGGGTGAAGTGGGATCCTAATCGGTCTCAAGGCACTGGGACCGTGCTCCCTCCGCAGCCCCTGGGGAATCTGCTGGACAGGAGCCGGGTATCGTCAGGGACAAGGCCCTGCTACTGTGAGGTACTCTGTGTCCCCGTGGGGACCACGCATGGAGCGCTTGTGCCATATATACTGCAGCACTGCTGGGTGTGTTAGTGCGCCGGGGACTACCGCGCCGGCCGCGCTTATATGCCGGCCGCGCTTATAACTTTAGTCCCCGGCTTTTGCGGCCTAGTATCGCATATTCCCGCCCCCAGGCCTGTCAGTCAGGGGAAGGGCAGGACGCTGCACAGGACGTCAGCGCTGAGGGCTGGAGCATACTTTGTATCCTCCTCCCCCCTCATTCAGCACAGTGGGGCTCCAGATTCCCGCACTTTCTAGGGCACGCCCACGGCCCCCTCCTCCCCACAGAACGCCGGCAGCCATTCCTGTCAGCACTTCTGACGCTGGGGAGGAGAGACAACAGGCTCTGGGAGGCCCAGGCAGGGAATCTGGTGTTCACACAACCGCTTTGAGCGGTCGGTAAGCAGCACCTGAGGTGCTGGCCCCACTGAGTGCCGGAGTGTTCATATATATATATGCTTATATGCTATACATTTACACTGTACGGTCGCACTGTTGATTTTTGGCTATATACCCTCCTGGATTGTACTCAGAGGAGACAACAGCATGTCGTCCGCAAAAAGCAAGGGTGCCAAAGCACAGGCTTACTTTGCAACCTGTACCTCATGTGCGGCTATACTACCGGCAGGTTCCACTGACCCTCATTGTGTGCAATGCTCGGCCCCTGTGGCACTTACTCAGCCGGAGCCTCTGCTACTGGTGGCCCAGGTGGAACCACCTGCTACCACTGTCCAGGTGACAGGGACGGAGTTTGCATTGTTTGCTGACAAGCTGTCTGAGAGTATGGATAAATGGTCTGCTAGGATACTAGAAGCCTTACAGTCCAGACCGGTGACTCAGGCCCCGGGCACTGTTCAATCATTGACCTCAGGCCCCCCTCAATTGGAGCAGCAAAGTGCTCCTGGGGTGACCCATGGGTCCCAGGGTGAGGTCTCTGACATGGACCGCAGTCCCAGGCCGCCTAAGCGGGCTCGCTGGGAAATTCACTCGACTTCATCACACTGTTCAGGGTCTCAGCAGGAGGACTCTCCGGATGATGAAGCGGAGGTAGCAGATCAGGATTCTGATCCTGAGACCGCGCTCAACCTGGATACACCTGATGGTGACGCCATAGTGAATGACCTTATAGCAACCATCAATCAGGTGTTGGATATTTCTCCACCTGCTCCTACAATTGAGGAGTCAGCTTCTCAGCAGGAGAAATTCCGTTTCAGGTCTCCCAAGCGTACATTGAGTATGTTTCTGGATCACTCTGACTTCAGAGAGGCAGTCCAGAAACACCGAGCTTGTCCAGATAAGCGTTTTTCCAAGCGCCTTAAGGATACACGTTATCCCTTCCCCCCTGACGTTGTCAAGGGCTGGGCTCAGTGTCCTAAGGTGGATCCTCCTGTCTCCAGACTGGCGGCTAGATCCATAGTAGCAGTGGAAGATGGGGCTTCACTCAAGGATGCCACTGACAGACAGATGGAGCTATGGTTGAAATCCATCTATGAAGCTATCGGCGCGTCTTTTGCTCCAGCATTTGCAGCCGTCTGGGCACTCCAAGCTATCTCAGCCTGTCATGCGCAGATTAATGCAGTCACACGTACATCTGCTCCGCAAGTGGTGTCCTTAACCTCTCAGGCGTCGGCGTTTGCATCCTACGCCATTAATGCTGTCCTGGACTCTACGAACCGTACGGCGGTAGCATCCGCCAATTCGGTGGCAGTCCGCAGGGCCATGTGGCTACGTGAATGGAAGGCAGACTCCGCTTCCAAAAAGTTCTTAACCGGTTTACCATTTTCTGGCGACCGCCTGTTTGGTGAGCGATTGGATGAAATCATTAAACAATCCAAGGGAAAGGACTCATCCTTACCCCAGTCCAAACCAAACAGACCTCAACCACGGAAGGTACAATCGAGGTTTCGGTCCTTTCGGCCCGCGGGAAGGTCTCAGTTCTCCTCGTCCAAAAGGCCTCAAAAGGATCAGAGGAACTCCGATTCATGGCGGTCTAAGTCACGTCCTAAAAAGACCGCCGGAGGAACCGCTCCCAAGGCGGCCTCCTCATGACTTTCGGCCTCCTCACAACGCATCCTCGGTCGGTGGCAGGCTTTCCCGCTTTTGCGACGCCTGGCTGCCACAGGTAAAAGACCGATGGGTGAGAGACATTCTATCCCACGGTTACAGGATAGAGTTCAGCTCTCGTCCTCCGACTCGATTTTTCAGAACATCTCCGCCCCCCGAGAGAGCCGATGCTCTTCTTCAGGCGGTGTGCACTCTGAAGGCAGAAGGAGTGGTGATCCCTGTTCCTCTTCAGCAACAGGGTCACGGTTTTTACTCCAACTTGTTTGTGGTACCGAAAAAGGACGGATCCTTCCGTCCTGTTCTGGACCTAAAACTGCTCAACAAACACGTAAAAACCAGGCTGTTCCGGATGGAATCGCTCCGCTCCGTCATCGCCTCAATGTCCCAAGGAGACTTCCTGGCATCAATCGACATCAAAGATGCTTATCTCCACGTACCGATTGCACCAGAGCATCAGCGCTTCCTGCGTTTCGCCATAGGGGACGAACACCTTCAGTTCGTGGCACTGCCTTTCGGCCTGGCGACAGCCCCACGGGTCTTCACCAAGGTCATGGCAGCAGTGGTAGCAGTCCTACACTCTCAGGGACACTCGGTGATCCCTTACTTAGACGATCTGCTGGTCAAGGCACCCTCTCAAGTGGCATGCCAACACAGCCTGAACATTGCTTTGGAGACTCTCCAGAGTTTCGGGTGGATCATCAATTTTCCAAAGTCAAATCTGACACCGGCCCAATCACTGACATATCTTGGCATGGAGTTTCATACTCTATCAGCGATAGTGAAGCTTCCGCTGGACAAACAGCGTTCACTACAGACAGGGGTGCAATCTCTCCTTCAAGGCCAGTCACACCCCCTGAGGCGCCTCATGCACTTCCTCGGGAAGATGGTAGCAGCAATGGAGGCAGTTCCTTTTGCGCAGTTTCATCTGCGTCCACTTCAATGGGCCATTCTCCGCAAATGGGACATGAAGTCGACGTCCCTCGACAGGAACGTCTCCCTTTCACGGGCAGCCAAGGCTTCCCTTCAGTGGTGGCTTCTCCCCACTTCTCTGTCGAAGGGGAAATCCTTCCTTCCCCCATCATGGGCTGTGGTCACGACGGACGCGAGCCTGTCAGGGTGGGGAGCGTTCTTTCTCCACCACAGGGCTCAGGGAACCTGGACTCCGACAGAGTCCTCCCTTCAGATCAATGTTCTGGAGATAAGGGCAGTGTATCTTGCCCTAAAGTCGTTCCAGCCGTGGCTGGAAGGCAAGCAGATCCGAATTCAGTCGGACAACTCCACAGCGGTGGCATACATCAACCACCAAGGGGGAACACGCAGTCGGCAAGCCTTCCAGGAAGTCCGGCGGATTCTGATGTGGGTGGAAGCCACGGCCTCCACCATATCCGCAGTTCACATCCCGGGCGTAGAAAACTGGGAAGCAGACTTTCTCAGTCGCCAGGGCATGGACGCAGGGGAATGGTCCCTTCACCCGGACGTGTTTCAGGAGATCTGTTGCCGCTGGGGGATGCCGGACGTCGACCTAATGGCGTCCCGGCACAACAACAAGGTCCCAACATTCATGGCACGGTCTCAAGATCACAGAGCTCTGGCGGCAGACGCCTTAGTTCAGGATTGGTCGCAGTTTCAACTCCCTTATGTGTTTCCTCCTCTGGCACTGTTGCCCAGAGTGTTACGCAAGATCAGGTCCGACTGCCGCCGCGCCATCCTCGTCGCTCCAGACTGGCCGAGGAGGTCGTGGTACCCGGATCTGTGGCATCTCACGGTGGGCCAACCGTGGGCACTACCAGACCGACCAGACTTGCTGTCTCAAGGGCCGTTTTTCCATCTGAATTCTGCGGCCCTCAACCTGACTGTGTGGCCATTGAGTCCTGGATCCTAGCGTCTTCAGGGTTATCTCAAGAGGTCATTGCCACTATGAGACAGGCTAGGAAACCAACGTCCGCCAAGATCTACCACAGGACGTGGAGGATATTCCTATCTTGGTGCTCTGATCAGGGTTTTTCTCCCTGGCCATTTGCCTTGCCCACTTTTCTTTCCTTCCTTCAATCCGGATTGGAAAAAGGGTTGTCGCTCGGCTCTCTTAAGGGACAAGTCTCAGCGCTCTCTGTGTTTTTTCAGAAGCGCCTAGCCAGACTTCCACAGGTACGCACGTTCCTGCAGGGGGTTTGTCACATAGTCCCTCCTTACAAGCGGCCGTTAGAACCCTGGGATCTGAACAGGGTGCTGATGGCTCTTCAGAAACCACCTTTCGAGCCAATGAAGGATATTTCTCTCTCACGCCTTTCGCAGAAAGTGGTCTTCCTAGTAGCAGTCACATCACTTCGGAGAGTGTCTGAGCTAGCGGCGCTGTCATGCAAAGCCCCCTTCCTGGTGTTTCACCAGGACAAGGTGGTTCTGCGTCCGGTTCCGGAATTTCTCCCTAAGGTGGTATCCCCCTTTCATCTCAATCAGGATATCTCCTTACCCTCTTTTTGTCCTCATCCAGTTCACCAGTGTGAAAAGGATTTGCACTTGTTAGATCTGGTGAGAGCACTCAGACTCTACATTTCTCGTACGGCGCCCCTGCGCCGCTCGGATGCACTCTTTGTCCTTGTCGCTGGCCAGCGTAAAGGGTCACAAGCTTCCAAATCAACCCTGGCTCGGTGGATCAAGGAACCAATTCTCGAAGCTTACCGATCTTCTGGGCTTCCGGTTCCCTCAGGGCTGAAAGCCCATTCTACCAGAGCCGTGGGTGCGTCCTGGGCTTTGCGGCACCAGGCTACGGCTCAGCAGGTGTGTCAGGCGGCTACCTGGTCGAGCCTGCACACTTTCACGAAACACTATCAGGTGCATACCTATGCTTCGGCGGATGCCAGCCTAGGTAGGCAAGTCCTTCAGGCGGCGGTTGCCCACCTGTAGGAAAGGGCCGTTTTACGGTTCTATTACGAGGTATTATTTTACCCACCCAGGGACTGCTTTTGGACGTCCCAATTGTCTGGGTCTCCCAATGGAGCGACAAAGAAGAAGGGAATTTTGTTTACTTACCGTAAATTCCTTTTCTTCTAGCTCCAATTGGGAGACCCAGCACCCGCCCCTGTTCCCTTCGGGCTGTTGTTCTTTGTGTACACATGTTGTTCATGTTGAATGGTTTCAGTTCTCCGAAATTCCTTCGGATTGAATTTACTTTAAACCAATTTATAACTTTTCCTCCTTCTTGCTTTTGCACCAAAACTGAGGAGCCCGTGATGCACGGGGGGTGTATAGGCAGAAGGGGAGGGGCTTTACACTTTTAAGTGTAATACTTTGTGTGGCCTCCGGAGGCAGAAGCTATACACCCAATTGTCTGGGTCTCCCAATTGGAGCTAGAAGAAAAGGAATTTACGGTAAGTAAACAAAATTCCCTTCTTTCCGGATCGTCTTCTCTTGGTGCCCATCAGAGGTCTCAGCCCGCAGTGGATCCATGCAGCGAGGCACCTATGGCCGCTCGTCAGTCACTGTAACCTTCTCACGTATCCATCCTTCCAGGCGGAGATTGTGGGCATAGATGCGGACATCCAGCGGGAATTTGCCCGGCAGCGGGAGCACCTGGAGCGCAGCCTGAGCACATTACAGAAGAAGCTGGTGAAGGATACCGAGATCCATCGCGCTGATAACGTCCGGGTGATGCAGGTAGAGGCACCACAGAACCAGATCCCTGCAGCACACGCACGCGCTGCCCTGTTTGATGCAAGTTTAACCTTGCCCCTGAGGCTATGGGGATAGCATTGCTCTCACATCATGTGATCCTGGCCTCAGGGACACTTGACTTTCTGTAATATGTTACGATTTCTCGTTTCCTTCGATAACTACAATGTGACCTCCAGCAGCGGTGAAATATTGCAGCTGTACATGTGACCGCACCAGGCAGGATTCCACCTATAGCGTCTATCTTTTGTCTTGTGCAGGAAAATGTAACATTGATTAAGGAAATTAATGAGTTACGTCGTGAGCTGAAGATCAGTCGTACAAAGGTCCATGACCTGGAGGTGGCGCTTGGGGTAGAAAGGAAGAACCGCAGAAGTAGCCTGGCCGACTCCAAAGGTGAGAATCCTGCTGTACTTCTGTACCGGTGCACACAGCGCTGCGCAGGAGCCGCCACAATATCCACTGATAGTCCATGAGGTCACTGCGGGAGTAATGGCACAATGGACTGGCAGAGGTTTAGGCAGAAAAAAATGTGATCATAACCCTGCGCTGGTCTGTATTCCTGCAATACACCCCGGACTCTTCTGTAAGGGTTCAAAGGGCAAAAAAACCCAAAACATTCCTGCCACTGCTCAGTAACGCACTGCACAGCTGTCTGATTGTGCTGCGCTGTGGGAAATGTTAAGCCTGCTTTACACGTTGCAATTTCGCATATTCTATCGTATGCGATTTGCAATGTCCCCATCGTATGTGCAGCACGTTCAATTTGTTGAACGTGCCGCACAGACGATTAACCCCCGTCACACGTACTTACCTGTCCATACGACCTCGATGTGGGCGGCGAACGTCCACTTCCTGGAGTGGGAGGGACGTTTGGCGTCACATCGACGTCACGTGGCAGCCGGCCAATAGAAGCGGAGGGGCGGAGCTGAGCGGGACGTAAACATCCCGCCCACTTCCTTCCTTCCACATTGCCGGCGGGAGCCGCAGGAGGCAGGTGAGATCTGTTCATCGTTCCCGTGGTGTCACACACTGAGATGTGTGCTACCCCGGGTACGATGAACAATCTGATGTTCAATTCGTCAGGAATGAACGACGTGCATGCAATGAACGGTTTTTCGTTCAATCGCAATTGCACGTCGCTGTCACAAGCTATAACATACCTTACGATGCCGGATGTGCGTCACTTACGACGTGACCCCGCCAACACATCGTAAGATATCTTGTAGCGTGTAAAGCGGGCTTTAGACTATAGGGAAAACATACAACCATGCAGTGCAGTAGAGTGCAATGTATTGTAGCGCACTGCAAGTGTAGTGTTGGCAGGGTGGAGGATAATGTAGCTCAGTGCAATACGGTGCAGTAGGGTACAGTGTATTACAGAAGAGTGCAGCAGAATGCAGTATAGTGTGTTAGGGTGCAGTGTAGTGCACCAGAGTGGAGTAAAGTGTGGAAAGGTGCAGTATAGTGCAGCATAATCACAGTGCAGTATAGTGTGGTAGAGTGCAGTGTAGTGCTGTATAGTGCAGTAGGGTGCAGTGAAGTACAGCAGAGTGCAGTATAGTGTGGTAGGGTGCAGTGTAGTGCATTAGGGTGCAGTGTAGTACAGCACAGTGCAGTGTAGTGTGGTAGGATGCAGTAACGTGTGGTAGGGTGCAGTATAATGTGATAGGGTGTAGTGTAGTGCAGTATTGTGCAGCACAGCACAGTATAGTGTGGTAGGGTGCAGTGTAGTGCAGCACAGTCACAGTGCAGTATAGTGTGGTAGGGTGCAGTGTAGTGCAGCACACTGCAGTATAGTGCATTAGGGTGCAGTGTAGTACAGCACAGTGCAGTGTAGTGTGGTAGGATGCAGTAACGTGTGGTAGGGTGCAGTATAATGTGATAGGGTGTAGTGTAGTGCAGTATTGTGCAGCACAGCACAGTATAGTGTGGTAGGGTGCAGTGTAGTGCAGCACAGTCACAGTGCAGTATAGTGTGGTAGGGTGCAGTGTAGTGCAGCACACTGCAGTATAGTGCATTAGGGTGCAGTGTAGTACAGCACAGTGCAGTATAGTGTGGTAGGGTGCAGTGTAGTACAGCACAGTGCAGTGTAGTGTGGTAGGATGCAGTAACGTGTGGTAGGGTGCAGTATAATGTGGTAGGGTTCAGTGTAGTGCAGTATTGTGCAGCACAGCACAGTATAGTGTGGTAGGGTGCAGTGTAGTGCAGCACAGTCACAGTGCAGTATAGTGTGGTAGGGTGCAGTGTAGTGCAGCACAGTCACAGTGCAGTATTGTGTAGTAGGATGCAGTGTAGTGCAGCACAGTGCAGTGTAATGCAGATTCCAGTGCAGTGCCGTAAGGTGCAGAGTGTTTTTGGATCTCAGCCACAGTTGCTGTAACAATGTATTGCAGAATTACAAATGCAGCTTTGAATGTGATGTCAGTTTTATTCTTCAGGATGTGAATAGAGGATAGGACATGATGTAGGAACAGAACTGTGAATACCGCTCTGCATGTGACTGGATTAGGAGAACCTAAAGCGCAGTATCTGCCGCGTAGTCTGCTATCATATGGAGACATTAGACTTGCTGTGTTCTCTATACCAGGGTCTTTCACCAGCGATCAGCATTCCTCGGGGGTGCTGCGGCTAAACATCGAGGAAGAAACAGCGAGGATCATCGAACTGCAGAAACTGGAGATCAAACGCTTACATGATGTGCTCCAGTCCCAGGATGTGGCGGTGGGGATGAGGCCGCCCTCGGTGGGGAGGTTACCGTCACTCACCACCTGATCGCTCTGCACATGTTATCATAACCTAATAAACAATCAGCCTCCCATCATTCATGTGTCTGATACAATCTTCCATATAACCGCTGAAATACACCATACTATATATGTATTTATATAATGAGATGGCGCCATTTACATCGATAAGCTTCACACGTCTAAAAAAAATGTCCACCTACCTGCAGTTTCTAATGCCACCGTTTTGTGAAGTTGATTGCTACTACTATGGCTATAATAATGTTTTCCAACCTGTGACCCTGTTGAAAAACTACAATTCCCATCATGCCCTATTAGTCAAAGATGATATATCGTGATGCCTTACTTTATAATATAAAATGACACATGGCGTTAAGCACAGGAATTTTCCAGGACTATGCTCTGATTATATCGGCCTCATCTGTCATTTAGCGGAAATGTTGCACTGGATGTTACTTTGTAGCTGTGAGATTTTTTCCTGAGTGCATGTTTCTGTCAGCCCCTCACCCACAGACGGGACAGAGATACATTTTTACCTTCCATTAATCATTAGAAGGAGCCTCCAGAGCTGCGCTCCCTGCTGTTTTTAAGCTGAAATCACACAGGCAATTTTTGGTGCAGTTTTTTAAGCCAATGAGAAAAGTGGATCCAACAGGAAAAGTATCAATCCGTCCTTTACATTTCCTAGCACTTTTGAATCCACTTCTGGTTCTCTGCTCAAAAACACTTAACAGCAAAGCTGAATGTATGCCATCGAAACAGAACTGTGAATGCAGCTGTGTATGTGAATAGAGTATAGGACGTGGTGTAAAAGCAGAACTGTGATTGCAGCTCTAGATGTGAATAAAGTGTACAAGATAACGTAAAAGAAGAAGTGTAATTACAAAAAAGAAAAACTCTACAAAGCTGCGTTCATGATTCCGCACCATTTTCTTTTGTTTGCATTTTAAAAAAAAATTAAAAATAACAGTGTTTTTTAAATGCAATGTCAGATTTTTAAGTAATTTTTATTTGCGTTTTTGGTATTTTTTTTTACTTAGTGATAAAACTATGAGAATAACTGAAAAAAGTTTTTGTAATTTTTTGGGAGTTAGTGAAAAGAAAGTCACCTTCCCCCCAAAACACCACAAAAGACTTTTTTTTTCTATCCCATTGTAGTAATATCAGGCCACACAAAAAAACAACAACAACAACACTAGTGAAAATGACAATGAAAATGGCTAAAAAAAAAAAAACAAACCCCTGTAGTTTCCCTGTCTACCATTCATGTCATTTTGGGACATGGCTTTGTGCACCTCGTTCTCCTCCTGGGGTCGGACCCCCGAGGGATGAACGTATCATAGCTGCAGATTTCAGAGCAATAAATCCAAATATATGTTTTAAGACAAAAAAAAAAAAAAAAACAGTGTTCATGATTTTTATAAAACAATACAAACAGTAGTTGTGTAGCACCCCTGAAGCCATAAGCTACTTTGTAGCTCCTTATTATTATTATTATTTATTATTATAATAATAAATAATAATAATAAATAATAATAAGGAGCTACAAAGTACTGCATCCTGTGAAAGATGCAGAGCCTACCTCCAAGGACCCAGAAGACCAGTGCTGGTAACACCAAAACATATATATACGGTAATCCCTGTTTTTCCCTTCCCCAATGACTGGTGACAGGCTAGGGTTGGACCCAGTGGATGGTCACCTAGGGGTGGAGCCGATCCAGTCCACTAGACGACAGCCAGGGTGGAGGGGTCAGACAGTCAGTAAGTGGAAGTGTGAGGAGGCGGACAAAACCGTACTGACGGGGAGAGTGTAGCGGTGACCTGAGAGCCCAGGCGTGTGGTTGCCGGTGGAGAACGGCGGAGTACTCCTGGAACCATAGCACAGTGAGGGGACCATCCAGGACCTCACTGACCGTAAACTCTGGGGGCACCAGCAGTGACGGGAGAACCAGGGACCGGAACAGAACACCGACCCTGCAGGGTTCAAACTGCCCACCGTACGGACCAGAGACTGAAAGACTACCAGAAGGGGACCCCCAGACGCTCCAAGCCACGGGGACCCACCAACTAGAGACAGGTGCAGGGGAAAGAAGCCACCAGGTCACCACTACGACACTGGGACTAAGGAGACCAGTGGTGAGGACCAGCCTCCAGCAACAACAACCCTGTGAGTTAAGAAACCAGTTACACTGCAATCCCTTGTGTGGCCTACCTTCTTTCCACGCCCAACTCCATCACCTACCCCCCCGGGGCCTGGCCCTACTGTCGCAGGCGGGGAGGACGCCGCTGCACTGTGCTCGCTAACACTCGGGTCCGGCGCTGCTGCGACGGCTGCTCGGTGGCTCGAGCGGTGGGCCGGATCCGGGGAGTCGAGCGGCGCTCCTCGCCCGTGAGTGAAAGGGGGTAGTTTGGTTTGGGGATTTGGTCCGTGACACCATCCACGGGTTGTGGGGAGGTTGGGCACCACCACTGCTGATGACGGGGATCCCGGGAGCGATGGTAGGGAGCAGCTGGGATGTTGTTTTCACCCTCCGTGGGTAGGGGGTTGGTGGTCCCGGGGCCCAGTGAGGTGACGGGGAGGCAGGGTTGGCAAGGTGCAGGGTCGCCTGGACTGCGCAGCGCGGTGCCGGATGGCACGGTTGTACTCACTCAGCCACAAATGTACGCAAAGTCTCTGGTAAACCAAACGGCTGGATGGACGGGTCCCGCAGCCGGCCGCTGTGGCTTCTCCCGGACTGTTGGTTGTGGCTGCCTTTCCCTGCACCTTTTTGTATGTTCGGTCCCGATGGATTCCCACCGGTAACCCGCTCCCCAGCGTGTATATGTGCCGGAGGAGCCCTTTTGCCCGCAGGCTCTGGCCCTTGGAACTCTAGCTGTGGCGGTAGCTGTATTTCCTTTTGCTGGTCGCACGGTTGCCTTCAATCGGGTCTTGGCTGTTAGGAAACCCCTGGGGTTCTGGTCACTGACGGATTTGACCTCTAATGGCGACTCCAAGCCTGGTCGGGGTCCGTAGGCCCTGCCTGTGTGTGCTGGCTTCACTTCGCTCCCCGGTTCGGTACCGGCAGGCCACCGCCCGTCCCCGGTCCTACGGTTCCGCGTTGATATGCCTCTCCTGCAGACGGCCACCACCGTCTGCCAACCTTGCTCCTGGTGCCCGGGCCACACACCCGGACACGGTCAGTTTACTCCTCACTTCTCCTCTCTTTTGCACTTCCCTAACTGATCTGACTTCCTTTCCCGCCTCCAGGACTGTGAACTCCTGTGGGTGGGGCCAACCGCCTGGCTCCACCCCACCTGGTGTGGACATCAGCCCCTAGAGGGAGGCAACAAGGATTTTGTGTCTGGCTGATGTGCCTGTCTCAGGGTGGGTGTGTGTGTTGTAGTACCTGTGACGACCTAGCTAGTCCAGGGCGCCACACTACTTGCAGAGGGCCTAACATCCAGGCTGCCATTAACACCAGCCCCACAGACTGTCCAGCGGCGGCTCCATCTACATAGCCGCGACCCGCAAGTGGCGTCACGACAAAAACTTTATTATTATTCCCCTGTACATAACCCCTTTCAAGCGACCCCCAGGGTCACGGAACTGGGCAATGGCCACCCAGTTAACTGTCCCAGTAAATATACGGCCCGGGACAGAGTACCCCAAACCCTGGGGTGAGTCAGTAGTGTTGTGTCAATTTATATTTTTTTCGTGGGTTTTGGGGGTTTTTTTGAGACCTTTATGTGTTTTTTTAATGCAGCATGTTATGGATGAAGCTTTTTTCTCATGTTTTTTATAGCTTTTTTATCAAAATAATAATAGCAAAAATGCCACATATAATACCGCTTATAGAAAATGAATTTTATAGTGGGGGATTTTTGTAAGCTAAAAAAAAAAAAAGCCTGCAAATCAAATTCTGTATGAAGCAGGTCTGATAGATACAGTATCTCAGCTAAACGTATGTCATGTATAGATGAGATTTCTTCTCTTGTACGGCTCTGGTACTGCATGCGGTTTATCTCTAAGGCTATGTGCCCACGGGAGCTTGTTTGTGCGGATTTTGCCGCGGAAAACCTGCGGATTTTTCTGGATTTTCTAGATGAATTTGCAGGTTTTAGCAAGTACAGTCACTCCCCATGTTATCCTATGGAACATGGGGAGTGCTGTGTCCACGCTGCAGAAAGTGCAGCTGCCGACCATGCTGCGGATGTCCGTATCCGCACGTATAATTGCATGTAAATTATTCATGCGGAATTACCTGCGGATGTCCCGGCCCTCCGCTATGGAGATAGAGGCCGGGACGTCCGCAGGTAATTCGCATGAATGTCCACATGTTTCCCGCAGCTATTCCGCTGTAATCTCGCAGCTAAAAATAGCTGCGGACGCCGGCGGGCAGCTGCGGGAAACATGCGCTCGTACCTGCGCATACATCCGCAGGTACGAGCGCCCGTGGGCACATAGCCTAATTGTCACTTTCTCCTGTACTTTACATATAGAGGAGCGGACACAGACAGAAAAGACCCCTGTGCAGCCCAAAATATCATAATGCACAATTCCTCCTTCTTTGGAGGTAGTGGGGCCCCTTACCTCTTGGGCCCCTGTGCGGCTGCACCAGTGATATGTCCGCCCCTTTGCTGAGATGATATTATTTTGCACAATCCCACCTGCTTTGGATGTGGTGGTGGCCCCTCAGTCTGAAGGAGCCATTCTGAGTATTAGGCTATGCGCCCACGGAACAATGCACCCGCAGGTTTGTCCGCAGCAGCTTCTCGGAATCCGCAGCTATCCATTGCTGCGGGTTCCGGGCATTTTTGTTGCGGTAAACCTGCGGACATTCATGCGACTTACCTGCGGATGTCCCGGCCTCTATCTCCATGGTGGAAGGGCGGGAATTCCACAGATATTTCCGCATGAATAATTGACATGCAGTTACATATGGCTGCGGGACATCCGCAGCATATTCCACTGCCGCACATACCGCAGCATTGATACAGCACTCCCCAAATCTCTTAGGGTAACATGGGGAGTGTCTGTCCTTGCTTAAACCTGCGGATTTATCTGGAAAATCCAGATAAATACGCGGGTTTTCCGCTGCAAAATCCACGGGTACATTGTCCCGTGGGTTCATAGCCTTAGGGTACGCTCACACAAGCGTATGAATCGGACGAGTGCAATGTGAGAAAATCTCTCATTGCACTCGGACCAGTGTTAGTCAATGAGGCAGAGCAGTTGGTCAGCTTTTTTCTCATCCAGATACTGGATTTGTCTTGCCAATAGAAGTCAATGGGTGCGAGAAAAAAACGGACGGCACAGACCATCCTAGTGACATCCATTATTAAGGATATAATCCTATCATGTAGCAGAGAACACTGTAAATGGTTCTGTAAATTACTGTAAAGGACTAATAGCAGCTGAGAAAAAAACAGATTGCACACGGATGACAAGTGATGAAAACTCGTCCTCTCCTGGATGAGAATGGGACTGTTTTTCATACATTCGTGTCATTCCAGCCTTACTCCCATCATAGGCTTTATTAATGGCCTTTCTCCATTCATTGGTTTTGATTGTTGTGTTGGGGAAACATCGAGCGCGTGTCATTGTGATAATAATCCTACAATGTTTTTTACAATAATATGATGCTGTGTAGAACTTGGCTCAAACAACCATTAATGTAAATCACCATTCATAGTAAGGGGCACATTTTAAGAATAATGGATCGTCAGCAGCAGTGTATTGATCAGTTCTAGATTAATTAGATTTGGGGGTTTTTAACTAAAAACTGGAAAATAAGTAGTAAAGACGCATTCACTGACCTCTCTGAAACGTCTCTTGGATGTTCACAGGTCGCAGAGGCGGCTGATGATGATTTCATTACTGCCTGTTATTTAGGCAAATGGAAGTGAGACTGTAATACTCAATGCACTGTATGTGCGCAGCGATGCCGGCGGACAATGTGGTATTGTGTCACCGCCGGCACCACGAACAATGCCCGGTTTGTAGAGCAGGTGCCAGGAGTCCCCGGTAGAGAAAACGTCACTGGAGCGTTATCAGCCTCTTGTTCTTTATACTGAGATGGGGAGCCTATTACATGGAGAACCAATGTGACAGACCTAGTGTACCCCCATAAAGAGCAACTTATAATGTGGCCCCCGTACATTTCCAATCCTACAGTGTCCTGCAATCCATAGTATGCCACCAAACAGTGCCAGTCAGTGTGTGCCCCCATACAGTGATAGCACTAGTGTGTATTCATACAGTGCAACTCATAGTGTGACAGTGACAGTCACTCTACCATACCATGTCATTCATATTGGGCTCCATACAGTGCCACGTCTACACAACTCGCAGTGTGCCCCCATACAGTGCCATAGCGTGCCCCAATAGAGTGCCATAGTGTGACCTAATACAGTGCCATAGTGTGCCCCCATACAGAGCCATAGTGTGCCCCCATACAGAGCCATTGTATACCCCCATACAGAGCCATAGTGTGCCCCCATACAGTGCCATAGTGTGCCCCCATACAGAGCCATAGTGTGCCCCCATACAGAGCCATTGTATACCCCCATACAGAGCCATAGTGTGCCCCCATACAGTGCCATAGTGTGCCCCCATACAGAGCCATAGTGTGCCCCCATACAGAGCCATAGTGTGCCCCCATACAGTGCCATAGTGTGCCCCCATATAGAGCCATAGTGTGCCCCATACAGTGCCATAGTGTGCCCCAATACAGTGCCACAGTGTGCCCCCATACAGTGCCATAGTGTGCCCCCATACAGTGCCATAGTGTGCCCCCATACAGTGCCACAGTGTGCCCCCATACAGTGCAACATTGTGTCCCCATACAGTGCCACAGTGTGCCCCCATACAGTGCCACAGTGTGCCCCCATACAGTGCCACAGTGTGCCCCCATACAGTGCCAGTGTGCCCCCATACAGTGCTATAGTGTGCCCCCATACAGTGCCATAGTGTGCCCCCATACAGAGCCATAGTGTGCCCCCATACAGTGCCATAGTGTGCCCCCATATAGAGCCATAGTGTGCCCCATACAGTGCCACAGTGTGCCCCAATACAGTGCCAGTGTGCCCCCATACAGTGCCATAGTGTGCCCCCATACAGTGCCATAGTGTGCCCCCATACAGTGCCATAGTGTGCCCCCATACAGTGCCATAGTGTGCCCCCATACAGTGCCACAGTGTGCCCCCATACAGTGCCACAGTGTGTCCCCATACAGTGCCACAGTGTGCCCCCATACAGTGCCAGTGTGCCCCCATACAGTGCCACAGTGTGCCCCCATACAGTGCTATAGTGTGCCCCCATACAGTGCTATAGTGTGCCCCCATACAGTGCCACAGCGTGCCCCCATACAGTGCCATAGTGTGCCCCCATACAGTGCCACAGTGTGCCCCCATACAGTGCCACAGTGTGCCCCCATACAGTGCTATAGTGTGCCCCCATACAGTGCCATAGGGTGCCCCCATACAGTGCCCGCTGTATTGTGGTCCACCCCCGCAATCTTACTAATCACTGCCATAATTCTCCTCCAGAAATGTTCATCCTGAGCATCCTGGTTTGTAAATAGAATACCAAACATACAGTGAAAACTGACACAGAAAGGTGTGGAGCCAGGGTTAAAAGAGCGGAGGAAATAAGTCCAGAAAATGTAAGATTAGTTTAGAGCTGACACTGCTTACGTCCAGGTTGGATTTCGATTTCTTCTGCAGAATTTCCACACACAGGGGCAGATTATAATGAGAAACATTTGCTGCAGATTTGATGCATAATTCACCCTTTACATCACAAAAGATGAGAATATCCGAAACATAAATTTCAGCCGTCTATTTATACTATTATATCTCATGAAGGGCAGACACGCGACTCATGACCCGGGTCATATTATAGGTTCTGCAGGACTGGGTCACATTATACAAGGTATTACGCTCAGTGTTACCTCGTTATCCAGGATCAGCTTTGTCTATCAGACCTGCTCATTTACATTTCACAAGCATTCGTCACCTTAATTATGTGTAATTACCACCCTGTATACTGTACTATTCTGCCCTCTGCCCTTGTGTGCAATTACAGTGACCAACAACTACAACTCCCAGCATGCCCAGACATTATAGTTCCTGACATCCTGGCTGAACCGTGCTCCATAGTTGTCATCACGCTGCATTTCTTCTGGCTTTATGAGGTATATAAAGTACCACAACTTTTCTATATTCAATGGCCCCAATTCATCAGGGTAGTCGTTGTTTGTGCAAATCAGGAGCATCGGATAAGTGGAGTGCACCTCGCCACAAATCCTACTCCAGTCCCTGCTCAGATTTGTGGCATAGCGAACGCTGTCACCCCACAAACGGCGTTTACCACATGGTATGATTTGGGGTGAGGCACACACGGAGGCGCACACCACTTGTCCAACACTCCTGATTCATTAAGAGACCGGTGCCTCTTATTAAATCAGGAGCACCTGACTCCAGCACATCCCCTCATCAGGATCGGTGTGAACAACTCCAGTCTTGATGAATCGGGGCCTTTGTGTTTCAGATCCTCATCATTCTTCAGAATTTTGGTTGCTGTTGTTGATAGAAACATTCTTGTTTACATCTAAAGGCAAAAACAACCTGTCCATAACTAGGGGCTGAGAGTTTGTTCCAATTGTATCCAGTCTAGACAATCCTCTGTGAGCTAAACACATTTATTTGTACAAATCTCTCCTGTCCTGACAGTGTGTTACATTGTATCATGGTGTCCAGACGCCAGGCTGTTTATCTCACAGAGGATATACATAGACTGGATACAATTGTAACAACTGTGTAAGTTTTAAGCTCCCCATACATATTAGACTAATGTCGGCTGAACCCTCCAATATCGACAGGTTCGGCTGACAGTCTAATGTGGGGATGCTGGCCAATCTGAAGGACGGGACAGAGGTCGATCATGTTTAAGACACAGTCAATGTGTCAGCCAGCCGCTTTCTCCTAGTATCACGCACATGACTAGTAGGGTTTACCCAGTACCAGGTTAATCCCCAGGAGATGTAACAACACACAGGGAACTTAGGGGTCAATGTACAATGGAGGTCCCTGCCACTAGGGTGAGGGGTGAAGGGCCACCTCCTGAACTCACCTTAAGCTGATTCCAGAGCTCCCTCCCGTCCTTTTACAAGTTCTTGCAACTTGTCGCCCAGGTCCTTAGGTCCTTAGCTAGCCTTACACTTACCCTGGCTAGTGAGCAGGCCAACAAGATTACTAGTCTCGCCAGTACAATATAGAAACATGAGGGTAGGAAAACAGACAGAGGAAATAGACATGCAAAGGAAAACAATCCAGGTGGCTTCAGTGGAGCAAACACCACAAATAGCCGCACCTGAGCTTGGAAGCTGCAGCCAGGCAGGGAAGGGTGCTTAACCTTTACAGCACCCCAAGCAAGGAGATGTTATCAAATAACAGTAGTGAACCTGCCAGCAGCAAGGCGCTGTGACCTTCTGATAACAGATTCACTCGTGGTCTCCCCCCGAGCGAGATACATGCATGACATCTAGACAACACAGGCCAAGCAAGCTCTCCAGTGTCTGGGAGAGCCAGCTGAGATGGCCAAAGCATCGTTCATTCATCTGTCATCTAATGTTTAAGGCTGGCTTAAAAGGGGTTTTCTCCACTAACAAAGTTCATTTTAATCAATAGATCTTGGAACAATAATAATTTCCACAATTGGATGTGTTTAAAAAAAAAGTTCCCGTGCCAAGATAAATCTGATACAGTGGGTACGGAAAGTATTCAGACCCCTTTACACTTTTCACTCTTTGTTTCATTGCAGCCATTTGGTAAATTCAAAAAAGTTCATTTTTTTCTCATTAATGTGCACTCTGCCCCCATCCCCCAAATTGGCAGAAAAAAAAACAGAAATGTAGACATATTTTGCAAATTTATTAAACAAGAAAAACTGAAATATCACATGGTCATAAGTATTCAGTCTCTTTGCTCAGACACTCATATATAAGTCACATGCTGTCCATTTCCTTGTGATCCTCCTTGAGATGGTTCTACTCCTTCATTGGAGTCCATCCGTGTTTAATGAAACTGATAGGACTTGATTTGGAAAGGCGCACACCTGTCTATAGAAGACCTCACAGCTCACAGTGCATGTCATACCAAATGAGAATCATGAGGTTAAAAGGAACTGCCCAAGGAGCTCAGAGACAAAATTGTGGCAAGGCCAACATTACAAAAGAATTTCTGCAGTACTGAAGGTTCTTAAGAGCACAGTGGCCTCCATAATCCTTAAATGGAAGAAGTTTGGCATCACCAGAACTCTTCCTAGACCTGGCCGTCCAGCCCAACTGAGCAATCGTGGGAGAAGACCCTTGGTGAAAGAGGTAAAGAAGAACCCCAAGATCATTGTGCCTGAGCACCAGAGATGCAGTAGGGAGATGGGAGAAAGTTCCACAAAGTCAACTATAACTGCAGCCTCCATCAGTCGGGCCTTTATGGCAGAGTGGACCAACAGACGCCTCTCCTCAGTGCAAGACATATGAAAGCCGCATAGAGTTTGCAAAAGAACACATGAAGGACTGCCAGACTATGAGAAATAAGATTCTCTGGTCTGATGAGACAAAGATAGAACTTTTTGGTGATAATTCTAAGTGGTATGTGTGGAGAAAATCAGGCACTGCTCATCACCTGCCCAATACAATCCCCACAGTGAAACATGGTGGTGGCAGCATCATGATATGGGGGTGTTTTTCAGCTGCAGGGACAGGACGACTGGTTGAAATTGAAAGAAAGATGAATGTGGCCAAGTACAGAGATATCCTGGAACAAAAACCTCCAGAGAGCTCTGGACCTCAGACTTGGCCGAAGATTCACCTTCCAACAAGACAATGACCCTAAGCACACAGCTAAAATAACAAAGAAGTGGCTTCAGAACAACTCTGTGACCATTCTTGACTGGCCCAGCCAGAGCCCTGACCTAAACCCAATTGAGCATCTCTGGAGAGACCTGAAAATGGCGTCCACCAACATTCACCATCCAACCTGACGGAACTGGAGAGGATCTGCAAGGAAGAATGGCCGAGGATCCCCAAATCTAAGTGTGAAAAACTTGTTGCATCATTCCCAAGAAGACTCATGACTGTACTAGCTCAAAAGGAGGGTGCTTCTATGCAATACTGAGCAAAGGGGCTGAATACTTATGATCATGTGATATTTCAGTTTTTCTTGTTTAATAAATTTGCAAACATATCTACATTTCTGGGGTTTTTTTCTGTCAAGATGGGGGATGGGGTGCAGAGTGTACATTAATGAGAAAAAAAAATAACTTTTTTGAATTTATCAAATGGCTGCAATGAAACAAAGAGTGAAAAATTTAAAGGAGTCTGAATACTTTCCGTACCAACTGTATATGTGCCCCTGCTATGTACTGTGTAATGGTCATGTCTGACCGTGCAGGGACATGGTCTGATCATACCACATCTCCTGGGCAGGGGAGGAGGTAAAAAAGTATACAGATAGCACAGCACGGGATAGCAAATTACTTTTTGTTTGAAATAAAACATTTTTTAAAAAAACAGGCAGAAAAATGTTTTACCTCACAAAAGGAATCACCTATGATTCCCCCTCTGCTGTAATGTCTGTATACTCTACTTCGTCCCCTACCCAGGAGATGTGGTATGATCAGACCATGTACCTGTACGGTCAGACACGGCCATTACAGAGTACACGGCAGGGACATATATATAAGATTATCTCAGCACAGGAAGATTAATTCTAATCACATCCAATTGTGGAAATTATTATTATTCCAAGATCTATTGTTTAAAATGAACTTTGTACGAGGGAAAAAACCCTTTAAGTACTAGATGTTTTTTTACCTCTGGGAGTGAATATATTTACGCCTATCACGGATTGCATCCAGAGATCTTGAAAATTGTGAAGAATTGAAACACAAAGTATATTAGTAGAATGAAGGTTTAGAAGAAGGAACAACAATTCCAAGCGAAAGAAGTGTCGAGTAATGTAATGTATGAAGGACTTGGCTTGTGCCCAGCTCGGCAGGTGGAGCAGACTGATCACCTGGAATGTTCCTGTCCTTCCCGTCACTGCAGCCGCAGCCAATCCCTGCCCAGGACTCTGCCAAGGAGGAAGCGATAGAGTTTCCACCTGTGAATAATAAACAAAAGCCGAGAATCCTGTAAGACGGGGACAAGATCAAGACGAGGAGAAGAAAGGGACTCATGACTCGGGAGCCGTGTGGATGGGGCAGTGGGTAAGTTTACATATATGAGATTTAACCCATTCAAGACACTGCCTGAGGCAGGCAACCACTATTGGGTAGTAACATATGGGCCCGCACCTGTTGTGCATAGGAGCTCATCGGGCTGTGATAAGGGGGCAGTGTCATTCTAGGAGAGTCTTTAAATGGGGTGCAGATGGGGCAGTTAAAACTGGGACCCAGTACCTAATGGAGTCCAAAAGCCGTAGAAAGACGGCCATGCCATATATATTACATATTTTATCTGTCTCTGGGAAAGCTGGGTTAGAGGAGAAAATAAAGTCTAACTGAATATGTAGAAAAGGTGGAAAATATAATGGTTACACAAGTAGCAGACGTATAATCAGTGCAACTTGTGCGGCTGCCTGGGGCCCAACAGGTCAGGGGCCCATTTCTACCTAAAAAGCTGGTAAAATTGTGTATTTTACTGATCTCTGCACGGCAATGGGCTCATATATTGTTCTTGCACAGGGGTCCTCACCTGTTTGTGTCCACCAATGGGTTATATCATTGATATTATAATTGTACTGCACAGGTGAAGCTGTAGATCCCTGAGATCAAGGGCGGACATATCATCGGTGTAACCTGGGCAGCCGCTCAGGGGCCCAACAGGTCAGGGGGCCCATTTCTACCTAAAAAGCTGGTAAGATTGTGTATTTTACTGATCTCTGCACAGCAATGGGCTCATATATTCTTACACAGGGGCCCTCATCTGTTTGTGTCCACCAATGGGTTATATCATTGATATTATAATTGTACTGCACAGGTGAAGCTGTAGATCCCTGAGATCAAGGGCGGACATATCATCGGCCCAAGAGGTTGGGGACCCATTTCTACTTCCAAAACAGGTGAAATTTTGAATTTGATGAGTTATTGGGCTGAAAAGGGCCCACATACTGTTCTTACACATAGGCCCTTTTCTGTCTGTGCCGCCAGTGCCTGAGATAATGCGTTATTGGATCCTCCTTAGTCACTCCAGATAGGTGCTCACTGCACACCTGTTTATCACTGAGTCCATTGTACCCGGTGACTGAGGTTCTGATCTTATCTGGAAACTAAACGCGATCCACGTAAACAGCGAGCTGCGCCCTGACCGAGGAATGCAGGACTTTCAACATTCAATACATTGTAAACTGAGGCTATAAACTGTAAATCTGGCCAATGGCGTTCATGAGGGTCTGCCCCGAAGTCTAAACCCCTCGGCAAAGGCTGAGACTGAAGCTGCTGAGTCTCAATGCCAAATCGCAAATAGCCCCCCATTACCACTTTGTGCCATTTATGCCACTGGTGTCTTCATATGTGATATAGGAGCCATCATATCCGCTCAGGTAAGTAGCTAGGTGCCTTTACTACCTCTGCACCCTGGCAGAACACATGTATCCTGCAGAAGAGTACATGGACTGAGTTGTGGCACGATATGACCGCCAATTGGTGAACTTTTACCAATCAGCGGCCTTTTGACTGTCTACATAGGCACACCAAATGAAATGATGCGCACTGAGTGATGTATACCAGGTCACTCAGTGCGCACATGCCCTGCAAAAAGATAATTTCGTCCCATGAACGAGAGTTTTGCACTTAGCGGTCATGATTATCTTGCAGCGTAAAAGCCCCTTTTATGCTGATGTTGAACTTTTCCATCCAAAAGTATTATACCTGCATATTGGTAAGTGCATTGTCATGTGTGATTATTTAGTAAGCAGAGGGCAAAACAGCAACAATGTAACACATCCATTGTAAATCTCCTAATTCTAATATTTTAGTGATTGTTTGATTTTAGGCAAAAAAATAAATAAATTATATGTATAAAAATGACAAAAGGAAAATGGGCTGATGCAAAAGTTTAGACACCCTTAGAGATTTGTGTGCTTAGATAACTTTGACCAAGGTTTCAGACCTTAATTAGCCTGTTAGGGTTATGACTTGTTCACCATCATCATTAGGAAAGGCCGGGTGATGCAAAGGTCCCAGCTTTATAGAAACTCAACCTCCTGGAACCTTGTGCCAAAAACAGCAGCCATGTGTTCTTTTAACCAGCTGCCTAGCACTCTGAATATGAAAATGGTGGAGGCCAACAATCCAGGAGGCTATAAGAAGATAGCAAAGCGTTTTCAAATTACATTTCCCCAGTTTGAAATGTAATTAAGAAATTTGGAACAATGGAGGGCAAGATAAGGTCTGGAAGACCAAGTAAAATTTCTGCTAGTAGGATTTCTAGAGAGGCAAATCAGAAACCCTGCGTGACTGCAAAAGATCTTAAGGAAGATTTAGCAGACTCTGGAGTTGTGGTACATTGTTCTACTCTTCAGAGACACCTAATAATAATAATAATAATATTTATTCACCTGCACAAATATGGCCTTGATGGAAGAGTCATCAGAAGAAAATCTCTCCTGTGTCCTCAGCATAAAATTTAGCATCAGCAGTCTGCAAAATAACATCTAACCAAGCCTGATGCATTGTGGAAACAAGTCCTGTGGACCAATGAGAGTAAAATAGAACTCATGGGGGCAATTATCAAAGGTATGAGTTTAGACAAAAGGGCACAGAATTTAAGGACTATAATATCTCTCCAGCCAGTAAGCATGGGGGAGGATCAATCATACTATCGGATTGTGTTGCAACCAATGGGATGGGGGAACATTTCATGGGTAGAGCGAAGAATGGATTCAGTGAACTTTCAACAAATTTTTTATGTAAACATAACACCATGTGTAAAAAAGTTGAAGTTGAAAAGAGAAGAAAAGAGGAGAAAAGAGCATGGCTTCTACAAATCGTTAATGATTCTAAACACGTCAAAATCCACAATATATGACCTCGAAAGGCGCAACTTGAAGGGTTTCCAATGTCCCTCACAGGCCCCTGATCTGAACATCATTGAAAATCTGTGGCTAGACCTCAAAAGAGCAGTGCATGCAAGACGAGCCAGGAATCTCACAGGACTGGAAGACCTCTCGAAGGAAGATCAGTATATGTAAGACAAGCCAGGAATCTCACAGAACTGGAAGACGTCTCCAAGGAAGAGGAGTACATGCAAGACGAGCCAGGAATCTTACAGAACTGGAAGACGTCTCCAAGGAAGAATGGTTGAAATTTCCTCAAACAAGAATTGAAAGACTCTTGGCTGCTACAAAAAAGCATTTACAAGCTGTGATACTTGTCAAAGGGGCTGCTGCTATATATTAACCATGAAGGGTGCCCAAGCTTTTGCAATGACCCACTTCCTTTTTTTTGTTAATTTAAAAATGTAAATATGTTTTACCTAAAATACAAAGGAAATGTGTTATCTTTAACTTTATACCTTTTAGACATCATTTCATCTTCAACTTGCCTAACTGTTCAAAATGACAGTAATTATGGCCAGGGATGCCCAAACGTTTGCATGCCACTGTATATACAGGAGCAGTATTATAGTAGTTATATTCTTGTATATAGTTTCAGTATTATAGTAGTTATATTCTTGTACATAGGGGGCAGTATTATAGTAGTTATATTCTTGTACAAAGGGTCAGTATTATAGTAGTTAAATTCTTGAACATAGAGGCAGTATTATAGTAGTTATATTCTTGTACATAGGGGGCAGTATTATTATAGTAGTTAGTCTTGTACATAGGGGCAGTATTATAGTAGTTATATTCTTGTATATAGGAGGCAGTATTATAGTAGTTATATTCTTGTACATGGGGGCAGTATTATAGTAGCTATATTCTTGTATATAGTTTCAGTATTATAGTAGTTATAGTCTTGTACATAGGGGCAGTATTATAGTAGTTATATTCTTGTACATAGGGTCAGTATTATAGTAGTTATATTCTTGTACATAGGGGGCTGTATTATTATAGTAGTTAGTCTTGTACATAGGGGCAGTATTATAGTAGTTATATTCTTGTATATAGGAGGCAGTATTATAGTAGTTATATTCTTGTACATGGGGGCAGTATTATAGTAGTTATATTCTTGTACATAGGGTCAGTATTATAGTAGTTATATTCTTGTACATAGAGGCAGTATTATAGTAGTTATATTCTTGTACATAGGGGGCTGTATTATTATAGTAGTTAGTCTTGTACATAGGGGCAGTATTATAGTAGTTATATTCTTGTATATAGGAGGCAGTATTATAGTAGTTATATTCTTGTACATAGGGGCAGTATTATAGTAGTTCTATTCTTGTCCATAGGAGAGGATAGACGTGTGTTTGTGAGCTCTCAGCAGGGCGGAGGCCATGGCCTCAGACCCAGGTGGAGGGGAGGGGAGCTGGGCTGATGATCCAGGAGAAGTCCACAGTCTGGAGTGTGGCCTGCAGCATGGATCTGATGGTGGTGGAGAAGTGGAAATGGTGGCTGGTGAGTCCTTGAAACCTGAGTGCAATATTTCTGGATTAAGTTCCAAAGATACAAGGAAAAGTATTTTTAAGTTGGAAATGCAAATTAGCAGACTAAAAAGAGAAATTAGTAATGAGAGTGATGCAAAACTGAAGCTGATGAAATGTGAGTGCCTGGATGATTGTACACGTGAGCTGGCAATGCGGAAAGAAAGACTGGAGAAAAACCTGACCTCTGTGACCAGAGTGGAGACACGGACTAAGGAAAAACAAAGGGAATCCAGAGCCCAGAGTGTAAAGAGACAGCGCTTCATTAAATCAAAGGACAAAGACTATGAGACTGTGTATGACATTGTGAGTCAGGGGAATCCGGTGAGGAGCGCGGCATTAATATCAGGGGCGCAATGTGAGCGGTCAGAGACATCCGAAAATGCTGCAGAGCAATGTGTGTCAGCAAATGATGGGTTAACTGCAGAGCCATGTGTGTCAGCACAAGAGGGGTTAACTGCAGAGCACTCTGTGTGCAACAATGAAATGAACATTAATCCTGCTACTGAGAATGGAAGTGCACCTTGTACAGAGACAGTAGGTGAGACCCCGCTCGGCATAGTGAGTGAGACCCCGCTCGGCATAGTGAGTGAGACCCCGCTCGGCATAGTGAGTGAGACCCCGCTCGGCATAGTGAGTGAGACCCCGCTCGGCATAGTGAGTGAGACCCCGCTCGGCATAGTGAGTGAGACCCCGCTCAGCACAGTAAGTGAGACCCCGCTCAGCACAGTAAGTGAGACCCCGCTCAGCACAGTAAGCGAGACCCCACTCAGCACAGTAAGTGAGACCCCGCTCAGCACAGTAAGTGAGACCCCGCTCGGCACGGTGGGTGGGACCCCGCTCGGCACGGTGGGTGGGACCCCGCTCGGCACGGTGGGTGAGACCCCGCTCGGCACGGTGGGTGAGACCCTAGGCAATATGATTGAGACCGCGCTCAGTGGTGCTAGTAATGAAGACCTTCTGGCAGCAGAAAGTATAATGGACTCTCGGCCGTCTGTGGCAGTAAGTGGCGACAATATCGTGGTATTAATGGATTCCGGATCGTCGGTGTTAGACAATGGAGATAATATTGTGCAGCAGTTGGGGCTGGTGGACTCTCTGCCATGTAATATGCAACAGTCGGGGCTGGTGGACTCTCTGGCATGTAATGTGCAGCAGCAATCAGTAGTGGAGTTGGCCATGTTTGCAGCACAATCGGGGTCCAGTAAGCATAAGGCTGGGGAGAGCGGCAGCACTGAGCCGCCTGCAGCTGAGAATCCCAGCACCGATCCGCCTGTGGATGGGGAAAATGCCGGCTCTAACCCATCTGACGACCAGCATCAGCCCAGGAGACTGTTCTCCAATGTCACAAGACTAGTGAACCCTCCACCTCAAAGAATAAATGCTGTGAGGATCAAGTACACCGGGCCAGAGGAGAAGATCCCTTCCAGAATCTATATTGGTAAAGTCCTTCTGAAAGGTTTCATGAAGTTTCAGGCGTCTGAAATCCATGCTCTGATACACGTTCCCCCCAGCAGAGTCTTTGATGTCAGTTTTAAGCTGCAGTATGATCTGGATGCGTTCTGGAGCATCTATAATGACACCAGAGATGATAAGATCTGGGATGACCTCTACTGTATCCAGTTGTCTAAGCCGCAGGAGGTAACGGCCACTGTCCTGTTCCGGTCTGAGGTGGTGGCACTGGCAGATCTACAGCACTGGCTGAGTCGGCAGTGTATGGTGAAAAGTCATCCTGAGAAGATCTATGATGAGGAACAGTTGTGGAATGGAGGCTATACGGTGAAGATTCAGCTCCTACAACAGAATGGTGTGACCTGTCATCTGCCGCACTCCTTCTATTTGGGCTCCGAGAGGGGGATATGCTACTACCCTGGTCAGCCACGTCGGTGCCATAAATGTGGAGGCCGTCACCTCGCCATGAACTGTTCTCGTGTGAAGTGCTCCTTATGTGGACAGTTGGGGCATGTAAAGAGCGAGTGTACAGGACCTGTCATCTGTAACCTGTGCTCAGAATCAGGGCACACATTCAGGGAATGTCCTTTTGCTGAACATAATCAATATAATGATCCGATCTTCCCAGTACCTATGGAGGAAGCTCAGGAAGATGTTGCCAGAGGTCTTGATGTTGTCCCTGAAGTAAGCAATGATCATGATAGCAGTCTTAATGTCACTGAATCAGCTCCAGAGTCTGTGATGCCACCAAAGAAAGCTGTTCTGCAAAGACCACCAGCCACTGAAAAAAAGTCTATGGTACCACCAGTCATTGAAGACACCCCTAAGGTGCTATCAACTCCTAACCTACTATCAATTAATCAAGAAGGGGCTAAATGGCCATCAGTCACTAAAGGAAGAACAAAAATCCTTCCAGTCAAAACTAAACTGTCAGTCATTAAAGGAAAATCTAAAGTGTTTAAAAAGCCTTATGTCAAACCGCCCAGTCCCCGGGCTAGTACTTCTGCAGAATCAGTTGGACTGGCCACTTCGTCCAGTGTCGATGACGAAGGTTTCGTTACCGTAAAAAGGAAAAATATTGCTGCGAATCCTTCCAGAAAAATAAAAACTGTACAGAAGACTTCTGAGCCTCCGGATTTATCAGTCAGTTCGGGACGTTATAGTGTACTGGGAGAAGGACCGGAAGAAGAGACACAAATGGAGCAAAGTCCTTCATATGTTCCTGGAAGTGACTCTCATGAGGTGGATCCTGTTTCCCCAGTGTCCACAAAGAGGTGGGGAACTACAGGTGACAGCAGTGGAAGGAGGAAGAAGACCAGGAAGTCTAAGTGATCTAGATGCGGCTGAGGATAAGCTCTATTAATGTGAACAGTGTGAGGACCAGGACTCGGCGGCAGGCTATATACCAGCGTCTGTCTGATGAGAGATCCGATGTCTTCTTTTTACAGGAGACATATTTGAAGAGTAATGCCCATGTGTATGCAGCTAAGAGAGACTGGAGACTCGGGCCGTCGTTCTGGTCCTTCGGTCTGGAGAGGAATGATGGTGTGGGGATCCTCTTTAATACTATGGATGTTCATGTGAATAGAGTCTTGGAGATCTGTCCGGGCCGATGTCTGATGCTGGACTTTACGCTGGACTCCGTCCATTATAGAGCCATAAATATTTATGCTCCGCAGACCAGAAAGGAGCGGAGGGAGTTATTTGATCATCTGAAGTCATATTGTTTTACTTCAAAAGTATTTCTATTGTGTGGAGATTTTAATAATGTGTCATGTAATGTGGACCGAACCAGTAGTCACAAGAGACTGAGATATGATGAGATCTTTCTTAATAATATAGTCCAGCAGGCCCATCTAGTAGACCCTTTTAGAACCCATCATACCAGTAAGACGTTCACTTACCACAAAGCCGGTAATGCCAGTAGAATAGACCGGGTGTATGTAAAGAGAGAGGTGAGAAGTTCTCAGTACAGGATCAGCCCTCTGGAGTACTCCGACCATTGTATGGTGAGCGTGACACTGGATTCGGACGGCACTGGGGTGTGTGGTAAGGGGTACTGGAAGATGAATAGCTCCGTAATTCAGGAGCCAGGGTTTAGAGATGCCTTTACCACCTATTATAATGAGCGGAGGACCACGCAGTGTATGTGTGAGGACACAGCTGAGTGGTGGGAAATCATGAAAAGTGACATCAAGCAGTTTATTATACGGGCAGCTAAAAGACGCAGTAATGTGGAGTATATGAGATACTCGGCCTTGAGACTACAATTGAGCAGGCTATATAGCAGGATGAATGGTGGAGAGGAGGTGGACAGCCGGAACGTTAGCCAGATAAAGCAGAGGATGAGAGAGTTACAGTACGATCGCCTCAAGTCTCTCAAGGCAGAGGGACAGTTTGATAGTTGGGGTGTCCATACTCCGGACCCCTTTATAGCTTGTAAGAACAGAGTCAGTAAGAAGCTAATGACCGGCTTTTTGGATGAGAATGGGGTGGAGCAGTCAGATCAGGAGAAAGTCCATAACATCATTGGGGACTATTATAGAGATCTGTATAAAGGGGTCCAGATCAGAGAGGATGGCATTAAAGACTATCTGAAGGGGACGTCTCGGACAACGTTAGACCCTGTACAGGCGGAGAGTATGGCCAGGCCCATAACTGAGGAGGAGGTAAAAAGGAGCATTGACTCCTTAAAGCCCAACAAGAGCCCGGGGCTGGACGGCCTGACCAGTGAGTTCTATAGAGGGTTTAGGGACTTGTTGGCTCCGGACCTGGTGCAGGTCTATAATGAGTGTCTCTCTGCTGGGAAGCTCACCCAGTCCCAGTATAAATCTGTTCTGGTCCTTCTGGCAAAAAAGGGAAATCTAAAAGATCTAAAGAACTGGCGTCCCCTGTCTTTACTGAATACGGATTATAAAATCCTGGCTAAAATCTTGTATTTTCGGCTGAGTGAGGTGGCGGGTGAGCTGCTCATCGCCAACCAGACGTGTGGTGTGAAGGGTCGCACTATAGAGGACTCATTACTGCTGGTGAGAGAGGCCGTGACGTATATTAAGCAGCACAATATGGGAGCGTATATTGTGGGGTTAGACCAGAGTAAGGCCTTTGATAGAGTCCATCATGGCTACTTGTATGAGGTGTTGTCGCATTATGGTCTTCCCGTGCAGTTTGTGCAGTGGTTGCAGGTTCTGTATAAGGAGGCCATTAGTCTGCCGCTGATTAATGGCCATTTGGCCGAGCCTTTCAGGATTATGTCGGGGGTGAGGCAGGGTTGTCCTCTCAGCCCTTTGTTGTATGTCTTCAGTCTAGATCCTTTCCTTAGAAAGTTGCAGGACCATAGAGATTTTACAGGGTTGCGGTGTCACCTGCAGAGTAAAGTGGAGGATGTGAAGTTCTGCGCTTATGCGGATGATGTGTCGGTCGTGGTGACTTCTAGAAAAGACTGTGCGGCTCTACAGCAGGAGATTGCAGCTTTCTCCCATGTGTCTAATTCCTCTGTGAATATGGAGAAGAGCGAGGCTCTATGGTTGGGGGATGACCAGAATGTCTTCTCTGTGCCCTTTAGGACAGTTCAGGGTCAGATAAAGATTTTGGGAGTTGTGTTTGGTGCTGTAGACGATGGGAAGGTGAACTGGGAAGAGAGGTTGTCGGTGTGTGAGCAGAAGGTGCAGAGCTGGAAGCACTGGAGGATGACGTATCAGGAGAAGATCCGTCTGCTGAAGACGTTCCTGCTCCCGCTCTTCCTCTATATCAGTGTGGTGTTCCCGGTGCCTGATACGTTACTCCCTAGGCTCACCAATGTTTTCTTCCACTTTTTATGGGGTAACCGAGTGAATGTGGTCAGGAGAAATATTGTCTATCTCCCCTATGAGGAGGGCGGCCTCTCCATGCCATGCCCCGAGCTCTTCTTTAATCTCTTGTTCTTGATGAAAAACTTCTCATTTTGTAAAAAGTTAGAGAAGACGCCGTGGTCTTGGTTGTTTAAGAGACAGATTCAGCAGTTTGTGTCGGTGTGGTCGGTAGGAGATCCCATCAAGAGGATCTCCGGGCGCATAAAGAATAACGTGTCTTGGTATGGTGTCCATGTAATAAGTAAGATCATTAGATGGAAGATCCTGTATGATGATGTTAAGCAGCTCAGTAGGAAGGAACTGTACAAAAATCTTCTGTCCTCTCACTTCAGAGCCCAAATACAACTGAAGGGTGCTCCACATCTAGATGTGAAACAGGCGGCAAAAACCCTGCGAGACCCCAGAGTTCCCCCTCATATGAGAGATGTAGCTTGGTTGGGGATGCATGGTAAAATGTACGTCCGAGATAATCTGAAGTGTAGGAATGTATCAGACAGATCCTGTCCTAGAGATGAGTGCCCCAATGTACAGGAGACCATGGAGCATCTGCTGCTGGAGTGTCCCTTCAGTATTCAAGTGTGGGGGTCTGTGTCTAGGTCGCTAAAGTTACCGCACCTGGTGGGACAGTCGTACCCTCAGCTGCTGTACGGAGACTTCCAGCCGGGGCTCAGGGCGTATAGCAGAAGCTCCCTGTATATCATAAATGTGGTGACCATCTACCATCTGTGGTGTGCGCGGTGCTGCCTGCTCATCAATAAGGAGATCCTGTCCTGTGAGAACGTCAGGTGTAAGATCCTAGAAAGTCTCAAGACCGTGTATAAGAAAGATATACAGAGGACAATAGGGAACCTGAGCTGGAGGAACATTCATGTGTCAGGATTCATTACTGAGACCTAATGTTTTGTGAAGGTGAAATCACTTCAATATTTCTTGTATTTCTTGTATTTTATGATTTAAATGTAAATATTTTGTAAATTTTGGTTGGCAATTTTAAATAAAAAGATCATTATAGTAGTTATATTCTTGTACATAGAGGCAGTATTATAGTAGTTATATTCTTGTACATAGGGGGCAGTATTATTATAGTAGTTAGTCTTGTACATAGGGGCAGTATTATAGTAGTTATATTCTTGTACATAGAGGCAGTATTATAGTAGTTATATTCTTGTACATAGGGGGCAGTATTATAGTAGTTATATTCTTGTACATAGGGGGCAGTATTATAGTAGTTATATTCTTGTATATAGGAGGCAGTATTATAGTAGTTATATTCTTGTACATAGGAGCAGTATTATAGTAGTTATATTCTTGTACATAGGGTCAGTATTATAGTAGTTATATTCTTGTACATAGAGGCAGTATTATAGTAGTTATATTCTTGTACATAGGGGGCAGTATTATTATAGTAGTTAGTCTTGTACATAGGGGCAGTATTATAGTAGTTATATTCTTGTACATAGAGGCAGTATTATAGTAGTTATATTCTTGTACATAGGGGGCAGTATTATTATAGTAGTTAGTCTTGTACATAGGGGCAGTATTATAGTAGTTATATTCTTGTACATAGAGGCAGTATTATAGTAGTTATATTCTTGTACATAGGGGGCAGTATTATTATAGTAGTTAGTCTTGTACATAGGGGCAGTATTATAGTAGTTATATTCTTGTACATAGGGGCAGTATTATAGTAGTTATATTCTTGTACATAGGGGGTAGTATTATAGTAGTTATATTCTTGTACATAGGAGCAGTATTATAGTAGTTATATTCTTGTACATAGGGGCAGTATTATAGTAGTTATATTCTTGTACATAGGGGGTAGTATTATAGTAGTTATATTCTTGTACATAGGAGCAGTAGTATAGTAGATCAATTATGTCCAGCACTGCAGTTACTTTATATTATACATGCTAAGCAAATTCCATTTATTAATTACAGTTAATAGTGTCTTCAGTCTCTATACTCGTGCTATTTCTCTGTTGTCAGCTGGGATTGTCTCTGGATGAGTCAGTGTCACATACGAGGTCAGCGCTGTGCAGTCATTGTACAATCAATATTAAGTATCCTAGCTGTGACACATCTATATTATATTTATAGGGCACTGACCTGGTGGCACGTTGGTTCTGAACTGGGGAAAAATTGTTTAGAGAGAAGTTGTGCTTGGATGATGGATAACAACATAGGAACCTATTATCTGCGTTGATGAATCATTACGGCCCTGTGTACAATGGTTTAGTGTTGTTGCAGGCGACTGCAAATGGCTTCATCTGCAAGAATAAAAGCGAGCTGCGATCTTCAACTACTTTGGCTTTTAGTTTTAAGATGTAATAAGGTGGATCGGCGACACATCGACATGCTCTGCTGCATCAATATCCTTCGGCTTCTCCCAATTCTCTCCTGGATGTTCGCAATAACAATGGACGTCCAAACATGTGGTGCCCGATCCATTATTGCATTTTAGCATTTTTTTTATTATTTTTTTTTTTGTGTTTTTCGCTTGTTTTTCATTTGCGCTTTATTTTATTTTTTTTTTAAATCAGCATTTTTTAATACCTATTTTGTAGGTTTTTCGCCTTTTTTTAATTATATTTTTTTGTTTGTAATCAGTTTGGAGTTTCCAGATATTTTCGGCTTATTCATCATTTTGTGACTTTTATTTATCTCCAAAAAGTCATAACATTTTTCGCAACTGTACTTCAGTCCCCTTCCCAGAGGTGCTTTAATGGCGCCTGGAATTTTGGTGCAATTTTTTACTTAATTTTAGCGGAACATACTATTTTGGGAGCTAAAAAGATACAAAAAAAAAGTTAAGGTAAAAAAATAAAAGAAGAATTGGTCATAAAAAAACCCTCAAAAAAAATTCTACAGGACAGAAAAAAAATAAAAGTTACTTAAAAGAATCAGCCAGATGTATCAGCCATCTCTATGTCAAAACGTGGCTATTGCATGATGCTGGAACCAGAAGGTTTGGAAATTCATTACCCAGCAGAACGGGAGCGCGTTTTTGTCAGTGACCCTGTGTGTACATTATATTCCACTATCACAATGCGCCATGTTGTGCTCACACAGGACATGACCGCTCTCCACAGAGAAACACCCATCTGACAGGAAAAAGATATCAACCTCAGTCATTACTTACACTGCTGAGGTAAAATGAAAGCTGAGCTCTGATTGGTTGTTATGGGCAATAAATGCTGTGCTCTGATTGGTTACTTTGGTCAAATGAAAGCTCTCATTGGGTAAAATGAAAGCTGAGCTCTGATTCGCTCCACTGGTCACATGAAAGCTAAGCTCTGATTAAATAAAATGAAAGCTGAGCTCTGATTGGCTCCACTGGTCACATGACATCTAAGCTCTTATTAAGTAAAATTAAAGCTGAGTTTTGATTGGTTAATTTGAAAAAATAAAAGTTGAGCTCTGGTTGCTATGATAAACTGAAAGATGAGTTATGGTTGCTATGGCAAAATGAAAGTTGAGCTCTGGTTGCTATGATAAACTGAAAGATGAGTTATGGTTGCTATGGCAAAATGAAAGTTGAGCTCTGGTTGATATTGCAAACTGAAAGTTGAGCTATGGTTGCTATGGCAAACTGAAAGTTGAGCTGTGGTTGCTATGGCAAAATGAAATCTGAGCTCTGGTTGCTATGCTATGGCAAAATGAAAGTTGAATTCTGGTTGCTATCGGCAACACATACATTTTTACTGCAGTATAGTTCTGATGAATGAGGCCCGATAAGCCTCATCCTGTACAAACCACACAAGGGATAAAGGGATAAGGGGGGGTGGATTTTTTGTGGCCCACCCTGTATATATAGTATGTACAGCCTTAAGAGAGTTCTTTGATAAGATGGTGGTCATATTTAGTAGTATTAAAAATAAGGAGAGTAGTTATATCACAGATTTTAATTCAATTTACGAGAGAAAAAAAAAAAAGCATAAACAATAGTAATAAGACACTGGTGATGTATAGCAGTATTATATACTGTAGGTAGAGATTGCTAAATGGCGCTGTGACAGTAGCGTTCTGGCAGTATTATGTGTACAGCACTGCTACGGGTCACTGTAAGTGGTATTTTGTAGGCAGTGGGCACTGTGTGACATTGGTATGGAAGGATGGTTGTCGGTGTTATGTGAACACTGTATAGCACTGGTATAAGGTCATTATCTGGTATGTAATGTGGGCAGTGTATGGGAATATTTATGAAGAAGGCGTAGCTACAGTATTATTTAGGCATTATGAAGTGACCAGCCAGGGAGGCCTCTGGCTGTGTAGTCGTGGCAGCACGGTGTTCAAGGCACATCCCTGGCTTTGGTACTTCTTTAATGTTGAGAGAGTGTGTGTCGGTATCTTCATCGGCCGATGCACAAAGAGTCTGCAGGCAAAAGTCCAGATGCAATAAAAACGACATTTATTCACAAAGATAAAACACTCCGGTCAGCAGATTCCGGCAATATTAGTGGAGCTGGGGACAACCTGCCCAAACGCACCCTCTGGTGGGGATATGCCCTAGATACTCTTCTTCTCCGGGCTCCCACTCTCTGGCCAAGCACGCACTGGACCCACACCAGCGGAATAGACCCTGAGGTTGCGTCCACCTCCTGTTCTCCGGTGTCCCTTGATGGTTCGCTCACATACACACACTTGCCGCTGCAGATGTTCACTATCTGCTGTCCCGGATCCTCTCTCCCTCACACAAACAGACTTTGCCTAGATATCCGGCCGACTCCTCCTCCCCGGTGGCAACAGCCGTCCCACCCGGCCACTAGGGGGTGCCCTAACACATCACATATAAATATTAAAACACTTTTAATAATAACTTTTCCGGGACTATCAGTAGGGGTTATGGCCACCCACTACATGCCTCCCCTCTTAAAATCCGAGCCTCCCGGCAAGGCTCTAAACTTTAAACATTTTAACACATAAAAACCTTTTGGGTCAGTCCTCAACAGCGGCACCAGTTCAGCGGCGCTCCCGGTCTTTAGGGGCGCTTAATGGCGCAGCAGCGCTCCCGGTCTTTGCTGGAGGCGCCCGGAGGCTTCAATAGCGCTCCCGGTCTTTGCTGGAGGCGCCCGGAGGCTTCAATAGCGCTCCCGGTCTTTGCTGGAGGCGCCCGGAGGCTTCAATAGCGCTCCCGGTCTTTGCTGGAGGGCAACAAGCCCGTAAAACTTTTCAACAACAAGGAAACCTTCTGCCGGTCTGGGAACAACACCGGTCTTTAAAGGTGCTGGAGTAAACAACTTACTCTGGGGGCCAGGCTCTCTTCCATTCCTCCGCTTGAGCCTGGATATAGGCCCCCAGAGATTGTCCCGGCTGGCGGCGGATTCGCCTGAAAGACACAGGGGCGAAAGGCGGCTCCACCGGCACAGCTGCTGCAGCTCCTCTTGGGGGTGATGGCGTCCCTGCCCGGGATGGTGGTGGTGCGTCCAGCATGATGACCGGCTTGTTGGTCACGTTTTGTGTTACCGCTACCACGGATGGAAACTTCTCCGGGTCAAGGGCCGGTTCAGTCGCTGTTTCCGGGGCAGCAGCCATGACGCGCCGGAGTTGAGAGGGCGCGGGCGGGATCGGTCTAGCATGGCTCCGGCGCCGCTCTTGCTGCTCCTCCCACTCAATCTCCTGCTGCCACTGCTCCGCTTCCCGGGTGGTTGGCATGCGAGAGACACAAACAGCAAACAGGCCGCGGCTACCTGCGTCCGGCAGGAATTGGACTTTCTCGCCCGGCCACAAGGTATGGAGTCGCTTGGGGAGTCCTTCCACGTCCAGATGGACTCTGTTATAGAAATAATCATCCCCGGTCTCTACTTCTCAGATGAATCCATACCCGTCCTTTTGGTTGAACTTAACAACCACCCCGGTCACAAACTGCTGGGCCAGCTCCTCGCCACCGGAACCGGACAGCATTTCCCGGACAATGGTCTCGGCCAGGAGACGTTCCTGGACGGGGTCAGGCTTCGGGGACAGAACACTGGGGTGCGACTCCACCGACGGGGCGATGACTGGGTCCCAGAAGAAGCCCAGGTGGTCCTTCTCTAGACGCCCGGCTAACTCCTCAGCCGACTCTGGCGCTGGAACAAATGGTGAGGCGGCGTTAAGCTGCGGGGTCTCCCATGGGAAGACAGCAACCCCCGGACGGCTTGGCATGGGTGGGGTAGCATAGGTCGCCTTCACCTCCGTGATGGTACTTCCGGTTTGGGCGTCCCATGAGGTCTTCCAGGAGACTTTATCCGGCCTTGTAGAACCTCCCGGTCCAATGGGAAGGTCCACCAACGCGGCCTCGTTAGCAGGGGCGAACCGGGGTCGGCCTCGACCGAGGCTGATTAGGGCCATAGTCGTCGCCAACTCCGCGGGTTGCCCAAAGGTCTCCATCTCGGTTTCTGACAGTATCGCTTGTAATGGCGGTGATGTCGACGCTGAGACTGGGAAGAGTGGAGGCGGGTCTTCGTTTCCCGCTCTTAAACGGACTCCACCCCCAGCCTCACGCATCATCTTGACTCCTCCGCTGAGGTACTTCTTTTTCTTCTTCAATGCCCTGGAGCTGGCGCCTCCCCTCTTTGGGCGGAGTACTCCGTACTTTCTCTTCGGCGCCGGCCAGCCCCAGGCTCTTCTTTTGGCGCCAATTTTTCGCGCCTTTTCTTCCTTACAGATAACGGCCTCCTTGCCGCCATCTTGTACCCGGTCCAACGCTTCGGGTACTGTGTTTTCTTCCCACCAGGGGACTGGAAATCTTGCATCATGGTCCGGGTCCTGTGTTCCAGGCACGACCTGATCTCCAGCTTTTTGGGTTCCTGGCAGGGGAATCGCATCCTGCCGACTACGCCACATGAAGTGACCAGCCAGGGAGGCCTCTGGCTGTGTAGTCGTGGCAGCACGGTGTTCAAGGCACATCCCTGTCTTTGGTACTTCTTTAATGTTGAGAGAGTGTGTGTCGGTATCTTCATCGGCCGATGCACAAAGAGTCTGCAGGCAAAAGTCCAGATGCAATAAAAACGACATTTATTCACAAAGATAAAACACTCCGGTCAGCAGATTCCGGCAATATTAGTGGAGCTGGGGACAACCTGCCCAAACGCACCCTCTGGTGGGGATATGCCCTAGATACTCTTCTTCTCCGGGCTCCCACTCTCTGGCCAAGCACGCACTGGACCCACACCAGCGGAATAGACCCTGAGGTTGCGTCCACCTCCTGTTCTCCGGTGTCCCTTGATGGTTCGCTCACATACACACACTTGCCGCTGCAGATGTTCACTGTCTGCTGTCCCGGATCCTCTCTCCCTCACACAAACAGACTTTGCCTAGATATCCGGCCGACTCCTCCTCCCCGGTGGCAACAGCCGTCCCACCCGGCCACTAGGGGGTGCCCTAACACATCACATATAAATATTAAAACACTTTTAATAATAACTTTTCCGGGACTATCAGTAGGGGTTATGGCCACCCACTACAATTATATTGTACTTATGTGTTCACTGTATAGAGGTATGATGATGTGGATGCTGTATGTGACTTATGTAGACACTGTATGGCAGAACAATTTTAGCCTCTTTTAAATGGACAGTTATGGCAGAAGGACTTTGAGATTGTACTCAGCACTGGACATATGTGACATGTAGCAGTGATCATGGAGGTGAAGGCGGGTTACACACTTCATGTCACTCAGGCCTTCCTCCTGACATGGCTGCTTCAGTAAAATACCGTACTTATTTTCCCTGTTCTGTTATTCCTACTGGACGCTGGTGCATTAATTGGGCGGATGGCCTGCACAATCCGATACTATCGAATCAGATATGTGAGACCATGCCCCTTTGACAGGAGGAATGGTGACATTCATAAATTTCCAAGAGGAATAACAGAGGAACAGCGCCACACAGATTCATAAGAAAAGATGCTCCAGGATTAGTATTTCATGGAAATTAGAAGAATTTACTAAAACAGACTTTTCTGCAGAGCTGACATTATTTTAAAGAACACTGCAGTCAGTCTCTACATGGCCTGAAATGGCTGATATCAGGGAGTAATAGAATGTCAACACCCTATAACCTAAAACAGCAGATAAAAGGAAACTACCGTAAATTGAATCCAATTACGCAGCACTTTAGGTTTATTCCAGTTTGAGAAATAGGCGTGTAGCCTCATAATTGTATTTGTTATCAGTGTACGTGCCTTCTACGTGGCTAATCATTTCATGAGTCTACCGATTTGCGTCATAAATGTCTGTAACATTATAATGTCGCTTTATTAAGGTACCAGTAAATCCAGAAAAATGGTGGGGGATGTCTGTGTTCTTATGTTCATTTAGGATATGTCGACAACAAAGTGTGGAGAATGTAACTGTCCAGTCACAGTTCTATTTTGCTGCAATCTGGCCCAAGAGCATGGATGTTCAACCTGAGAGTGCGGAGGTCCGGCCCGAGAGAGTGCGGAGGTCCGGCCCGAGAGAGTGCGGAGGTCCGGCCCGAGAGAGTGCGGAGGTCCGGCCCGAGAGAGTGCGGAGGTCCGGCCCGAGAGAGTGCGGAGGTCCGGCCCGAGAGAGTGCGGAGGTCCGGCCCGAGAGAGTGCGGAGGTCCGGCCCGAGAGAGTGCGGAGGTCCGGCCCGAGAGAGTGCGGAGGTCCGGCCCGAGAGAGTGCGGAGGTCCGGCCCGAGAGAGTGCGGAGGTCCGGCCCGAGAGAGTGCGGAGGTCCGGCCCGAGAGAGTGCGGAGGTCCGGCCCGAGAGAGTGCGGAGGTCCGGCCCGAGAGAGTGCGGAGGTCCGGCCCGAGAGAGTGCGGAGGTCCGGCCCGAGAGAGTGCGGAGGTCCAGCCTGAAAGGGTGGCAGTCCGAACTGAGAGCTTGGAGGTCTGGCCTGAGTATGGAGTGGGGAGGGAAGTTCAGTCCGAGAGTGGGAAGGTCCAGCCCAAGATTTTAGAGGTTTAGTCCAAGTGGGCAGAGATTCATTTAGTAGAGTGTAAAAATCCAGCCTGAGAGATAGGCCAGGGATATAATGCAGGAGTATAGAAATCCAGCAGGACATTGTAGAGATCCAGTAGAAAAGTGCAGTATTCCATCCAAAAAGTCTGGAGATCCAGCCCAAGAGTGTGGAGATCAAGCGAAAGAATGTGAATAACGAGTGCAGAGATTAAGCTAAAGAGGGCAGAGATCCAGCTCAGGAGTCTGAAGACGCAGCAAGGATTGTAGAGATCCAGTCCAAGAGTGCAGGGATCTAGTGCAGGAGTTCAGAGGTTTTACGCAAAATTATATGTGAAGTGTGAAGCTCTAGTGTTCTGTTACTAAGCAAAGGAAGGACATATCTGAAAGTCTCAGAGCTTGGATTTACTCAAAGTTTTGATTAATCACATTGATGCTAGAGATGATAAAATTGGTCTAGCCAGTTGAAGAGGCCAAGGTAAACCCAGAGTCCTGACTATACGCAGGGTTAGAGCCGCCTTGGCTAGATTATGCCCCGGGTATATTATGGCCAAGGCCATTTCATAACCCCTCATGCCAAAATTATAACCCCTTGATATCAGCAGCATTGAGTAATATACACAAGAATTACTTACATTTTTTTAACATCTTATTGGGGGTTGAGGTGTCAGGTAAGTTATGTGAGAAGATAACGGAGTTAAATCTTAAAGTTCTAAACACATAGACTTTTATTACTTGAACCAAAAAAATTTCAATCAGTAAAAATATTTGACTTCCACAAACATATGAGGTATCTTGATAGACAATAGTGTAATCTCAGATACAAATACCTTCCCACTACGTGCAAGTCAGGATTTTTTTTAATCTCATTTACATTTACAGAGGGGTATATTGGGAGGGGTATAGTTTGGCCTAGGACAGTTTATACCCCGGGGTATATTCTGGCCTGGAGGAGTATAGTTTGGCCTAGGCTACGTTACACCCCCTGGTATTGTTACAGTGCTGGCCAAAAGTACTGGCACCCCTGCAATTCTGTCAGATAATACTCGGTTTCTTTTTGAAAATGATTGCAATCACAAATTCTTTGGTATTATTATCTTCATTTAATTTGTCTTCAATGAAAAAAAAATAAAAAAAATTGTCATAAAGTCAAATTGGATATAATTCCACCCCAACATAAAGAAGGGGGTGGACAAAAGTATTGACACTGTTTGAAAAATCATGTGATGCTTCTCTAATTTGTGTAATTAACAGCCCCTGTAACTTACCTGTGGCACCTAACAGGTGTTGGCAATAACTAAATCACACTTGCAGCCAGTTGACATGAATTAAAGTTGACTCAACCTCTGTCCTGTATCCATCATATTGAGCATGGAGAAAAGAAAGAAGACCAAAGAACTGTCTGAGGACTTGAGAATCCAAATTGTGAGGAAGCATGAGCAATCTCAAGGCTACAAGTCCATCTCCAAAGACCTGAAAGTTCCTGTGTCTACGGTGCGCAGTGTCATCAAGAAGTGTAAAGCCCATGGCACTGTGGCTAACCTCCCTAGATGTGGAAGGAAAAGAAAAATGGACGAGAGATTTCAACACAAGATTGTGCTGATGGTGTATAAAGAACCGTGACTAACATCCAAACAAGTTCAAGCTGCCCTGCAGTCCGAGGGTACAACAGTGTCAACCCGTACTATCAGTCGGCGTCTGAATGAAAAGGGACTGTATGGTAGGATACCAAGGAAGACCCCACTTTTTACCCCGAGACATAAAAAAGCCAGGCTGGAGTTTGCCGAAACGCACCTGAGAGAGCCTAAAACGTTTTGGAAGAATGTTCTCTGGTCAGATGAGACAAAAGTAGAGCTTTTTGGGAAAAGCCATCAACATGGAGTTTACAGGAAAAAAAAAAGAGGCATTCAAAGAAAAGAACACGGTCCCTACAGTCAAACATGCCGGAGGTTCCCTGATGTTTTGGGGTTGCTTTGCTGCCTCTGGCACTGGACTGCTTGACCGTGTGCATGGCATTATGAAGTCTGAAGACTACCAACAAATTTTGCAGCATAATGTATGGCCCAGTGTGAGAAAGCTGGGTCTCCCTCAGAGGTCATGGGTCTTCCACCAGGACAATGACCCAAAACACACTTCAAAAAGCACTAGAAAATGGTTTGATAGAGAGCACTGGAGACTACTAAATTGGCCATCAATGAGTCCAGACCTGAATCCCATAGAACACCTGTGGAGAGATCTCAAAATGGCAGTTTGGAGAAGGCACCCTTGAAACCTCAGGGACCTGGAGCAGTTTGCCAAAGAAGAATGGTCTAAAAATCCAGGAGAGCATTGTAAGAAACTCATTGATGGTTACCGGAAGCGGTTGTTCGCAGTTGTTTCATTCTCTTTTGTGTTTTTTCATTGAAGACAAATTAAATGAAGGTAATAATACCAAAGAATTTGTGATTGCAATCATTTTCAAGAAGAAACTGAGTATTATCTGACAGAATTGCAGGGGTGCCAATACTTCTGGCCAGCACTGTAGGCCAAGGACAAGTTTATTATTGGGCATATTCTGGCCTGGGCCAAACTATACCTGGTTTTCATTTGGACGGGGGTTAATTTGGCCTGTTACACCAATTCATGAAACAAAGACTATGCTCCTTTCACAATTTCAGGCCTTCATATGAATGTGACTTAAGACCGCTTTACACGCTGCGATATCGTGACCGATATCGCTAGCGTGTGTACCCGCCCCCATCGGTTGTGCGACACGGGCAAATCGCTGCCCGTGGCGCACAACATCGCGCTGACCCGTCACACTACTTACCTGCCTAGCGACGTCGCTGTGACCGGCGAACCGCCTCCTTTCTAAGGGGGCGGTTCGCTTAGCGTCACAGCAACGTCACAGCAGCGTCACCGAACCGCCGCCCAATAGAAGCGGAGGGTCGGAGATGAGCGGGATGTAACATCCTGCCCACCTCCTTCTTTCTTCATTGCGAGCGGCCGCCGGTAAGGTGAGGTTCCTCGCTCCTGCGGTGTCACACATAGCGATGTGTGCTGCCGCAGGAGCGACAAACTACTTTGTACACCGAGCAGCAGCGATATTCGAGAATAGGGGGGCATGTCACCGATGACCGATTTTGACCGTTTTTGCGACGATTCAAAATCACTCATAGGTGTCACACGCAAAGACATCGCTAAAGCGACCGGATGTGCGTCACAAAATCCGTGACCCCAACGAGATTGCTCGGGCGATGTCGCAGCGTGTAAAGCCCGCTTTAGGCCGGGTGCAGACAAGTATATTTTACGGTCTCTATTGGAACAGCAACGTCTCTCAACTCAAACTTACAGTATGTAGGAGGCTTTAAGTTTGGGTCAGGAGATATGTGGTCAGTCCAGCATTGCAGTCCATATATAGACCGTAAAAAACTCTTGTGTCAAGCCGGCCAAGATTTTGTTGCTTGAACCAATTCTCATTTGTTATGACACGGACGTAGGGAAGATCCGGCGTGAAGTAAAAACACACAACAGGGGTTTTACCAAGACAAACAAGGGGTACTCCGGGGGGGACATTAACAACGGTGGGCCCTGATGCTAGTGAGAGGAAAGGTGGAAACCTCCTCCACTTAACTGCTGGTGTACCCTGCACTCCTAGCCAGTTCCAATACAGGTTCCTCACCTGTCGCTAAGCAGGAACCTGAAGCCCTGAGAGATCTTGCAGCAAACCTTGACTAGTGAGTGGGAAGGTAAGGATCTCTAGTCCTATGGGCTGCACTAAAACACACCAAGGGAAGGTAAGACTGATAGGAGGGAAAACAACAACAGACTAACTCTAACAACTAGTCTGCAGTCAGGCACCAGTACTGCAGCCTACATCGCTACCACCGGCAAGGACTCCAGCAGCTCCTTCCACCTCCAGGCCCAGAATCCAAATGGCAAAGAAATAACCAGCACCCTCTACAGGAAGCATAAGGTATATAAAGGGACTAGGAGTGGTCCCAAACTGGAAACACCTGACCAGGAGTCAGAAGCTGCTGGCAAGGAAAACTGACATTAACCCTTGCCACACCCAAAGAAAGAAAACACGTTTAATATGTAGAGTCTCAGATGAAAATGAGAGACTGTAGTCCTGATCCTGTCACTAGTCTCAAAATACAGAGAGACGGCTGTGACATCATCTTCCTATTACATGCTATTAGTGTTGTCCGAGGTCTTTCAGATGCTGTTCACACAGTACAACTTTTTTGATTGGTAGGCAGATTTTTACGCTCCTCAGATCAGTTTTATAGCAGATGAGAGATTTCAATCAGATCAAATAGCCATTTTCACATCAATTTAGACTGAAATTGGTAGTTATATTGGTTAACCACTTGTATTTATAAAAGTTCCCTTATATTCATAGATCCCATCATAAATGATCTTTTTTTTCTATAGCTTTCCTTTAATGATTGACAAGGACACAATATTTAATGGCCGCTTGTAAAACCAGTTCTTCGACTCTGTGTTTACAGCGTTGGATGATTCTCTGCCGCTCCATATTTATTCTGCAGCATTTCCTTGTTCCACTGACGACACAACTGGAAGATTCTTATCTGATGTCATTTTCAAATCGATCCTTCAGGAGATAGTCTGATAATTATCGCTGATGCTGTGATAATCACCCCTCCCCCACTGCAATTAAAATTGTGCCATATTTATCAAGCTAAATAAGGCAAAATTCTAGTATAAATTTCACAACAAATATATATATTTATTTCATGTCTCGTGATATTTAAGTGTTTTGTACATTTTTTAAGACTTGTCCAACTAAGAGTTGCATCCTTGCTGAAAAGGTAGTTTAGGCTTATCAGGAAATGGGGTCTGACTTAAAAGTGTTATGCAAGAATATATTAAAATAGCCGCCATCGTGGAATTCAAACAGCAACCCGTCCTAGTTAAGTGGCAGGAATAGTTGCAGTAGAAAGAAGGGAAAAAAAAAACAGCTCCGAAGACCTGCGTCTCCTCTGACAGAGGATAGAGGAGCTGCATCGTAAGTGCACATATCGGTCACAGAACAACTGTGAAAGGAGAAGAAATAAATCTTCTCCCCAGCTGACTGCACGGAGGACTGAGGCTAGGGGAAAAATCCTTTTGTCAGCCAAGGAGATATTACTTCTCTCCAGCAGCTCCTCATCTATACGTGTGCTCCTCTGTCAGTTGAGACACAGGTCTCAGGAGCAGTGTTTCTTCAGACTATTGTCTATCCTGACACATGACTAAAAGGGGCTGATGTTTGAATTATGTGACGGGGGCTATTTTATTACATTCCTTTAATTTGTGATACAATGTGACCAACTTTGTTTGTAATGTTTCTGGCACAATGTAAGCCAACTAAAAGTTGGTGTACACTTAGACTAGACAGTCTTAAAATTAGATTTATCATCCACATTGATTAATTTGATGCATTTTAAAGTATACACTAAGAATTATATTTTTTATATATCTGCCTGTTGTGAATACATTTGGACTAGGTTCCAGTTTGGGGGCTCCCTCTTGTGGTCAGTGCTGGTAGTGAAGTTTGCTTGCCGAATAGAAACCAGGCAGCTGAGGATGATTGGCAATCAGGTTCTTCTGACTGGGCCTATATAACTGAGTAGTGTTCTCTTGTTCCTGGCCGGTGCTCAATGTTGTCTCCTGTGTCCTAAGGACATTCTGAAGCCAGCCCTTCCTTCTGTGTCTACTAGAACGCCTTTCAGATAAGTTGGTCCTTGTACCTCTGCTGGCGGTTTCCACCATTTTGATGTTTTTCTGTTTAGGTACTAAGGCTTATTCTTATTTTGCCTGTAAGGAGTTCTGGGTGGAGTTGGATCACTCCCTGCTGGGAATGTCTGTGTACCTTGCTCCATATTCTGCTATGTATTTTGTTTTGTTATGCTTGGTACTAATTTCAGTCCCTCCACTATATTAGTGTCTTGTTTGGATCCCAGTAACACCAGAGTACTGATATAGTGGGGGAGAGTCCATGTGGGCTCAGTATTTTTCCATATCAGGCGTGTTGGTTCTTTTTCTAGGGTATTGTACAGCTGCAGACAGTGCTCTTTTCTGTCCTTTCCTATTTAGATAGTTTGGGCCTCATCTTTGCTGTATCTGCTTTCTACCTGTGTATTGTGTTTTTCTACATCACCGTAATCTTTATATGTGGGGGTCTATCTATATCTTTGGGGACTGCTCTGAGGCAGATTAGCCTTTCCTGTATTTCTCTCTGTAGGAATAATTAGTTCTCCGGCTGTGTCGAGGCGACTAGGTCATTGTAGGCAGGTCCCATGCCTACTTTTAGTTGTGTGTTAGTGGTAGGTCTGCAGTTCGCTGAGATTCCAACCACCCTGTTACATTCTGGGTTTCCTAGTTTTGGTCTTTTTATGATCCTCCTCGACCACTTACTCATAACATCTGCCCCTATTTAACTGTGAATGACAAAATTATACAGATCCAAACAGTTTTCACAGCTGAAGGTTTGTTACAATTGTATACAGTCTATACAATCCTCTGTGAGCTATCCACACCAGCAGCACATATGTCTCTCCTCTCCAGATAGTCAAGAAACCAGACTAGAAGCTATCTTTGTAGCAAACTCTCGCTGTGATAAGAGTTAGGTCTATACAGGTTTTCTATCACTGGATATAAAGAATGTTTTTTAAACAAAGATCTTAGAAATGGTGAAAAATTGAAGCGAAGTAAAAAGTTCCGGAACTTGTAGTTGTTTAACTAAATTTGCATAAAACCAGAAAACTTATTTAAAGGGACAGTAACCCGGAAGTTCACCATTTCTGCTCAAGCTGTGACATAATGTGATCTATTGCTCACTGTGATCAGCCAGTTCAGACTAGTGTGGACGAAAGGCTAGAAATCGCCTCACAATGCTGTCACCCTACTTGGACTCCTGGTTGCCGCACATTTCCAGAATCAAATATACCTGAGAAATGGATTAATAGAATTGACTCTTTATGTGGGGGGGCAAGTGTTCCTAAAGACATGGGGGACCTATATAGGAGTCAGCAGATTCCCATAGAGAAGACGCTGCTCTTGGGATGTAAGAAATCGCTTGACACTAGCTGACAGCTGCGTTTAGTCGATAGAGAGTAGGATATAAAGGGTTACAGGCGACTCCTCCTCTGTCAGGCAGCAGTCAGAGTAACTTGGTGACAGGGAGTGCAGTTAGTGCCAAGAGTCACAATGAGAGGGGACATCATGCCAGTGCCGCAGCCCACAGCCGGGACCCTGCATGCCACCAAACCCCACTATGCCCTGAGCCACCCCGTGCCTCTAAAGGGAGCGCCCCCCGGAGGAAGGTAACTGCAGGGGGACTCAGACAGTGCAGGAGGGGGGCTGCTCACAGGGGCTTCCTGCGTATAGGAAGCACCATGTATATCATACTGGATGGGGGTCATGTACATAATCTGGATCTCTATTATTATACTGCACAAGTATGCTCTATCCATAAAAGCAGAAAACCGGATCCAAAGCGCAGGTGTGAACAGAGCCTTGATCTTGCTCACTCTGTGACATTATATACACATACACACACACACAGTATATACTCACATATATACATACATATTATATATACACACATATATATTTATACACACAGTATATACACATACACAATATATTATATATATGTTTTACACACACACACACACACACACACACACACACACACACCTCTATATGTCACCAGTACAGGTGTTAAGTGTGTATAGGATACCAGAAAAAGGATGGTTATTGGTGTATTTTCATAAAAAGAATGCCCTAGGATGAGATCTTTCTGACCTTCAAACAACAAGCCCATAAAAAGTTTTTCCATGCAGATCTTTATCATATATAATAGATATATTTTATATGTACACACACACACACACACACACGTGTGTGTTTTCCCCAGTGTTTGTTGATTTTGTGCCTTTGTGTATACAGATGTGTATGGCAGTAGATGTATGTATGTGTTTTCTTTAGTTATGTACAAATGAGCGTGTTTAGATAGATATGTAAACATATACACACACCTATCTATGTATCGATCTTTCTCAGTATTTCTGTGCAGTGCAGTGAGTAAATTTGTATACGTTTATATATATTACAATATATGTGTGTTTAGGTTTCCTTGTCCCTCTCTAAATACAGTATGGATATGTCTGTATAATATACATATTATTTCTCAATGTTTGTGTTTATATAATTAATTATGTAGTTTGTATTTTCCTACTGTATGTATATGAGCTGTCTTTGTTCCTATTCTGCTATGTCTCGATGATGTTGCAGATTTTGTTCTTTAGTTATTTAGTAGCTGATATCATCTGTGGATTAGAAGTGAGACATTCAGTAATATAATTATAAGATATAAGAGCTAAAACGCCATTAGCAGCAAACGTTTTGTTTCTCACCTTGTTTCCATTGTGATTTCCCTAACTTTCTTATGGAAAACTATAGACAGTAATAAATAGCAAAGGTCTCAAAGGAGGAGCAAAGATGACTTTATATATGTATAACTAATATATATATATATAAGAAAAAATTCCAGCCGCACAATGTGAAAAGCCAAAATATATTCCACCTTATAACATAAATGGAGGTATTTAGAATATTATAATGGCCATTGCAATACCAGCCCAGCGCCCCTTCACGGCACCCTCCTTTGCTGGGTCCTACACTACACTGCATCTTCTCTGGGTTTGAAAAACCTACAAGATAAGCTGGTGAACAAAAAGGAGGCAAATGAAGCGGCCAGGAGCTGGGGTGCAAATCCAGCAAACAGAGTACCCCCCCCTGTTATACGCAATATGCAATAGAATATATATATATATATATATATATATATATATATATATTAATATTTAATATGAAAATGTTGACACTATTGAATTTGTTCCAGAAAATGAAGTGTTGCACTCAGAAAATTATCATAATTACACAGGGTTATGTCCCTTGTATGAATTGGACTAAAAATAACGGAGGAAAAAAAGGCAACTTGGACACTATATATTTATACAGTATACGTATACGTACATATACAGACACGAGCAGTTTAGATGTTTAAATTAAACTAATATTTGGTTTAGCCTTTGCCTTAATTCTTCTGGGTCACTTGTCACTTGCACACAGACACTGTTTTTGAAGGAACTCAGCAGGGAGCTTGTTCCAAACATCTTGGAGACCTGACCCCAGATCTTCTGTGTATGAGGCTTGTGCGCATCCTTGTGTTTCTTCATATGATCCCAGACAGACGGGATGATGATCAGGGCTTTGTGGGGCCGTATCATGAGCGTCACTTCTAGGACTCCTGGGTCTTCTTTTTGCTGAAGATAGTTCTTAATGACACTGTTGTATGCTGTATGTTCAGGGGTCGTTAATCTGCTGCAAAATAAATTTTTTAGCCAATCAGACTCCTCCTTGATGGTATTATGTGATAGCTAAGTATCGGTCTGTATTTCTCAGCATTGAGGACACCATTATTCACCGAATCCCCAACTCCATTTGCTCAAACGCAGCCTTAAACTTGCAAGGACCTTCTCCACTATTCCTGCAGATACCCATTGTTCTAGTGCCTTCTGTTACAGCCAAATATTTCACATTGTGATATTTTGCATTTACGGTAGTTCCTGCTTTCCTCCACCCAGACATGTCATGGTGTATGACCTGTGACATGAAGGTGTTTTCCACAACCTCACCTTTGCAGCAGAGTTTTGCTGTTCCTCACCCAGTTTAGTCTCCTACACAGCTGTTTCTATTTTAGTTTAAAAGAACTTGTCAGCAGATTTTTGTACCCTAAATTAATGTCATCAATGTAAAACATCACATCTGAAGAGTTGATTACGCCTATACTTTTGTATTATAAGTCTGCTTCTCTGTTTTCTTGCAATCCATGAGCAAATGTTTATGCAAATGCACTAGCAAGTGTGGGGGGTGGGGGGGCATGGCCAGCACTTCCAGCTCTCCGGCCTCTCTCCCTCTGTCAACAAGGTTTCAAAGACTGTGGAGAAAAAGGCTCATAGGGTCTTACCAGATAATGATAATTAAGGTGCACTCACCTATAGCAGTTGTGAAAAAGTCACAATACCTAAAATCACATAATCATGGATGGAGATTGCTGCAGCCCCGCAGGAATATTAGATGGATTTTCAAAGGAAAAATGGGGGTCACTGCTGCACTTATCACCAATGCCGGCCGGAATTATTATTCCAAGTCTTTTATTGCTTGCACATATACAAGTCAACGCATTTCAGGGGTCTCTACCCCCTTCTTCAGGACAGTATAGTAATGACAAGGATAGTGTCCTTGTCATTACTATACTGTCCTTAAGAAGAGGGCAGAGACCCCTGAAATGCGTTGACCTGTATATGTGCCTGCAATAAAAAAAACTTGGATTAATAATTCCGGCCTGCATTGGTGATAAGGCCGGCAGTGACCCCCGTTTTTTCTTTGAAAATTCGTCTGTCTTCTGTCAGTGAGTGACAAGTCACTCTCTCTGTGACCTGCTCCACTGCCCGAAATCTCGCACAGACGCCATCATTCCTGGGTGCAGAGAAGAGTGATCTGCCAGACACTGACAGGAGGACAAAGATGGAGAGAGGCTGAAGAGCTGGACGTGCAGGCCAAACCTCTTGCACTTGCTAGTGCATTTGCATAAACATTGGTGGATGGATTTTTAGAGAATGGAGAGACAGACTTACAATACAAAGTTATGAACGTCATCAATATTTCAGAGGAAGTTAGTCTAAAAATCTGCTGACGGGTTCCCTTTAATCACAGTGCCTCAACCTACATTTGAAAATGATGATCATTATCACCCATTGGGTATAATTAGTTAGTCAAACACCATAAAATAATTCCACGAAATCCTTGACTTTTTATAAGCGTACCTATAAAAAAAAATAAAAAAAAATTGATGCTATTTTGAAGGCAAATGGCGATCGCTGAAATATTGATGCGATCTACATTTCTCTTTTGTTCATTCACTTTGCATTTTATAATTGATAAATATAAACGATCAACACTTCCATCTTTGGAGGCTTCTTACTTTGCAGCATTTTTAATACACCTGCCTAAAATCCATTGTATACACACATCCACTCTCATCTAATCTGTTAGCCATGTCTGTCCTGTAGGGTCCTCGCACTTGTTTATGCATCACTATTTACATACTCTTTTCCTATAGGATCTGTTTGCCATGTCTGCCTGTATAGACCTTGCACTTGTATATACATCACTATTTACATATTCTCTTCCTATAGGTTCTGTTAGCCATGTCTGCCTGTGTAGCCTTTGTACTTGTTGATCCCCATTTTTCTGCCTTCTCCGGAATGATTAATCATCTTCCAGGATCAATACTAATTCATTAATGCTTTCATGTTTTAGGTGAAATGTCATCTTGAAGACTGAAGGACACCCCATGTACAGTCATCTAAGATGAAGAGGTTGTTGCTATAATCAACAGGAAAGACCTTGAAGGAAGTCCTGTCCCATATGACGTTGACTACCAAATGTCCATCAGCGAGACGTCTTGCTGTTCTTGGTCTTCCGGTGATTGTGCCCCTCCAGCTGAGCCTCTATTATAAGATCTGACCTCCGATGAATCTCCTAGAGCCCTGGTCATGACGAGTCCTGTGGGTTTTTGGTCTGTGAACTCTGTTCCATAATCTCACAAACGTCTATCATGGCTGGATTCCTGGAGAAGAAGCCTTGAGATTCTGCTTGTACTTTAAGAATTTTCCAAGTTTTCCTCTTTTGGTCCTTCTGCTGTAACCATGTCTTCCATTGACGCGTTGCCTCCACCGAGGGCCTCACCGAACCAAGAACAGATCCAGAGCGACGCTCTAGAGGAGCATACCGATCTGTGGTGGTCTAGGGAGCCGGTCAAGTCCATAGTTTGCTACTGTTTCTCTGTGCTCCTTATCTTGGCCTGTGGCATTGGTGGTATTGTACTACTCTCCACCACCACCAGTCGATCAGGAGAATGGAGATTGGCTGTTGGAGCGACACTTTGTATACTTGCCCTGCTGATTTTACTGAAACAACTCCTGAGCTCAGCTATCCAAGACATGCAATGTTTGACCAGGCGTGACCACATCAATATGCTGAAGAGTGGAGGATTATCCGATGTGTTGGTTTTCCTCGTAAGCTCCATAATTATCCTCATTTGTGGGATTTCCCTTCTTGTACTTTCTGTTGCTGGAGAATCTCCAGGCTTCCCTCCTATTCTGGTCACCATGCACAGTGTGGGGGTGACGCTGACCGTTGTGGGATCAATTCTCCTCGTTGGTGTCATTATATTCACTCTAGTGGTGTTTTGCAGATCTTGTGTTTCTAGTCGGTTTCATTCCCGTATTACTGAGGTCTTCTCCATCTCCGGGCAATTACATCAACGGCAGAACACCACTTCGAGTTTGGCCAATCTCATATGAGCTTATTCTATGCCAAAGTAACCAATGGCAGTGAGCTCTTCTGAATTTCACCAAAATCTGAGCCAAAAATTGTATTGGCTAGGATATAATGATGTCAGGATGAAAACCACAATGGTGACACGATCATGTTATGCTGAAATCATGATGAGTACATGATGATGTCATGTTTAATTTATGGTGAGATCATGATGAGGTCATAATAATGTCATATTGAGTTCATTGGTGAGATCATGAAAAGGTCATGTTGAAGACATGATAGGGTCATGAAGATGTCGCGTTAAAGTCAAGGTGAAATCATGACGAGGAATTGATGTGGTCATAATGATGTCACGTTGAGGAAATTTTAGGATAGACACATGGTAGGGTTATGATGATGTCATGATAAAGATAGGATTAGTATGATGTTATTTGGATGTCATGATGAGGACAGCAGCTGGGTTGAAGGAAATAATTCCCAATGGCCAGTTATGTGAACATTCCTAACCTTCAACTTAAAGGGGTGTTCTAAAGTCTAAAAGTTATCCTCGATCCCTTGGAGAGTAGATAACTTTCCAATCACTGGGAGTCTGACGGCCATGGCTTCACCGATCTGGAGACCTTCAGAGCTGAGGTTGATTGAATGAAGCGGTAGTGCGCACATTCTTAATGGGAATGCTGGAGACTGCTGAGCGGGCCGTTTGTCTGGTTCTCGGCGCGCCCATTAGAAGGAATAGAGAGGTGGTGCACATAATTGACCTCTTCTCCATTCAGCCGGGGCTCTTTAGATCATACTCTCTTGGGATCGGTGAGGGCCATGGCAGTCAGATGCCAGAGATCGGAAAGTTATCCCCTATCCTTTGGATAACTTTCAAACTAGAGAACAGATCTTTGCAAGAAAATCAAGGATGTTCCTTTTACAGTTATAGAAAATCCATCAAATATGTCCTCTAGAAATGAGCACTGATATAAGCGGCAAATTCTCATGGGAGTCATCACGGGTAATGGCAGAGAAAAGACTCCGTCCCTCCACACACCTGAAATCCTTGAGTCACTTTCTGAATACTGATCTCGAGGCTTGTACTCCAGTCACATCTGAAGTCAGATCCAATATTAATTTGATTTCTACATAAAATTTATGACCTAATAGATGAGCGCTAACAAGTGTCCTTGTCATGTCCAAGTGTCCTCTGCTGTCCCCGCTGCAATTTGTGGGGTCCTTGACCCGTCTTCTCATTCCTATGAAGTCACAATGGAGTCAAAGAACAAGAATTGTGCTCACAAGCCATGGTGGGAAACGAGCAATCAGCAGAGGAACCATCTACAATGTAACAGTGTTTATCTAATGATCAAACAAGAGTTTTTCCTTTGCAGGAGTTACGCCTATGATAAGGATAAGTACTTAGTGGCAAAGCCTGATGATAGGGGCCTCAATGCAGAAGCTAGAGCAATTTTTACATTGAAATTTAACACATTGCATGCTATACCATTCATTTTAATAGCATGTAATAATGCATAGCATTTGCTCTATTTGCATGTTGATATTTGCAAAGATAATGGTGCAATGTTGCATTGGCGGACATCGCCGTATCAAAGATTTATGGCCCCAAGAACAAAACACTATAGACATAAAATAGTTTCTACCAGAAAAGAGGCATAAAAATATGTTTTTCTTGTAGACTATGCGACATTTGCACCATGCTGCGATTTATTATTCAGGCCAAAAACAGCTAAGGGCGCGCTCACATATTCGGCTTTTCGCCAGTTTGACGGATGCGGCGCACGCCAGTACAGTATGATACAGTACAGTGGCAGCGCAGCAACTTCCGGGTCACATGCTCCGGTCACATGACAGCATGTGACCGACGCTTGTTGCGCTGCCACTGTACTGTATACACTGTACGGGCGTGCGCCGCATCCGTCAAACCGGCGAAAAGCTGGATGTGTGAGCGCGCCCTAAGGAAAACATGGCAGATCTGCACTGCCTCATTGAATAACATGGGTCCGAGTGCAATACCTATTTTTCTCGCATTGCACTCGTCATATTTGAGTTAACCCTTATGTGTATATACCCATTTCTTAGGGAAACTAGTTCAGCAACTGCAGCCTACTGGTGAAAAATATGGCTGTAGTGTATTAAAGAAATGCAAAAAGAGGAACAATTTTTCCAAAATCTTCCATAAAGAGCCCAAAATAATAACATTTAATTGTCAACTACCAGCTAAAAATGTGCAGATAGGTAACAATGATCTGATCGTAGATTTGGAGCCCTTCCTAAGCTGGAAACAGCAGCACCCCAACTGGAGCAATATGGTATTGCATGCTGCCCATTGAAATCAGTGGGCTGTGTGTGGATTACATGTATGGGCTGGGTCCCCCCAGAGAGGGAGATGGGCTTTATTTACTCCTCCAAAACTGGAAATCCCTTTTTTACACCAGTGGAGTATTTGGGATTGGGTTTTCTGAACCCGACACTATATAATAACAAGCATGGTATATGGATCATTATAAATCCCCATTAGTAAAGCCTTTGCCTATTACTTGCTGTGGCCCTGTAAGAGGAGAGCAGTACTGGAGGGCCGCAGTTTATGATACTTCAGTGCATAGTGACTGCACAGGGGTCAGCACCCCTCCCCCACATACATGACATTGCCTGTTTGCTGACTCCTTGTCTCCTGGTGTCACATAACAGCTGATGAGGATGTAAATTCTAGTGAAAACAACCCTCCCTCATCACTGGGTGTCACACATGTGCAGATTGTCTTGGACCTTGTCAGAAACCACAATAAGAATGCTCAAGTTTGCAAAATTCCAGTTCCATAGAATGCAGAACTCCTTCCAATCAGCCCCTCGGATGTGTCCGTCTCATCCACTACATAACACGTCCTGTTTACACTTTATGGCTATGTGCGCACAGTGCGTTTTTCGGGTGTGTTTTTGGCCTTAAAACTGCAGGACTTTGCTTCCCCAGCAAAGTCTATGAGTTTTCATTTTTGCTGTCCGCAAACATCTGTTTTTTTTACCTGCGTTTTTGAGTTAAAAAAAAAAAAAAAAAAAAAAAAAATGGACATGTCAGTTCTTTCCTGCGTTTTTCTGCGTTTTCCGCCCATGCAATGCATTGGAAAAACGCAGCAAAACGCAGAGATCAAAAACGCAGCCAAAAACGCACCAAATCGCAGCAAAAACGCATGCGTTTTTTGATGCATTTTTTCGACGCAGGTGCGTTTTAGCGGCTAAAAACGCACAAAAACGCAGCGTCAAAAAGACGCAGTGTGCTAACCTAGCCTATCATTTTATACTGATCTTGTATTGCATTTTATACTCTAGTAACAAGAGCTGCATTTAGAATTCTGCTGCCTTCTCCTGCTCCCCAGTCACTATCCCTTCACTGCCCCCTGTGGTGTGTTGGTGGGTTACCCAATATTTCATTGGTTACCAGCGTCCTCAGAAGCCGGCTCCCTGTTCACTGCACATTCAGTTGTTGCTCTCTCGCTGTCACACATGCAAAATCAACTGCCTTGTTGGAGTTCAGGTAAGGGCTATAGAGCAGCCATGGATAAGTAGCTGCAAGCATCTGAGCCGACAAAATACAAACCATCCGATCCATATAAATCCTGAGGTAGGAGATAAAAAAATAAAAAGTTTAACGCATGTGCTAAAATAACGAACATCAGCAGAATTGTGATTGCAGCTCTGGTGTCAAATTTGATGTATCAGCAGAATTGTGAATACAGCTCTGAATAAGATAAGTCTTAATATATTAACAGAACTGAAACAGCTTTACATAATAATATAATAGCAGAACTGTGATTCCAGCTCTGGATGAGATAAGTTTTAATATATTAACAAGACTGAAACAGCTTTACATAATAATATAATAGCAGAACTGTGATTCCAGCTCTGGATGAGATAAGTTTTAATATATTAACAAGACTGAAACAGCTTTACATAACAATAGAATGGCAGAACTGTGATTGCAGCTCTGGATGTGACTGGAATATAATGACAATAGCACAAAGTATTTGAAACATTGTATCTAGATTTATCCCTAGCAGTAAATACAAGCAGCACCCCACCTCTACTCACCTGGATCCACACAGCCTGCTCTATACAATGACCTCATGCGACTCCCATTGCTGTGGTGGTCCCAGGTCCTTTATAGGGGCCCCTACACTGAGGCCTTACATTGCAGTCATCCTCCAGAAGGTGCTGGGCAGGAGCCGGCCCTCCACTCATACAATCTGTCCAGAGCAGGAGGTATAGGAGGATTCTATCCTGATGCATCTGAGATGCTGATATATGAAGACGTGGTACAGACATAATATATTTTTACAATACAAAGAAATGAAGATTATTTAATGAGATGCTAATATATGACACGATATTAAAGACATTGTGATTCTATCTGCTTTGTTTTCTTTGTGTTTCTCTGGTATTATCTGCTAATTAATTATATAAAATATCTTAATAAGGGCTCAGCGCTACATTGCTGTGATACAAAAAAAAACAAATGAAGGAAGTAAAATGTGACCATTCTGTCAGCCTGGGACTCAACAAAGACTGATTTCTTTTACGACATAACATTGTAATGTCAGTATTACATTATCATATTGACACTATTGGTCTCATGCAGAGATGTATGCAGTGTTACCTGTATAAATCTGTATGTAGTGAGCTCCCTCTAGTGGTGGCTGTATAAATCTGTATGTAGTGAGCTCCCCCTAGTGGTGGCTATATAAATCTGTATGTAGTGAGCTCCCTCTAGTGGTGGCTGTATAAATCTGTATGTAGTGAGCTCCCTCTAGTGGTGGCTGTATAAATCTATATGTAGTGAGCTCCCTCTAGTGGTGGCTGTATAAATCTGTATGTAATAAGCTCCCTCTAGTGGTGGCTGTATAAATCTATATGTAGTGAGCTCCCTCTAGTGGTGGCTGTATAAATCTATATGTAGTGAGCTCCCTCTAGTGGTGGCTGTATAAATCTGTATGTAATAAGCTCCCTCTAGTGGTGGCTGTATAAATCTGTATGTAGTGAGCTCCCTCTAGTGGTGGCTGTATAAATCTATGTAGTGAGCTCCCCCTAGTGGTGGCTGTATAAATCTGTATGTAATAAGCTCCCTCAAGTGGTGGCTGTATAAATCTGTATGTAGTGAGCTCCCTCTAGTGGTGGCTGTATAAATCTGTATGTAGTGAGCTCCCCCTAGTGGTGGCTGTATAAATCTGTATGTAGTGAGCTCCATCTAGTGGTGGCTGTATAAATCTGTATGTAGTGAGCTCCCCCTAGTGGTGGCTGTATAAATCTGTATGTAATAAGCTCCCTCTAGTGGTGGCTGTATAAATCTGTATGTAGTGAGCTCCCTCTAGTGGTGGCTGTATAAATCTGTATGTAGTGAGCTCCCCCTAGTGGTGGCTGTATAAATCTGTATGTAGTGAGCTCCCTCTAGTGGTGGCTGTATAAATCTATATGTAGTGAGCTCCCTCTAGTGGTGGCTGTATAAATCTGTATGTAATAAGCTCCCTCTAGTGGTGGCTGTATAAATTTGTATGTAGTGAGCTCCCTCTAGTGGTGGCTGTATAAATCTGTATGTAGTGAGCTCCCCCTAGTGGTGGCTGTATAAATCTGTATGTAGTGAGCTCCATCTAGTGGTGGCTGTATAAATCTGTATGTAGTGAGCTCCCCCTAGTGGTGGCTGTATAAATCTGTATGTAATAAGCTCCCTCTAGTGGTGGCTGTATAAATCTGTATGTAGTGAGCTCCCTCTAGTGGTGGCTGTATAAATCTGTATGTAGTGAGCTCCCCCTAGTGGTGGCTGTATAAATCTGTATGTAATAAGCTCCCTCTAGTGGTGGCTGTATAAATCTGTATGTAGTGAACTCCCCATAGTGGTGGCTGTATAAATCTGTATGTAGTAAGCTCCCTCTAGTGGTGACTGTATAAATCTGTATATAATGAGCTCCCCCTAGTGGTGACTGTATAAATCAGTATGTAGTAAGCTCCGTCTAGTAGTGGCTGTATAAATCTGTATGTAATAAGCTCCCTCTAGTGGTGGATGTATAAATCTGTAGGTAGTGAGCTCCCTCTAGTGGTGACTGTATAAATCAGTATGTAGTAAGCTCCCTCTAGTAGTGGCTGTATAAATCTGTATGTAATAAGCTCCCTCTAGTGGTGGATGTATAAATCTGTATGCAGTGAGCTCCCCCTAGTGGTGGCTGTATAAATCTTTATGTAGTGAGCTCCCTCTAGTGGTGGCTGTATAAATCTGTATGTAGTGAGCTCCCTCTAGTGGTGACTGTATAAATCTGTATGTAGTGAGCTCCCTCTAGTGGTGGCTGTATAAATCTGTATGTAGTGAGCTCCCTCTAGTGGTGGATGTATAAATATGTATGTGGTGACCTCCCCCTAGTGGTGACTGTTTACATCTGTACGTAGTGAGCTCCCCCTAGTGGTGGTTGTATAAATCTGTATGTAGTGCGCTCTCTCTAGTGGCAGCTGTATAAATCTGCATATAGTGAGCTCCCTCTAATGATGACTGTATAAATCTGTATGGTGTGAGTGCTCGCTAATGGTGACTGTATAAATATGTATTTAATGAATTCCCTCTAATGGTGAATGTATACAATTGTATGTAGTGATCTCCCCCTAGTGGCTGTATAAATTTGTATGTAGTGAGCTCCCTCTAGTGGTGACTATATAAACCTGTATGCAGTGAGCTTCCCTTGGTAGTAGCTGTATACATATGAATATACTGAGCTTCCCCTAGTTTGGCTGTATAAATCTGTAAAGAATACAGCATCACTGTGTATATGCTAAGATATATACAAGCATTAAAAATGTGAAATTTAAACTGCATTACTGTTATATAGACTATACTTATAAAATGAAGGTGCTTGGTGCACAAATTCACCAATTCGTGTGTGCCCACCGGCCATATCAAGGTGTTCCTTTTTCTCGAGGAAACTTAACCTATGAGAAATGCCTCTACTGTGCAAAAGGTCCACAAATTTAAAGGGCAGGAAGGATCCTGCACTAATTTAAAACAGGAAGTTGTGACTGCCTCCTTAGCTCCTTCCATCAGCCCTGACTGTTTTAAATTAGTGCTGAATCCTTCCTGCCCTTTATATTTGTAGGTTTTTGGCCTATCTATATAGCAGTAACGCAGTTTAAATTTCACATTTAATCTTTGTACCCATAGTGGTGCACATAGTGTTCTGTTGCACATTGCAGCTTCTATAGTATAGCATAGCATAGCCATTGCAGCTTTCATCAGTTCACTCTTGCTTCATCCTTAGGAGGTGCTGGTCAGTTTCATTTGTGTTTTTATAGCTGTATAAATCTGTATGTAGTGAGTTCCCTCTAGTGGTGGCTGTATAAATCTGTATGTAGTGAGATCCCTCTAGTGGTGGTTGTATAAATCTGTATGTAGTGAGCTCCCTCTAGTGGTGGCTGTATAAATCTGTATGTAGTGAGTTCCCTCTAGTGGTGGATGTATACATCTGTATGTAGTGAGCTCCCTCTAGTGGTGGCTGTATAAATCTGAATGTAGTGAGCTCCCTCTAGTGGTGGCTGTATCAATCTGTATGTAGTGTGCTCCCTCCAGTGGTAGATGTATAAATCTGTATGTAGTGAGCTCCCTCTAGTGGTGACTGTATAAATCTGTATGTAGTGAGCTCCCTCTAGTGGTGACTGTATAAATCTGTATGCAGTGAGCTCCCTCTAGTGGTGGCCGTATAAATCTGTATGTAGTGAGCTCACTCCAGTGGTGGCTGTATAAATCTGTATGTAGTGAGCTCCCCCTAGTGGTGGCTGTATAAATCTGTATGTAGTAAGCTCCCTCTAGTGGTGGCTGTATAAATCTGTATGTAGTGAGCTCCCTCTAGTGGTGGCTGTATACATCTGTATATACTGAGCTCCCTCTAGTGGTGGCAGTATAAATCTGTATGTAGTGAGCTCCCTCTAGTGGTGACTGTATAAATCTGTATGTAGGGAGCTCCCCCTAGTGGTGGCTGTATACATCTGTATATACTGATCTCCCCCTAGTGGTGGCAGTATAAATTTGTATATACTGAGCTCCCTCTAGTGATGGCTGTATAAATCTGTATGTAGTGAGCTCCCTCTAGTGGTGGCTGTATAAATCTGTATGTAGTGAGCTCCCTCTAGTGGTGGCTGTATAAATCTGTATGTAGTGAGCTCCCTCTAGTGGTGGCTGTATAAAACTGTATGTAGTGAGCTCCCTCTAGTGGTGGCTGTGTAAATCTATGTACACCAACTTCCCCCTAGTAGTGCTGCAGATTATCTGCTGTTTGTTACAACATACTTATGATGGCCAATCTAAATCTATTTTATTCTAAGGTTGTCAGGCCATTTTCATGATCACACATCTTTGATGATCCGTGACTCTAGCAATATCAATGTCAGTGTTAGTTTAACCCTAGAACGCATACCTGGGGCTTCGCAGGCCTGCTATTTCATTTGTTTTCTATGGTAGATTGAATTGCTTGCGCGTTCTAGGGTTAACAGATGATCATTCTGCTGCTTTGCCCCCACTGCTTTACACTGCAGCTTTGCTTTTTCTAACAGGCTGCCATGCATAAACTCAACAAGTGAAATCACATATGATTTCTACAACAGCAAACATTGGAAACCACAAGTAACTGAACAACAAAATTTGGATTTTTTTTTTTATTAATGCATAAGATGCAATGACCCTGAGGAATAACAAGAGACTCTGATTTGGAGCTTCGGCTGTGATTGGAGTGTTGACCATTTATGATAAGAAGCCAGGTAATCATTCTCATGGTCTTCATAGGTGACATCATTTTCAGATATTGAAAATGATGAATCTTGATCCAGTGTATACGACCACAGGCAGTGGATACATCAGGAATAGCAATCATCATGAGCCCAGTACATGCCCTACGACACTTGGTCTTCATGGTTCTTACCAGGACCTCCAGATGTTCATTAAAGACTATGTTCTCCTTCACTGTCATCTTCAGAAACCAAATAAGAAGGCGCAGAACTTGAGGATTCTTATCTCCTCAAGTCCTAAAGTTCTCCATGTAGTTCACTCAAATCCTCCTCATCCAGCTCTTCTCGATGGTCACTAGGTTGGATGTAATTGTCCTCTATAAAGCCATCCTCATCATCTTGTGGTGGAAGGGGCACCCCTGGCAGCTCATTCTGAGACTCCGTAATCCATTCGTTCTCAGGTAGGGGGCGATGCCGATAGCTGCGGAAATACCGGTGGAAGAGGTTGCATTTGGCAGCAGCGGCAATGAGAAGGGACAGGGTGCCGGCGATCAGCACAAATCCCACCAGGTACGGCCAACTTCTACCCTGAGAAAGTGGAGCGATTGGAGAGACAGAGGCTGTGAAGAAAAAAGAAAAAACATCAAGGTTGAAATTCAGACCCTCACAACTCTAAAAGGCAACATTGTAGCTCGGGGACATCTCACAACTTTCCGGGGTTCCTAAATTGCACCCCTTTTCCCTTCTAATGTTCTTAGCCTGGATGATTTACTTGCAATGTGAGGTTGTGTTAGATAAGATTTATTTCTAGCCTCCAACTTAAGCAGGGGAGTAAACAAAAGTTAAAGGAGGCCCAAAGAAAGAGTCAAAGTAGGACATAGAAGCCCAGTGGTCCTGATTTCAGACAGCCTCAATTCTTCACAATTTCTTGTAAAAAGGCCAGAGGGACCCTCGAGCTGTACATGGGTAGAGGAGCCTTGTCTGCTTTTAGCACAGCCGATGAAGAAGGGGAATCAGACCAACCTATGCAGAACCTGTCACGCACGGACTTGGGGTGGCAAGACACAAAACAAACAGGGGTTTCACCACAATAAACAAGGGGTACAATGGGGATACTTTAACAATGGTTGGCCCTAGTGCTATAGAAGGAGATGATGTGGCTGTACCCTACTCTCCTAGCCAGTCCCTATACAGGTTGCGCACCTGTCGCTGAGCAGGATACCCGAAACCCTGAGAGATCCTGTAATAACCCTGGCTAGTGAGCTGGCAGGTGAGGATCGCTAGTCCCACCTCTGCACTAATACAAGGGGGAAAGTACGACAGAAAGATTAAAGCCCGTCTTTACGGCTGCAGTCAGACACCAGGACTGAAGCTTACACCGCATCAAACAACAAGGGCTCAGCAGCTCCTTCCACCTCGAGGCCAAGCTTCAGAATGAATTAGAATAGATGGCAAAGAGAGACTCTGGCCCCGATCCTGTCACAAGTCTCTAAATGCAGAGAGACGACTGTCTGTGACAGAACCCCACATTTTCCGCGGGATGGCTGCTTCTTTAGCATTTGCTCATTTTAATTCTCGACCATAGGAGTCTCTTACAAACTAAAGTAGTAAACTTCAGGACATGCTGAGACTTGTAGTTCCACACAAATCTCCTAATATTCTGGATACCAAGCTCTTGTTTACAGAGCGACAATAATCGTGCAGTTAAATATGAGCAGACGGAGGGCGTGCGCATTATTATTAACAGCCTTGTACAAACAAGGAAACTGGAAGGAGCCGAGGACTCGGCCGTGACGACAGCGTAAACATAAAGCCGAAGTCACATATTAAATGGACGATGCCAAAATACTGCGCTCCTGTATCACACCCAAAAGCTGCAGTGTTTGCGATCACAGCAGGAAACTTTCCCTTCCTTCTCCCGGGGGACAGCGCTACAAATAATCAGAGTGCGGAAGAATCAACTACAAAGTGCAAAAACAGATAGAAGTGAAGACCTGGCCCCAAAAATGAATTATACCCCCCAGTACATATTATGGGATATATTCCTCTCTTTATTTAAGCTGGGTGACCACCAATAAGACCACCAGAGCTGTTCGATTAGTGTTCCCATCTAATTTCCTCATTATCAGTTTTTAAGACCATTTGAAGGGTTTAACAATTCCGTATAATTTCCCCCATGCTTTACACTGCAGCATTTAGTACATAGAAAAATGATTTTCAGGACAGAATGATTATAACTAAATACGTAGCTAAATCACAGTAAGAAAAAGGAGATTATTGGAAAAGTGCTACACATAGTCAGAGGGGTGGAGCCTCAGTGAAGGGGAGGGGCTTGAAAGGCTTTCTGTATAATACAACTGATAGTTTAGTAGTAGATACATGCCGGACCTGATGTGTCACTCTTAGGTCCTCTCATACAGCCAAATCAGATCTCATGCTTTGCACTTATGAGAGGCAATGCCCCCGAAACACGTGTCTGCACATTGAGATTCTGGTTTGGCTTTTATCCTAAGTCATATGATGGATATTGACTTTTAGGATTGTGACTTCCAATAGACGACGCCAGAGTTCAAGGCCGCTTACTCTGAAGAGACAATTTTCATAGTTTAGAAGTGTAATACTGCCCCCTGCTGGCGGGCACAGGACACTGCTGATGTAAAGGAGGAGAACCAGAGAAAGTAGACCAATTTCTATAGGAGACGTCCTGGTTACATGTTTCTATTCAGTGACAGAAGCAGAGATTATGAAGAATTGATGCACAAAGTCTATGATAAAGTTATAAAACTTTTCATTAAAGATAATTGTTGCATAAAATAAAACCTTTTCAGTTCTCTTCTCGCTTTGCCTGCTGCAATGTTGAACGTCATAAAGTGACGCCGCAATAAATCTTATATATACGATGTCAGTATAGAGGCAGGACGCTACTCACTGTGGTTGGAGGACGAGCTGGCATTGGAGATGTCGCTGACGTCGCGGACGTGGCGCTGGACGACCTCGCTGTGCCCCTCGCCCGCAGTCTGTACATCCAGTTCCCTTTTTTCGATCAGGGTCGGACAAGAGCAGAAGTCACCAGACGCTGGCAGAGACAAGAGTCATGCGGGTTCAGTGTCTTACTCATTTCCTTATACTCTGGCAGAAAAGTAAGTAAAATGCCATTAAAAATGGACCTAAAGGGGAATCCTGACCCCGGGGCAGCTCTTCCATGTCTGATAGGAGGGGGTCTCCCATGTCTGATCAGAGGGGTCTCGCTCCTCTTCTCTTATCTGACACCTTGATTCTTTTGACCTGCTACAATAAGAGTTAAGGCCCCGTTACATGCTACGATTTATCTGACGATATGTCGTCAGGGTCACGGATTCTGTGACGCACATCCGGTATCATTAGCGACGTTGTTGCGAGTGACACCTATGAGTGACTCCAAACGATCGCAAATAGGGTGAAAATCGTTGACACGTCGTTCACTTTCAAAATATTGTTCGTCGTTTTGATCGCAGCAGACATATTGCTACGTTTCACACTTTGCAAACGACGAACAACATCCACACGACCGCCTTGGTCAAACAATATATCGCTGAACGATTTTGCGTCGTTTGTGAGGTCGTTACGTGTGACCGCTACAAAACGACCTATGAGCGATCTCGGCAAATCGTAACTACGATCTGGTCGTGTCACATCGTTTATGAGATTGTCAGATAAATCGTAGCGTGTAAAGCGGCCTTTAGGAGAAAACTATTCTCCTGGTAAGTGACATCCAACCTATAAATGATTTATTACACGGTGTATAGACAAAGGAGACGCCACCATCGTTTTATATGTTGTGCTAGAGAACAGAGCAATAAAGAAAGCACCCGTACCCCGGCTCCGTTCCATAATGAAAGGTGGTTGTCCGACTGTAAAATATTTTTTTTTTAGGCAAGGATTGTTTGAAAATAACAAACGGTGACATCCCCACATTCCAGGGCCCCCGCAGATCCAGCACAAGCCCCCACGGGGAAGAAATGATGTCTGCTCCATTCAGAAGTCACTGCCACAAATATTTCAGTGCTATGACTTCCAAACAGAAGAGACACCACTTCCAGAGACGGTGCCGACCTCCAGAGACGGTGCAGACCTCCAGAGACGGTGCAGGCCTCCAGAGACGGTGCAGAGCTCCAGAGACGGTGCAGAGCTCCAGAGACGGTGCAGAGCTCCAGAGACGGTGCAGAGCTCCAGAGACGGTGCAGGCCTCCAGAGACGGTGCAGGCCTCCAGAGACGGTGCAGGCCTCCAGAGACGGTGCAGGCCTCCAGAGACTGTGCAGACCCTCCAGAGACTGTGCAGACCCTCCAGAGACTATGCAGGCCTTCAGAGACGGTGCAGATCTCCAGAGACGGTGCAGACCTCCAGAGACGGTGCAGGCCTCTAGAGACTGTGCAGAGCTCCAGAGACTGTGCAGACCCTCCAGAGACGATGCAGGCCTTCAGAGACGGTGCAGACCTCCAGAGACGGTGCAGGCCTCTAGAGACTGTGCAGAGCTCCAGAGACTGTGCAGACCCTCCAGAGACTGTGCAGACCCTCCAGAGACTGTGCAGGCCTTCAGAGATGGTGCAGATCTCCAGAGACGGTGCAGACCTCCTGAGACGGTGCAGACCTCCTGAGACGGTGCAGGCCTCCAGAGACGGTGCAGACCACCAGAGACGGTGCAGAGCTCCAGAGACGGTGCAGAGCTCCAGAGACGGTGCAGACCTCCAGAGACTGTGCAGAGCTCCAGAGACGGTGCAAACCTCCAGAGACGGTGCAGACCTCCAGAGACGGTGCAGACCTCCAGAGACGGTGCAGACCTCCAGAGACGGTGCAAACCTCCAGAGACGGTGCAGACCTTTACTATTGGACAACCCCTTTAATTTAATCATCTGAGTTTGGGGGTTAGATCAGAATAATCAGCCTCCATGAATATTAATATTCTTACTATGTGACCTGTTACTGTATAGATAATTAAAGGGGAACTCCATTCAAAACTACGCGCTCTCTTTCTTTGTGTATTGGATTTGATGACCTTTTGACATTTAAGGGGTTCTCCGCTTTGGATAATTCCTTTTTGTGTCCCTCAACAATCAGCAAATCCCAGTGTCCTGCTGCTGAGACCTCAGCAATCATCTGTGCTCTATGGAGTGACCTGGAAGCAAATGTTTACATTTCCCTGCAGCACCCCCACAGGAGAACTGAAGCATTACACCATGCCTGTCTGCTGTTTTATTGCTTCCTTGTGTCTTATAAAAACATTTTTACAATGTTTTGTGACCTGCAGCTTTTTTTATAGAGCAATGTCATTCTCAGAAATGTCATGGTTTTTCAATTCCCCTTCCTCATGAATCGTCCACTGAATGTTCAGGGGTGATTGATATTCATAACCCTAATGTAAATATGGTAACAAATATACATAAAAGCTAAGAACAACCCATGCATCCAAGCAGCGCTCGCTGATCTGCAGCCATCCAGGATATAAACCACCAACTCCCATCAGACAGGTTCTCAGGACATGATGAGAGTTGCAGTTTTACAAAGGGCTCATTCATACGACCATATTTTTCTGTGAAAACCCCCCCAAAAAACAATGAATCGGACTTAGCTAATGTGGACAGTGCAGATGAAGGATTTTTTTTCACTGACCGAATCTGATCATGAAAAAAAAATTGCAGCATGCACAAGCTTCTTCCACAAATCAGACTCAGCCATTCAAGTCTATGGCTACGCAAAAAAATCGGATGCCCCACGGAGCCGCAGTTTGGCATCGGAATTTTACGGATACATTGCAATTCTGTAACATAGGAAACTGTCACTGGTCCTGTAAATGATTAACTGCTGCTGCTGAAAAAAAACGGATTGTACCCGGATGACAAGTGAGAAAATAGTTGCCTGAGTTTTCTGGATAAAACTTTTTTTATCTCCTCATATGAACCTACCCAAAAACTGTAGAGCGGCAGGTTGGCGAGTATTGCACCATCGCTCTTGTGTGATGTTCAAATACTGGAGATCTCATGAGTGCAAATGTATTCACTAAACGACCCCCATACTGCAAAACTGCAACAATATTGTAGCTCTGGTGATTACTCAGAGTTGGGCGTCACAGATGGAATTATATGATCCTTAATGCAGACGTCCAAGCCCAGATTGCAATGCAAGACCGCAATGCATAGACTGCAATGCATAGACTGCAATGCACGGTCCACAATACACAGATCGCAATGCACAGACCGCAATGCACAGATCACAATGCAAGACCGCAATGCATAGACTGCAATGCACGGACCACAATACACAGATCGCAACGCACGGACCGAAATTAACAGACCGCAATGCACAGACCGCAATGCACAGATCGCAATGCACAGATCGCAATGCACAGATCGCAATTCATAGATTGCAATGCACAGACCGCAATGCACGGACCACAATGCACAGACTGCAATGCATAGATCGCAATGCACAGACCGCAATGCACAGACCGCAATGTGCATACTGTAATGCATAGATCGCAATGCAAGACCTCAATCCATAGACTGCAATGCATGGACCACAATACACAGTCCGCAATGTACAGACTGCATTGCAAAGATCGCAATGCAAGACCTCAATGCATAGACTGCAATGCACGGACCACAATACACAGACCGCAATGTACAGACTGCATTGCAAAGATCGCAATGCACAAACCGCAATGCATAGACTGCAATGCACGGACCACAATGCACAGATCGCAATGCACGGACCGAAATTAACAGACAGCAATGCACAGACCGCAATGCATAGATTGCAATGCACAGACCGAAATGCACAGATCGCAATGTACGGACCGACTGTGGCTCTCCCAACCCGAATGTCACATTTTCAACTATGTCTATAGGGCTCTGACGCTCGTGTCAATAAAGCCACTGACAACTCTCAGTCCATGCTCCAATCACTTTACACGGATATCAGCATGAGCTAACTATGGACTGGATTAGCCGTCATATTTTGCACCTTTGGGGATACTGTGTGGGTGCAGTGCCAGACACACAATACTACTGTATGGGGGCGCAAAAACAGGAGGCTAGTACTACTGTACAGGGGCACAATAGGGAGACATTACCATTGTATGGTGGCAGTGAGACACCTATTCTCATTATAGTGCAGATAAATAGGTTCTGAACTCCACAACTGGGCAGCTTATATGCATAGTTGTACACATTAATTTGCATAATAACTGATTACTACACATTGACAGCTAACTCTTCTAACATATTTTGCAATGGAGTATTGGGAAGAACTGATTTTTCAAACATTGAATTTATATCGATATATGATATTATTATTGGGGGGTGCTACTGCTATGGACAATAAGAAACACGCTGCCACTTTAAGAGACAGAAACCTCCCCGTGTTGAGGGGTAATGGAATGTTCTGCTCCCCCTGCAGAAAGTGTGCTAATGGACAGCCCGAGTGTAAGAAGAGAAGTGAGTTTCTGTTTTGCTTTTAGAAGCGTGTGAAGGAACACACAGCCGGTGCGTCTCGGAGGATTGGAGTTTTTCTTCTGAATCGAGAGAGAGACTTGCAGATAACAGGGAACAAGCGAGGAATCTGAAGCAAAAAGAAGATTTTGATCTCTTTACCCCGGCCCAGGAGAAGTGCGCACCTCCGGATGAGACTGTTGTTGGGGGCCCCCGGGACTGGATCCCCAGCATCACTGTGAGTTGAATATTGTGCACATACTAGGGGCTGAAGTAGGCTTCAGTAGGTAGAACACGGCATCCGTGTGGCCCGTTTAGCAGAGGCCAGAGAGGTTACGTGCAGAGTAGCATTGTACCTGACTGTTTTTGTGTTTCTTGAACCTGTAATGGTTGGAGCACCGTGCTATTGAGCGGACCAGCTAGAGAATACAAAAGTGTTGTTAAATCCCGTTTTGCAACTGTATACCCCGTGCCTGAAGCTGCCTTCTCCACATCTTTCCCCGCCTGTTAATAAGTACACCCTTGTTGTTCGCACCTCGTCTTGTGTACTGTAACTTACTCTGCACTGCGGTGGTCCTCTCGGCCATCGCTTCAAGTGGCGCTACGAGCAGGGTACGGTCACCAAGATGGAGGCAGCAGACAGCAACAGCGGGGATGCTAATGTTAATGTGGGTGCTGTGGGCAATGGTGGAACCCTTGCAAGGACACTTCCAATGGGCACCATATTTAGTGTGCTACCAAAATTCGATGGCAATAACATGGCACTGTGCGACTGGGTGTCCCGGCTGCAGAGCACCCTGAAAGTGTATAACATCGGCCCAGAGCTTGAGGTGGACATCGCTTTGACTGCCCTAGAGGGAGAAGCCCGTAGAAACGTCTGTCTACAACCAGAACCCACCCGTAGTACAATGAAAGAGTTAGTTGGATTCTTGGAAGAGATCTATGGCGAGACTGCTAGCGCGGGACATCTTCGCGCCAAATTTTTTTCGAGGCTGCAGCGGGAAGAAGAAGGGATCTCTCAGTATGCAACAGCACTACAAGAAGTGTTAGCGGAGGTCCAGAGAAAGGAGTCAGATGGACTCGGCGGCATAGGCTCTACCGACCGGATACTCCGGTAACAGTTTATTCTGGGATTGCATAGCGTATCCTTGCGGCAAGCCCTGGCAGAACGGGTCCGAGCGAATCCGGCTCTTACTTTTCGTCAAATCCTAGCAGAAGCAGTAGCCCGAAGTAAAGAAGAAAGTTACGCATCTGGAGTGGTGCACGTCCAAACCGCCACCTCCAGAGTGGACCCAAACTGCCAGGTGGGACTGGTCCAGGTGGTGCAAGATTTACAGAAATCCGTTCTCAACGTACAGGAGAAGCTGACCCAGATGGAGCAAAGAATGAGGGACTTGTCTGGTGAACATCCCTACCCAGCTGCATCCTCCTCCTTCCAACCTGGCCCATCATACTCATGTGGCGCCCCTGACCTGGTCAGGCACCACTGAGTACTGCACCCATGCTGGGGACAGTACAATACAGGTAATCCAGAAGGCTGACCGAGGTGTGACTACACAGGCGCATAGTGATCAGGTCTCACACATGTACCTTTGAGAGGACCCCTGGGGATCCCAGGAGGGGGAAAAGCCTTCACCTCCACTGGAATAGTGGAGGGGGCCAAAAGCCTCCATCTCCACTCAAGGGGTGTGGTAGAGAGCCTGGTTGCTAGGTGGCGTAGGCAGGCACAAGGGGAAAAGAGAAGGAGGAGTAAACAGTTTGCAGCAGAGTGTGGAGGAGTGAGGAGCATGGAAGTGAAGCTCAGACAGGAGCAGCAGTGAAGGTCCCACGAGTGAGCCGGTTTAGTGCAGAGTCCAGGGAGCTCAGAGAGGAGCAGACCCCTGGGGCTGTTGCAGTCTAACAGCGCCCGCGCAGTGGCTACCGACGGGGGAGAACGGTCACCTAGGAGTGCTACCCGAAATCCATCTTCAGCTAAAGAGAGAGCACGGAGTGGGAAGTAAGGAGACTGCTAGGGAGTACCAGGCCCAAACGGGCGGCAGATCCCGGAGCGGGGATAGATCCACCTTTCCTTGCTAAACCTGCCGGTGTGGGGCCCTCAAAGCCCACACCACAACACCCAAAAGCCGCAGCCACGTAGCCACAGTTAGGGCCCATAGTTCACAGGAGGCAAGCAGCTGGAGTGATCTGGTCCAGGCGACAAGCAAACGGCAACCAAACGAAGGGGAGAGAGGCACCAGCAACTTCCCTGGGTGACCCCCATAGGGACTAAAAGTCGGGGTTACCCCAAACCACCAAGGGCTAAGGAAGGCGAGTCGGTAGTCACCATCAACAGTCAGCCTGAAGGATACCTGGTTCCAGCCTGGTTCATCCCAGCTACGCCCGGGTTACTCACCCTGCCATCTAAAGTGAGTAAAACCCCTGAAAGACCTTCTGCTTGTGTGGAGTTATTCTGCGCCTTGTGGTTCCACACACTTACACAGGGCCCTGGGGCTTGCCTCACTCTCAGGAGGCTATTACAACTGACTGCACCCACCATCAGCCCCAGGCATCCCTTAACCTGCAGTGGCGGTCCCCACTGACCGCAATTCTGAGAGTGGCGTCACGACAATCCTAGAAGAAGATCTCCTACCTGTGACAGGATCCAGCCGAGTGGAGTCCCTGAAGGTAATGCACCGACACAACACCTCTGGGGCTTCACATCTGGCGTCACGAACAGGATAAGGACTAGACCTGTTCAGACAGGTGACCATGTGCCTGGGCGGTCCGCTTGAAAAATTGGAAGCGCCGCCATATTGCCACCATGAAAAGCGCGCTGAAAAACAACAGCAGCCCGCGCTGGGAGAAGTTACCGCCCACGAAGAGGTGTGGCTACCCAGAGATCCCCTGCAGAGTCCTGACCTCGCAAGTGAAGAGAGCGGAGGCGTTCAGAGACGTCGGGACAGAAAGGGAGCCAGAAGCCTGCTGCTGGAAGAGGCAGAGCAGAAACTGAAGAGCCTGCTACTGGAGGCAGCGACGAGTCCGCTGCTGGGAAATCGTGCAGAAGACGGCGCAGAGGAAATGGCGTCTGAACGCAGAAACCCAGAGCCAGGCTCCGCTGCCTGGTGGTATCGGGAACTTGCCCAGTTCTGCGACCGACTGGAGACCCGGGTCGTAGAGCAGATCAGAGAGGAACGCATGGAGCTTCTGGAGATGGCTGCAGCGGTTCAGGCCTACGAGGGGAGAGCCACGCGACGAGTGCCAGACCGAGCGGCGACGACTCAGACCCTGCTGATACCACCGATGGGTGAGTCCAGTGTTGCCCCTGCCAGCGCGAGTGCCCCGACCCCTGCTGCCACGCCCGCGGTCCCTGAAGAGGCGTCCGGCGCGGCGACGCTGA